>NC_056435.1:42350502-42688835 GCF_018296145.1 Oncorhynchus tshawytscha | reverse complement strand
ATCAATTACTCTTCTATGTTCAGACTCCAGGATGTTAAAATGCTTAACATGAAGAAACAGATGAAGACACAGAAGGGGAACATGAGACTCTAGGTTGTACTCTAAATAGTTAAATGTCCCAACAGTCATTCCGATTTCCATGTAAAATAGTATTTTGAGTAACTAAAATATGACCCATAATTGTCTTGGGACAGAAATGCATTTTTTTTTAGGAAAATAGTTTTTTCTCTCATGGCTAAGTACCAGGAAGTTTGAAAAGAAACACTGAGTGGGCGGGGAGCTTATATTCATGAGCTCGCCTTGACTGACAGTTCTTTGAAACACCTATGTCAAGAAACTTGGATGCAGTGTTGCAATAAAATCATCTTAAGAAAATGTGGTGATACTCAAAGCAACTCAAACAACATTGAAATTGCATCAATGATTTCAATTTTCTTTATGCATCTCGCGTTGGGCATGTCTCTTATGATGTGGTTCACAGCAGCACTGATGGATGTGTTGACATGATAACTGCGTCAGAGTTTTGAACAACCCTTCTCCCCCATTTTGTTCCATGCTGTCTGAAGACCTAGCTACCCAGTAACTACCCAACACCAGACACAGATGCAAACTTTTAATTATATTTACTGACACCATACAGTCACATTTTGGAACCAGTAGAGCAGCTAACTACCTTTTTAAACCCTGTCCCTCTGCAAACACGCCTTCTCTGATGTTGGTTACAAGGCGGTACTTATTTAAATGAGGTAAGAGAGTGTCATGTTACTATGTATAACAATCCGAGTTAGGGATATGTCACCCTATCCCCTTAATAATGACATCTCCTGAATCCAAGTGTTTGATAAGGGGAGGGGACCAGTAACTTTATGATAAACCTTTATCAATGTAGAAGCAACAGTAATTATTCATACTTTGATCATCGTACTTTGATCTGGTTTCATCCAAATATCATCCAATTTCATTAAAAACATGATTTTTGACTGTTCATGACCTTTAATATGTTATCAATTTCTATTTTGACTATTAAAAAGGGGAGAAAAATACAACCCATGTTAATCTGATACAGCTAGGCTACTAGCAATGATAGGCTACAGATTTGAGTCACTGATAAAAGGGATTTTTCAGCACTTATGAATGTGGGTAACTCATCTGTTATTAGTCAGTGGATTCCCACTTGAAAATAAGATATCATTTGAGTAGTTATACACTTTGATAACATAGTTATAAATGTGCATAGGTCTGTCACTTTAAAATAAGGTATACTTTTAACAGTTATACATGTTGGCAAATCATTTACAGATGATTTGAGAGTTCACTCAGAGCTTAGATATACATATAGGCAGTAGTTTGATACTCATCACTGCGTAAATGAGAGAAGATTCAACACTTCTGTTAATCATGTTCAGTCAATAATTGGTGGTTATGAAGACCAAAACATTCAACGTTGTGAGAGGATACCGCCTCCACTGTTGCACCAACCAAAGGTATTATGGTTACCATTTCACACCAGAGTGTTCACCATACATGGATTATCACAGAGAAGTGGTAAGTGTGTTGATATTCTGGTAAGGGGTAGTAATATGTTAGGAATGATATGATTGAATAATGTCCTAGATGTAAATTCGGCCAGGGCATCAAGGTTTCAAAGGTGGGTCAAGACCACAAAAACCAAACGTTTTTGTTTCTGGGACAGAGCACCAATGCTTCACACCCAAAAGTGAGAAAATAACTTTTGTTCAACTGTGCACCAATTGAAAATAATTTTTCTTGATGATACATAAGGATTCATCTTATAAGCCCTTGTAAGTGCATTTATAAATGGTTCATAACTGGAGGTAAGTATTGGCTCACTATTTGGCAAGCATTGAACATTTATTGCACTATTTTGACCAATGCAATATAACAGTTTTTTCAGGGTTTATAATGCATTCACACATTTTTAAATAACCGTTAATAATGTAATTATAACCCTTTTATAAACACTTTACAAATGGAACCTTATTGTAAAGCGATACCAACATCTCCGTAATGACTTCATCAACACCCCCCTCCTATCTAACAAGTGTCTCTCTCCACTTATCATCAGCAGAGCTCCGACCAGATAGGATAAAGCTTCCTCACAACATGAGAGACAGGAATCCTACCATCCACTTCAAACACAGAGCTATGGTTAGCAATGTGAACTGTTTTTTGTCCTCTTGTTTTGTAAAGAGTTATGATTGTACTGTAGTCCAAATCGAATTCCCCACTCTCCAATTATGAGAACTCCACATCACACCACTGCCTTTCAAGTGACTCTTACTCTACTTCACCACCCCATCTCCACAATGTATCCATCTACCCCACCTCTCACTCCTCTACCTGTCCACCCCCCATCATCTCCTCTACTTTTCCCTCCCCATTATCTCTCACTCCTCACCCCATCTCTCCATTTCCATATCTCGTCATCCCCCAACTCTTCCTCCTCTTCATCCTCTCCCTCTCTCCTAGTATAAATGTTTGTCCTTCGAGCATTGTCTCCTCAGGAATAGGAACACTAGCTTAGAACAGCCGCAAAACAGAGAGAGAGTCTGTGGGGAGACTTTTTACCCCTCTGATTCGCCCAAACTGTCGTTTTCATCCCTAACATTTCATCTCCTCCTCCTCTCTGTCATGAGTGAGAGAACAATTCCCTGGAGGCGTGAAGCTGTAAACAGAATGAACAACCCCAGCCCTAAAGCCTACCTCACAGCCCTGCATTAAAAAATGTGCTAAAGTCTGTGAATTCAAACAGTTCCCGGAAGCTGTGTAAACTGTGAATATCATTCTGCATGTTATTATATTTTGTAGACTCGCACCAAACTTGTCTTTGGTCTTTGGTCTTCTTGTAATATTTCACCTGCTATTGACCTGACTGCTGCATCAAGGATGCTGATGACAGGCACCTGGATACCAGAACCACACATATTTTCACCTCTCACTGTGAGTAAGCAAACAAACACTCAAATATTATCTCAGATGCAACTCTATATGGCCCTTCTATCTACTACTGTTTTAGCAGTGGTAATCATCTTTTATAGCAGATAAAGACTGAGCTTCTGTTATGGGTGTTTCTCCCTTTTCCTGGCTGCATGGCATTAGCTTTGCTGCAGGATAGAGGATGGGGGATGCTACATGGGAGCTAGACCTCCTCTGTCCCCAGGGGGCAGCATATAGTTGGGCATATTGCCATTGAGACATGGGCCCTTAGGGAACACCTCCAGAGATGTGGAGGAGAGGATGAGAGGTATGCAACACTATTTATAGACCAGGTACTGATTGAGAAAGAGGAAATGTGAGCAGAAAGGAGAAAATGGGGAAGGAGAGAGAGAGAGAGAGAGAGAGAACCGCACCAAATAGACACAGCACATATTGTAGACATAATACATAATACAGTTGACATAATACAGGTTGACATAATACAAGTTGACATAATACAGGTTGACATAATACAGAGAGAGAGAGAGAGAGAGAGAGAACCGCACCAAATAGACACAGCACATATTGTAGACATAATACAAGTTGACATAATACAGGTTGACATAATACAGGTTGACATAATACAAGTTGACATAATACAAGTTGACATAATACAGGTTGACATAATACAGGTTGACATAATACAGGTTGACATAATACAGGTTGACATAATACAAGTTGACATAATACAAGTTGACATAATACAAGTTGACATAATACAAGTTGACATAATACAGGTTGACATAATACAGGTTGACATAATACAAGTTGACATAATACAGGTTGACATAATACAGGTTGACATAATACAAGTTGACATAATACAGGTTGACATAATACAGGTTGACATAATACAGGTTGACATAATACAAGTTGGCATAATACAGGTTGACATAATACAGGTTGACATAATACAAGTTGACTTAATACAAGTTGACATAATACAAGTTGACATAATACAAGTTGACATAATACAGGTTGACATAATACAGGTTGACTTAATACAAGTTGACTTAATACAGGTATGTACAGACATTAGGAGGCTGCTGGTTGGTAAAAGTGAAAGTTTTAGAAGTGTTCTGCAGGACTGTAGCTAGCTACAGAAGCTAACCTAGTACAGACAAATGTATTCATTTCAGAAATGGGAGTTATGGCATTGAAAACTTAGATGGAAAGCCACTGAGGATGGTAGCTGACTCTATGGCCACTCCTATCTGTCATATCTTTAATCTGAGCCTAGAGGAACGTGTTTGTTCTCAGGCCTGGAGGGAAGCCAAAGTCCGTCCGCTACCCAGGAACTGCAAAGAGGCCTTTACTGATTCTAGCAGCCGACCTATCAGCTTGTTGCCAGCTCTTAGCAAGCTGTTTGTTTGACCAAATACAATGCTATTTTTTCTGTAAACAAATTAACAACATACTTTATACAGAAGGGCAGTACTGCACTGACACAAATGACTGGTGATTGGTAGAAAAGAAATGAACAAGAAGACGATTGTGAGAGCTGTACTGTTAGATTTCAGTGTAGCCTTTGATTTTATTGACCATAACCTGTTAATGAAAACATGTACAGTGCCTTCAGAAAGTATTCAAAAGAGTAACTTATTCCACATTTTGTTGTGTTACAGTCTCATTCCAAAATGGATTAAACGCATTTGTTTTCTCACCCATGTACACACAATACTCCATAATGACAAAGTGAAAACATGTTTTTAGAAATGTTTGTAAATCTATTGAAAATTAAATACAGGAATGTCTCATTTCCATCAGTATTCAACCCCCTGAATCAATACATGTTAGAATCACCTTTGTAATGATTACAGCTATGAGTCTTCCTGGGTAAGTCTGTAAGAGCTTTGCATACCTTTATTGTACAATATTTGCACATTATTATTTTAGAAATTCTTAAAGTTCTGTCAAGTTGGTTGTTGATCATTGCTAGGCAATCATTTTCAAGTCTTGCCATAGATTTTCAAGCCATTTTAAGTCAAAACTGTAACTAAGCCACTCAGGAATATTCAATGGCGTCTTGGTAAGCAACTTCAGTGCACCAATAGACTCTAGGGGGTTAGCCTGAAATCGAATTAGCATAATGAATCCCATAAACATCTGTCAGTTTAAGCTAGATATACTGTATATATATTTTTGCATTGGATGCGTCTCAATCCACCACATCTGCCTATGTCACACTTGTGCATCTGCGGTGAAAGGTGACAGAGCCAGAATGTCTGTCAGACCATGAGACATCCCGAAGATCATCTGTAGCATCCGACCGTTTTGGCCTACAAACTATTACAAAGATGAAACTCTCACAAACACGACGTCTTCCCCTGTTTTGACGTGTTTTCTGCTTTGTTCTACGACCCCCACAAGCGTCTTGGTAATCGTTTGAAGTCGGCACCGCCGATCTGCCAACTTATGTCTGCAGCTTCCGAAAAGTTAGGGCTACACACTAATATGAAGGTGAGACTGTCACGAACACGTGCAGTACTAGTCAAAAGTTTGGACTCACCTACTCATTCAAGGGTTTTTCTTTATTTTTTACTATTTTCTACATTGTAGAATCATAGCGAAGACATCAAATCTATGAAATAACATATATGGAAACCTGCAGTTAACAAAAATGTGTTAAACATCCAAATATATTCTAGATTCTTCAAAGTAGCCATCCTTTGCCTTGATGACAGCTTTGCACACTCTAGGCATTCTCTCAACCAGCTTCATGAGGTAGTCGCCTGGAATGCATTTCAATTAACAGGTGTGCCTTCTTAAAAGTCAATTTGTGGAATTACTTAGAGGATAAGTTCATTAGAGTTACCAGCCTCAAAAATTTTAGCCCAAATAAATGCTTCACGGAGTTCCAGTAACAGACACATGTCAATATCAACTGATCAGAGGAGACTGTGTGAATCAGGTCTCCATGGTCAAATTGCTGCAAGGAAACCACTACTGAAGTACACCAATAATAAGAATAGACTTACTTGGGCCAAGAAACACGAGCAATGGACATTAGACTGGTGAAAATATGTTGTTTGTTCTGATGAGTCTTTTGGATTTTTGGTTCCAACTGCTGTGTCTTTGTGAGATGTAGAGTAGGTGAACAGATGATCTCTACATGTGTGGTTCCCACCTTGAAGCATGGAGGAGGAGGTGTGATGGTGTGGGTGTGCTTTGCTGGTGACACTCAGCGATTTATTTAGAATTCAAGACACACTTAATCAGCATGGCTACCACAGCATTCTGCAGTGATACGCCATCTGGTTTGCGCTTAGTGCTACTATCATTTGTTTTTCAACAGGACAATGACTCAACAGACTTCCAGGCTATATAAGGGCTATTTGACCAAGAAGGAGAGTGGTGGAGTGCTGTTTCAGGTGACCTGGCCTCCACAATCACCCAGGCCTCAACCCAAATGAGATGGTTTGGGATGAGTTGGACCATAGAGAGAAGGAAAAACAGACAACAAGTGCTCAGCATATGAGGGAACTCCTTCAAGACTGTTGGAAATCATTCCAAGTGAATCTGGTTGAGAGAATGCCAAAATTGTGCAAAGTTTGGGGGCTTAGACTCTTACGGGTTTAACATCAACTGTCTAATAACATTTAAGTACAGATTTAGATCCTATTTTATATTATCTGATATTTTTGTGTTGTGCCCGCCATTGGTTGAGATACTAGACGCTCTTGAATACAGGGTGGTTGTCATGTTTTGGCTGTTAATTGTACTAAAATGGGAATACAATTGAAATTTCTACTTTCAAATGACACCCACCCTGAATTCAAGAGCATGTTGTGGCAGGTACAACACAATGGCAGGTACAACACAAAAACCTCAGATGATGTAAAGTAGGGTCTAAGCTACAACATATGCAAATGTTTAAAAAATAATAATAATGGAGTTTACTTGTTTTTAGGTAATTGAGGTTCAATGTAAAACAAAAGTATGCTTTTAAATTATATCAAACTCAATTGTTTATATTTTCCAGTGATGAAGACATGGATTTCTCACAGTATGCTGGGGTATGAAAAATGTGTCAACTTTGAGCACCTTTATCTCCTGAATGTTTTGGCATTCAGGTACAAAAAGTCCCTTTCTGACCCCTTCTGACCACAAACATGTATGGAAAGATTTGCATAAATCAAAAGGGATGCTGTCAAAAAAAGTGATTGAATTTACCCAGCCATCTTTCATCAATACAACCCTGACTCTCCTTCAAACATTGTACTGTATATCAGCTCCTCTCCACAGTCTACTCTCCTCATCAATAAGTAAACTAAATATCTCTTATTTATTTTCTCTCTCTCTTTCCCTTTCAGCCTGTGGCTCTGCTGTCAGGTTAGTTCAGACCTGGGAAGGTCTACTTTAATGTCTCTATTTCACATAGAAACCTTTCATCAGTTCAATTAATCAAATGTCAAACAAAGACCTTTAATTGTGTCGACCTGCCCAGAGATAATATCTAACACACTCTGCTCCTGTCTACTGATGAGCCTTAATAATTGCTTTCAGTCTGTGTCTATAGTGCCATGCATTATAGGCCTATTCCTGTTCCCCTTAAAGACCTGTATCATTGTGTGTTGTGTGTGTGTGTGTGTGTGTGTGTGTGTGTGTGTGTGTGTGTGTGTGTGTGTGTGTGTGTGTGTGTGTGTGTGTGTGTGTGTGTGTGTGTGTGTGTGTGTGTGCGTGCAAGTGTGTGTATGTGTGTGTGTGCATCCGTGCAATATTAAGTCATGCTGTAGCATGCCTGACTGAGCCCATGCATGTGACACACCGCCACCAGCTGTCCGTGTGCTGACACCATGACACACAGAGATACAATCCATTAGTAGGAGGACTGATGTAAAAACCGGAGGAATAAACAATGCGTGGCAGTGAATCCGAGGATAACGTCTTATTCTGTCTGTTTTGACATGATGTCAGAATAATGCATTTGTTTTTCGTCAGACACAAAAGAGTTTTGAACTTAAAGTTGAATTCAGAATGTATTTCTCTGTTTTGTTGTCATACAGTGCTGGTCAATGAATATTATCTGTCCAAGCATGCAGAGCTATTGTGCTGTTTGGTTGTTAGGAGGAGGAGATGTAAACAGTGTAAAACACTTGACCAATATTGCGTCAAGAATAAGTGCTTTGGTGAATGCTAAAAAAGGAAAGCTTTGAGGTCTTTTCTATTTGATCTGATAGAAGGGTTTATTTTGTGCATTTCTTATGCTTATATACAGTGCATTCGGAAAGTGTTCAGACCCCTTGACTTTTTCCATATTTTGTTAAGTTACAGCCTTATTCTAAAATGTATTCAATTGTTGTTTTTTTCATCAATCTACACACACTTTTTAGAATTTTTTGCAAATTTGATATACATTTGGCAGCGATTACAGCCTCAAGTCTTTTTGGGTATGATGCTACAAGCTTGACACTGTATTTGGGGAGTTTCTCCCATTTTTCTCTGCTGATCCTCTCAAGCTCTGTCAGGTCGCTGCACAGCTATTTTCTGGTCTCTCCAGAGATGTTAGATCCGGTTCAAGTCCAGGCTCTGGCTGAGCCACTCAAGGACATTCAGAGACTTGCCCCGAAGTCACTCCTACATTGTCTTGGCTGTGTGCTTATGATCATTGTCCTGTTGTAAGGTGAACCTTCGCCCCAGTCTGAGGTCCTGAGCGCTCTGGTTCTCTCTGTAATTTGCTCCTTTCATTTTCCCCTCGATCCTGACCATTCCCTCTTGCTGAAAAACATCCTGACAGCATGGTGCTGCCACCACCATGTTTAACCATAGTGATGTTATTGGCCAGGTGTTGAGCGGTGCCTGGTTTTCTCCAGACGTAAAGCTTGGCATTCAGGCCAAGAGAATCTGGTCTCTCATGGTCTGAGAGTCCTTTTAGGTACCTTTTGGCAAACTCCAAGCCAGCTGTCATGTGCCTTTTACTGAGGAGTGGCTTCCATCTGGCCACGCTACCATAATGTGCTGCAGAGATGCTTGTCCTACTGGAAGGTTCTCCCATCTCCACAGTGGAACTCTGGATCTCTGTCAGAGTGATCATTGGGTTCATGGTCACCTGCCTGACCAAGGCCCTTCTCCCTCGACTGCTCAGTTTGGCAGGGCGGACAGCTCTAGGAAGAGACTTGGTGGTTCCAAACTTCTTCCATTTGAGAATAATGGAGGCCACTGTGTTCCTGGGGACCTTCAATGCTGCAGAAATGTTTTGGTACCCTTCCCCAGATCTGTGCCTCGACACAATCATGTCTCAGAGTTCTACGGACAATTTCTTTGACCTCATGGCTTGATTTTTGCTCTGACTTGTATGTTCAACTGTGGGATCTTATATAGACAGGTGTGTGCCTTTTCAAATCAAGTCCAATCAATTGAATTTACCACAAGTGGACTCCAATCAACTTGTAGTAACATGTCAAGGAAGATCAATGGAAACAGGATGTACCTGAGCTCAATTTCAAGTCTCATAGCAAAGGGTTTGAGTACTTATGTGAATAAGGTGTTTCTGTGTTTTATATTTCTGTGTTTTATATTTAATACAAAAATGTCAAAAATAAACTATTTTCGGGGATATTGTGTTTAGATTGATGAGCAAATTTGTTTAATTTAATCCGATTTAGAATAAGGTTGTTACGTAACAAAATGTGGAAAAGGTTAAGGGTTCTGAATACTTTCCGAATATACTGCATTCTGTGTAAAAGATACAAACTGAATTAAAATAATATAATAAAAGAAAGTAAGGTATTAAAAACCATTTTTTTAGAGGTGCTGGTTCTCCATACTGATCAGCATCGCACCACTTCACTTCAACCACTAGTAAAGAAAGTACAAGTGGTAAGGGAGTGTAATGGCTCTTCTGAGTTTCTCTTTGAGTTTCTCAGTCTCAGAGAGTTAATTGGAGAGTGCCGTTTATAGGCTTCTGTAGTTCGGTTCATTCCGCTTTCAGACAGATCCTAGATCTTCTCCTCCTCTAATAGATGAGTGGAGCGAGGGAGGGACCGTCCTCTCTTGTAACAAATGGCTGGAGCGTCAGTAAGTATTTCCTCTGGGGTTCCGGGCTACTAGGTAACTTAGGGGCCGAGCTCTGATGTAAGAGTGTGAAATAGACTTTATAGTGTGAAATTGAACCCTTTTCCCCGAATTGCCTCCATGTCATTTATTCATCTCTCTCTCTCTCTCTCCCCCCCCCTCTCTCTCCCCCCTCTCTCTTTCCCTCCCTACCTCTCTCCTTTGTCCCGTTCTCTACCCTCCCTCCCTCTGTGTGGGTGTATAGGTTATGCATTATAAATGCTTTGGGTACATTAAGAGTAATGGTTGTGTGTGCCAGGCATTAATATCACTGTGCAGAGATAGTATTGTGTTTGTTAGAGGAGAGGTGTGTGCTCCCCTCCCTCCCTCTATCTGTGTCTTAATTATGTTGGCCTGGTGATTTATGGACAGATTACTGGCATAAAATGCATTAGTTCCTCATGGAAACAGTCCCAGTGAGGAATCTATCACACTGGATCACACTGGGTTTGTGAATCACTACATCATATCTGAGTAGTAAGCTTACGAGCCAGAGAGAGAGAGCATCTTTAAACCTATTCAATACACATGCTTTGACTTCACATATTGCTTGTTGCAACAAGTACACATATTGCTTGTTGGAGAATTCAAGCACTTAATAAGTGGACAAAGCTCTCAACAAACAAATAGAAAGTTTGAGATGGGTTACGGCTGTCCTGTTTGACCTTATTACTGTCATACATCTCTGTCATCACAGCAATTGGAGAAGGTAGCCAGGTTTGCAGATATTTATCAGAGGGTGTTAGACCTCCGCTAGGCTTCTATTAAACTTAATGAACATTTAAATCCCGTAATAGATTGGGCTGAATTGAGGGAGTCAAGACTTATCAGGCAAACGCTGCCGTGCGCTGTTGACGAAGATACTGACAGAATGGAACATGTGTGTCTCTCTCTCACTCCTCCATCCTCTCTCTTCACCTTTCTCTCCCGCTCTCTCATTTAAACTGTCTCACCCTTTCAAATCAAATCAAATTGTAGAGGGTAACATGCACGTGTTTAGCAGATGTAATTGCGGGTGTAGCAAAATTCTTGTGTTTCTAGCTCCGACAGTGCAGTAATATCTAACAAGCCTAATGTAACAATTTCACAACAATACACACAATACTCACAATTCTAAGTAAAGGAATGGAATTAAGAATCTATAAATATATGGACGACCAATGACATTGTGGCATAGACTAAGATACAGTAGAATAGAATACAGTGTAAACATATGAGATGAGTAATGAAAAATATTGTGGCAACCGGCAGGGAGAGGTGAGGGGAGTGGTGATTGAGGGGAGATACCTGGCAGTCCGTTGGCTCCACCCCCAGGCCTTATATGGACTTCCTGCCCCGACGAAGCAAGACTGTAACTCATTAAGCCAGGGAGGGTTTGGGGATGAAAGGGGGAAGGAAGCAGCCTGCACAACAGGGCAGAGTATGAGAGAACCAAGTGTGATATGAAGATCGGGAGAAGAGAGTATACTGTCTGTGAGATCACATGTTGTGACCTGGACTGTCGGACTAACCCCCTTGTGTACCGGACCGGATTGGCTGAGAACCAGAGTGTGAGGATTACCCCTGGAAAAAGGAACGGACAAAGAGAATGGCTTGTGGATTGTGCGGTGATTGGTGAAGTCCCCCTTCTTTCCCTGTGTACAAAAATCCCTAATTAACTTCCCCTTAGCATTTGTGCTACTAGTGCCTATTTAGTTATTGAACATGGTGACGTTGATACACTACACACTTGATCCTGCTACAATATGTAAACTTTATTAAAGTGACTAGTGTTCTATTATTAAAGTGGCCAGTGATTTCAAGTCTGTCTATAGGCAACAGCCTCTAATGTGCTAATGATGGCTGTTTAACAGTCTGATAGACTTGAGATAAAGCTGTTTTTCAGTCTCTCGGTCCCAGCTTTGATGCACCTGTACTGACCTCGCCTTCTGGATGATAGAGGGATGAACAAGTAGTGGCTCGGGTGGTTGTTGTCCATGATGATCTTTTTGTCCTTTCTGTAACATCGGCTAATGTAGGTGTCCTGGAGGGCAGGTAGGTTTCCCCCGGTGATGCGTTGTGCAGACCGCACCACCCTCTGGAGAGCCCTGCGGTTGAGGGTGGTTCAGTTGCCATACCAGGCAGTGATACAGCCCGACAGGATCATCTCAATTGTGCATCTGTAGAAGTTTGTGTTTTAGGTGCCAAGCTAAATTTCCTCAGCCTCCTGAGATTGAAGAGGTGCTGCTGTGCCTTCACCACACTGTCTGTGTGGGTGGACCATTTCAGTTTGTCAGTGATGTGTACATTGAGGAACTTGAAGCTTTCCACCTTCTCCACTCTTGTCCCATCGTTGTGGGTAGGGGGGTTCTCCCTCTGCTGTTTCCTGAAGTCCACGATCAGCTCCTGTGTTGTTGACATTGAGTGAAAGGTTCATTTCCTTGCACCACACTCCCAGATCCCTCACCTCCTCCCTGTAGGCTGTCTCATAATTTTTGTTAATCAAGATTACTACTGTGTCGCCTGCAAACTTGATGATTGAGTTGGAGGCGTGCATGGCCACGCAGTCATGGGTGAACAGGGAGTACAGGAGGGGGCTGAGCACACACCGTTGTGGGGCCCCAATGTTGAGGGTCAGCAAAGTGGAGGTGTCATTTCCTACATTCACCACCTGAGGGTGGCCCAACAGGAAGTTGCACATGGCGGGGCTGAGACCCAGGGCCTCAAGCTTAATGATGAGCTTGGAGGGTACTATCGTGTTGAATGCTGAGCTGTAGTCAATGAACAGCATTCTTACATAGGTATTCCTCTTGTCCAGATGGGACAGGGCTGTGTGCATTGCTATAGCAATTGAATCATGTGTGGATCTATTGGGGCGGTAAGCAAATCTAAATGGGTCTAGGGTGGTAGGTAAGGTGGAGGTTATATGATCCTTGACTAGTCTCTCAAAGCACTTTATGATGACAGAAGTGAGTGCTATGGGGTAATAGTCAATTAGTTCAGTTACCTTTGCTTTCCTGGGTATGGGAACAATGGTGGCCATCTTGAAGCATGTGGGAACAGCAAACTGGGATAGGGAGAGATGGAATATGTCCGTAAACACTCCAGCCAGCTGGTCTGCGTATGCTCTGAGGACGCGGCTAGGGACACCGTCTGGGCCGGACAGCCTTGCGTGGGTTAACGCGCCCACAGTCCTTGGTACCGGGCCGCGTCGGTGGCTCTGTGTTATCTTCAAAGCGGGCGAAGAAGGAGTTTAGCTTGTCTGGAAGCAAGATGTCGGTGTCCGCAACTGGTTTTCCTTTTGTATTCTGTGATTATCTGTAGACCCTGCAACATACGTCTCATGTCTGAGCAGTTGAATAACGTCTCCACTTTGTCTCTGTACCGTTTTTCCTGTTTGAATGCCTTACGGAGGGAATAAATACATGGTTTGTATTCTAACCACATTCCCAGTCACCTTGCCATGGATAAATGCGGTGGTTCGCACTTTCAGTTTTGAGAGAATGCTGCCATCTATCCACGGTTTCTGGTTAGGGTAGGTTTTAATAATCACAGTGGGGACAACATCTCCTATACACTCCCTGATAAATGCAGTCACCGTATCAGTGTATTCGCTGATGTTATTATCGGAGGATACCCGGAACATATCCCGGTCCGCGTGAACAAAACAATCTTGCGTGAATCCGGATTTCAGAACAGCGTTGAATAGTCCTTAGCACAGGGACTTCCTGTTTGAGTTTCTGCCTATAGGAAGGGAGGAGCAAAATGGATTTGTGGTCAGATTTGCCGAGGGGGAGGGCCTTGTAGGCATCCCGAAAGTTGGAGTAACATTGGTTGAGTGTTTTAGCAGCACGAGCACTACAGTCAGTGTGTTTATCGAACTTGGGTAGCATTTTCCTCAAATTTGCTATGTTAAAATCCCCAGCTACAATAAATACTGCCAGTTTGCATAAAGTCCAGTGAAGTTCTTTGAGGGACGTCGTGGTAACGGCTTAAGGGGGAATATACACGACTGTGACTAGAACCGAAGAGAATTTGATTGTGAGGTATTCTCGGTCGGGTGAACAAAATTACTTGAGTTCACAATCACACCAAGAGTAGATAATCATGAAAAAAACACCCTTGCCCTTCTTCTCTGAGAGATATTTATTCCTGTCTGCGTGATGAACTGAGAATCCAGCTGGCTGTACGGACTCAGACATTATATCCAGAGAGAGCCATGTTTCCGTGAAACAGAGTATGTTTACAATCCTTGATTTCTCTCTGGAAGGAAATCCTCGCCCTGAGCTCGTCAACTTTATTATCCAGAGACTGAACATTAGTGAGTAATATACTCGGAAGCGATGGGTGGTGTGCACATCTCCTGGGTCAGACTAGAAGTCTATTCCAAGTGCCTCTTCTATGCGGGCGATGTTTTGGATCAGCCTCTTGAATCAGTTCAATTGCCTTGAGTGTTACGAACAGAGGATCTGATCTGCCGGAACATTGGGCTCCATCTCTCTGCAGCGAGATCGACAGGCGTCTTGCCTCAGCCGGATTGTCAAGCTCCCATGTCTCAGCCGGCTCGCCAGGCTCTCATGCTCCTGTCGGTTCATCGGGCTTCCACGCTCCAACCCGACTTGCCCAGCACCCATGTCTCGGCTGGTTCACCCAGGTGGGATGCCGGGTGTCGCCCCAAGAGGGGGGGTACTCTCACGTCTTCTCCCGCTCTTCCCTTCCCGTAGCGCTTGAGGGCGCCAGGTTGCCCTGCATCACTCCTGCCATCCATCATGCACACCTGCCTTCCCTCGTCACCTGCATCTGCGTTATTGGACTCACCTGGACTCACTTATCACCTGTTCATTTCCTCCCCTATATGTGTCAGTAGAAGCACAGCTACCCTCTATCGGTGCCATTTTCTATCCATTTCTCTATACATGTAATTTTCTCCTATTCTTATTCTTACTTTCTTTCACCATCTCGTTAATAACACTCTCTCTCCCTCTCACTCTTTCTTTCTCTGGCTATTTTCCACTTATTCTTATTGTGGTGCAATGAGACAGGGAGATGCTCTCACTCCACAGTCCAATCTCAGTCATCCATCAATCCCTATAAAGAATCCTCCGGCCTTGACGTGTCAGAATCAGGCTGAGGCCATTGCTCTCGGGGACTGGGAGGGCTGTATCGATCAGTTGGCTCATATATTCAAGCTGACATGCTGCTAACAAGGCTGATCTCTTAATAAGGGAACCGGGAGACAGGCAACCTACATTTAAAAAAAAACATAGATAATACTGTTGGAGGGAGAAGTTCATGCCCTCTCTATGTCAATATATATTTTGTGCTTTATGTGCCATGTTAGTGAAAAGGCAGTAATGATTTAACCCGTTTAAATAAACTGCACACAAATCTGTTGCATGCAATGCATTCGCTTGCAGTAGTACTATAAATCGGCTGTCCTATGTATTCCAAATGTTAACGGTCCAGCACAGCTAAAAAGCGTAATTGTCCAGTAAAACAAAAATATATTTCCACACTATGAGGTTGAAATATCACTCTGAAATTGTGAAAATTATGATGATGCTCTTTTTGTGTAAGAGCTGTTTGAAAAATAATAATGGGATTCCCAGCCTGTTCAGGTGGGATGGAGTTTTTGGCCCACCCCATAATATCTCAAGGCGATCTGATTATAAAATACCAATGAACGTTCATTGTTTATTTGCATACATCCTCCTCGTTCTGGTGTTGGTGCCCCAAAAGCAAGATAGTGCTAAGACAGCTATACTGCAAAATCTGTCTTCCATCCAAACAATCACATAATCTAAATTTGGCTTTGATTTAATTTTCATAGTGAACCTCCAGAGAAGATCAGTCCGAACCTCTGCATTTGCACAGCACACTTCGCATCGGACTGCACTGAAAATCAGGCAAGGTGCACAAGTGGATTTCCCAAACAGCTCCATCAAGGTTGTGCCGCATGGATCTTGAAAGAGACAGCAGCTGCAACCATTCATTAAATAAATGTCTACAGGAATTATATATTTTTTAATTCTAAGTAAAGGACATGCTATTCATGGTTTTCATTCAGGCATCACAATATTGTTTTGAAAGTTTTCTTGAGGAATGATGCCCAAATGAACAATCCACTACTCATGGCATTCTCTGAGCAATGTGCTGATGAAGATTTAGTCTAAAGTGCATTATAGTGACTTGTAAAAACAATTACATTTCTAAATGAGGCAAATCATTACTAGGATAACCTTTTGTCATCATTGTGATGTCGCCAGATTGACTTTAGATGGAGTATAACTGTAAGGACCGACGCTAGGAGACGAGAAGCAAGTACAGGGCGTGAACATTTAATGAATCATTTACAAGAAACAAACAAGGCGTCACGTCTGCTCCCGCTCTTCCCTCCCCCTGGCGCTTGAAGGCGCCAGGTTACCCTGCATCACTCACTCCTGCCATCCATCACGCACACCTGCCTTCCCTCGTAACACACATCAGCGCTATTGGACTCACTTGGACTCGCTTATCACCTGTTCATTTCCTCCCCTTTATTTGTCAGTTCCCCAGCTCTGTTCACTAGTGCTACATTGTATTGTTTTTGTCTTTAGTATTAGTTTGCTGATGCTGTTACTGTCTTGTTCCATGTCCGTCTTCACTAAATGTTTTACTCCCCGTACCTGGTTCGTCTCTCCAGCGTCATGTCATGTGACAGAATGCAGCAGCCAACACACGAAGCATCGGGGAGTACTGGCGTTTCGGTTGGTATTGGGGCATCGTCTCAGGGTCGCCACCGGGGGTGCCTAGCCAGCTCGTCGGGCTTCCACACCCTAGCTGGCTCGAGAGATTTGGCTCGGATGGCGCCCATCCCACGTCGGGCCTCAGACGGATCGTCACTTCTTGTTCGCCCAGGCGGTCCATGAGTTTTTTGTTTTGTTGGTGAAGTCGGGGTGGATTCCGCCTCCGATGGAACCGGGGATGCCTAAGCCAGCCCGTCGGGCTTCCACGCCCTGGCTGGCTCGAGATATTTCCTTGCCTCGGTTGGCTTTCCCTCCCACGTCATTCTCCACCGGATCATCGGGCTCCATCTTACTGCAGCGAGATCGACAGTTGTCTTGCCTCAGCCGGATTGTCAAGCTCCCATGCCTCAGCCGGCTCGCCAGGCTCTCATGCTCCTGCCGGTTCATCGGCCTTCCACGTCCCAACCCGGCTTACCCAGCGCCCATGTCTTGGCTGGTTCACCCAAGTGGGACGCCGTGTGTTACCCCAAGAGGGGGGGTACTGTCACGTCTTCTCCCGCTCTTCCCTCCCCCTAGGGCTTGAGGGCGCCAGGTTGCCCTACATCACTCCTGCCATCCATCACGCACATCTGCCTTCCCTCATCACGTGCATCAGCGTTATTGGACTCACCTGGACTCACTTATCACCTGTTCATTTCCTCCCCTATATTTGTCAGTTCCCCAGCTATGTTTCACACTGCTGCATTGTATTGTTTTTGTCTTTAGTATTAGTTTGCTGACACTGTTTCTGTCTCATTCCATGTCCGTCTTTATTAAATGCTTTGTCTCTCCAGCGTCATGTGACATAAGGACAGCGTCTGGACAAGGGAAAACATAAGGACATCAATGCTGACACAGAGAACAAACTCAGGAGCAGACAGATATAGAGGGGCAATCAACAAAGAAATGGAGTCCAGGTGATTCTAATATTGCGCAGATGCGCTTAATGATGGTGACAGGTGTGCGTAATGATGGGCCACCTGGCGCCCTCGTGTGCCAGAGAGTGAGAGCAGGTGCAGGCGTGACACTAACTTTAGCTAGCTGGCTAAAATTGACTGACAGGACTGGATTTTAGCTAGCTTGCGAACATAAACATTGCTAGCTATTTAAAAAAAAAACTTGTCTAGCTATTGCAATTGCCATCTCTCTAAAGTAAATTTGAATACATGATAATGATGGCAAAGTTGTTACCTACTAATTACTTGCTTACTTTAGCCATGACATCATATTTCCAGGCCACTATAGTGTCTCCTCAGATAAGGTTGTCTAGATTGCTAGCTACCAAAGTCTGTGAGCTAACTAATGGTAGCTAGCTAACTAGCCTGTTGACTGTTGTTCAAGCTGCAACCAAGGTAGCCTACTTGATTTTCCTGTGTCCTGTCTTTTTTATGCTGTTTTTTAATGACTGTACATAATAAAATGCTTAAATTTATAATTTGAAGTCTATTCGTCATTAGGTATTAGAACTAAAATGAACTGGCTTGTGATTGGATTAATAGCTACTTGACTGCCAGTGAGAAGAGAGGGTTTATTATTATTAGCTAGCTATATATCTGATTAGGCTTATGGTTATCTGTGATATCATTCCTATAAAATAGTAAGCCTTCTGGCTGTTGAATGAAAGAATGGATGTATAACCCTTGTGATTTTTAATTTTATTTAACCTTACAATTCTGAGACCAAGGTCTCTTTTCTAGATCAGCCCTGTTTGGCACAATAATACACATTGAAATACAATGTACACATCCAAATACACGTTATTATACAAAACGACACATGAAAAGCATGACACAATCATAAAAGCGGACACATTCATCAGTTTAAAAAGGTCCCCTAACAGTCCTTTGAAATTCCCTGGAGTCACCAATTCCTGCAATTTTAAAGTGATTTGGAGATCATGCCACACATGGTGCAAAAAATCTCCAGAGATAGCCATCCCTGACACCAGGTCTGGTATCTTGTGCGTCTATATGGTAACAATGAAGTAAGGTACAGCGGAGGTTTATGCAGGAGGGCTTTATCAACACAGAGTGCAATGCATCGATCTACGAGACTTCAAAGATGACTTGTGAAAGCTCAGGCTAGAGGTCTAGTTGGTTTGACTTTGCTACAAGCATACACATGATCATATTATTAGATATGGACAATCAGATATGAAAAGATGTTACATGTTTCCTCAAATGTTAGTGAAAACCTTAGGATTATAAAATGTAACTTTGCCACCTTGCAAACAGGTTGATAACTTGAAGCTACACAATTCCCTTCCATTTATGGTCGTCGCTGAGGAAGGAATGCAGGATGAGGAGGACCATGAGGTCATGGACTTTTTGGAGGAAGATGATTTTGATGAGGAGCAACCTGGTGAAGATGAGGACGAAGAGTATGAGACACACACACACACACAGGACAGACAGGTGAACATTGACTGACAGAGAAGCAGCTGAACTGATTCCCCCTTAACCCTCCTAGGTTAATGCTGGTAGAGGGGTCTGCTTTACAAGCTGGTGGTGCAGGGTGTATAAATGCTCTGGCCTGGTCCCAGATCTGTTTATTCTGTCACCCTAAATCCTAATGTATGATAATTGTCATGCCATGTTACCATAGCAGTTGGCTATACATAGGAGTTAACCATAGAGCACAAACAGATCGAATAACAAGCTAACATTTGGCTGATTGTCAGAACAGAAAGAGTGAAACTTCAATGTACTTGAGGATTGCTTGTGTGGCACCTGAATGGGAAGGCAAGCGTTTCTGTATGATTTGATGATTATGATAGTGATGTAACTTGGACTTTGTTTTCAGGTTTGAATGAAACAATGTATTCCCCTGATTTTATTTGTTCAATAAAGCCATTGTTTTATTCATATTCAATTACTTGTGTATGTATTTCCTTATCGTATGTAAGACTCAATGTTTTCTGTAATTGTTTGGGGTCCAGATTATATATGTTTTATTTACTCTCCAGATAAGAAAGTGTCTGGAGAGTAAAACATTTTAAGGACCATCAGTCACTTAAACCGGTGTCCCTTATTTTGTAAGCATCAGAACATAAATACTATTTACTGTGATTTATACCTTCCAGAGCATAAGTTGAGCATAAGTTGTAAAATAATAACTTGAAAAGATTCTTACATGCCTTGATTTTGACTTTCATTATAACCTTGTTTACGATCAGTTTATTATGTTTACGTAAAGAAGTGACAAGAGCATTTACGAAGAATGACAACAACCTTTCATTGCAGTCTGGTTTCTTTACCTTCAACGACAGAAAACATTCCAAAATGTGTAATTCTAGAGTGTTTACTCATTAGATGTTTTTTTATTCATCATAATCTCCAATATCATCACAAAGTCTATTTTGCAAAATGATGAAATAGACTCTGTGATGATACTGGGGTTATACCATGGGCCTCTGCATCTCACAGGCCTATAGTCTGCCCTATAATCATTACATTCTGCAATGAATATATGGGAGACGGGGTATATGTAAATATATTCAAATTTGCATCCCCACTCCTTCAAAGTTGGACTGAGCATTTCAGTGTCCCAAGGAGGCTAAGGGAAATAAGTTATTAACAATAAAATCTGGATTTACATTTTTTTAAATAACACACACAGTGATTTATTAGACATAAAAATAACATTTAAAAGACTGCATTGGAGCTTTAAGGTTATTTAGGCAAGGTCTGAGTACTGCTTGTTTTAAAACTAAATGTCACCCACTCACTTTGTCGTAGGTGGGAGGGGTCATAAAAATATTCAAGGTCACTTGTGAAGACCAATGCATTTTTTGTCCATATTCCACTTTACAGTGCATACGGAAACTATTCAGAACCCTTCCACATTTTTCTACGTTACAGCCTTATTCTAAAATTGATTCAATAAAAAAAATCCTCATCAATATACATAATGACAAAGTGAAAACAGATTTTTTTTTTTTTTGCAAATGTATTAAAACCTAAAAATCACATATACCTTATTTACATAAGTATTCATACCCTTTCCTATGATACTTGAAATTGAGCTCAGGTGCATCCTGTTTCCATTGATCATCCTTGAGATGTTTCTACAAATTGTTTGGAGTCCACTTGTCCACATGTCCATTCAAATGGTTGGACATGATTTGAAAAGGCACACACCTTTCTATATAAGGTCCCATAGTTGACAATACATGTCAGAGCAAAAACCAAGCCATGAGGTCGAGGGAATTGTCTGTAGTGCTCTGAGACAGGATTATGCCAAGGCACAGATCTGGGGAAGGGTACCAAAACATTTCTGCAGAATTTAAGGTCCCCAAAAACATAGTGGACTCCATCAGTTTTAAATGTAAGAAGTTTGGAACCACCAAGACTCCTAGAGCTAGTCGCCCAGCCAAAATGAGCAATTGGGGGAGAAGGGCCTTGGTCAGGGAGGTGATCAAAACACAATGGTCACTCTGACAGAGCTCTAGAGTTCCTCTGTGGAGATGGGAGTACCTTCCAAATGGACAACCATCTCTGTAGCACTCCACCAATCAGGTTTTTATGGTAGAGTGGCCAGACAGAAGTAAAATGTTGACACACACGTTTGTGTTGAAGAAGCACCATGCTCCGAATTGTAATGTCCCGAACCTTGCCTTGAATCTCTGGCATTTCAAATTGTCAGTATTCAGTTGCCGCCATCCCCTTTCCAAGCGCACAGCCCGAAGTGCTTCATCAATAACGAGTGGCATGATGCCGTCAGCAAGAGGTCCTTCCCCACCATCAACCCAGCCACAGGAGAGGTCATCTGTCAAGTGGCTGAGGCAGACAAGGTAGATGTGGACGAGGTTGTGAAGGCTGCCAGGGAGGCCATCAGGTTTGGGTCACCATGGTGATGCATGGACGCGTAGGACCGCGGACTGCTCCTGAGCTGGCGTTTTGTTTTCTGAATTTTTATAATGAGCATTTCTGTAATTGAATTTGGCGCTCTGCAACCTCACTGGATGTTGGCCAGATGGGACGCTAGCATCCCACATACCCTAGAGAGGTTAATGAAAACCTGGTTCTCCTTCTAACAGGATAACTACCCTAAGCACACAGCCAAGACAACACAGGAGTGGCTTTGGGACAAGTCTGTGAATGTCATTGAGTGGCCCAGCCAGAGCCCGGACTTGAACCTGATTGAAAATCTATGGAGAGACCTGAAAATAGCTGTGCAGCAACGCTCCCCATCCAACCTGACAGAGCTTGAGAGGATCTGCAGAGAAGAATGGGAGAAACCCCCAAATACTGGTGTGCCAAGCTTGTAGTGTCACATCAAAGAAGACTCGAAGCTGTAATTGCTGCCAAAGGAGCTTAAACAAAGTACAGAATAAAGGGTCTCAATAATTCAAAGTCAGTGATTCTAAATAGAGGGGAAAAAACTGTACATTTACTCAGAGCTATTGTGTATTGTTTTGTTTTGTTACCATCACTCCCAATGCAACTTCAGACCAAACTTTTTACAGACTCATGCTTTATAGACTGTGTTAGCCAATATCGTCTCCTGATCATTGCGGTTCTATTTTGATTATACATATTTTTCAATATGGTCTCATATTGACTCTGCAAGTTTTCCAAGAGAGAGACTTTATTGACAAATTGATGGATTACCAATGACGTCTGAAAGGTGGGATTTCAGCAATATACTACCTGCTTCGTCACCGGAACAACATAATGAAAGAGACCCAGCATAGTGTATGATGCCCCACATGCTATAACCAGTATCAGAATATGCATGTCTTTCTTTACCTACAGTACTGATATTTGTTATTGGCCTAGCAGCGGTGTGGAAATTGTGTCTCGTTTCAGGAAACTAGGCGTGTCGCACATCACTACGTCACAGGAGAGTCATTTGAACATAATCTTTGTTTAAATCAAAATGCGTTTTTTTGCAGAAATGTCTTCTTGAACATGTGATCTTTCATGTGCCTTAATAACAAACTTGTATACCATCTGTTGTACTGCCCCTGAACAAGGCAGTTAACCCACTGTTCCTAGGCCGTCATTGAAAATAGTAATTTGTTCTTAACTGAACTGCCTATTTAATTAAATAAAGCTAAAATACAAAAAATACAAAATATGTAAATACAAAAATATTATTTAATATGGATCAGTGGGACACTAGCGTCCCATCTCGACAACTTCCGGTGAAATTGCAGAGCGCCAAATTCAAATTAAATAAATATACTATAAATACTATACTATACTATAAATATTAAACTTTTATGAAATCACAAGTACAATACATCAAAATAAAGCTTAATTTATTGTTAATCCAGCCGCCATGTCAGATTTCAAAAAGGCTTTACGGCGAAAGCAAACCATGCGATTATCTGAGGACAGCGCTCAGCACACAAAACATTACAAACAGTTAGCAGCCAGGTAGATTAGTCAAGGAAGTCAGAAATAGCAATAAAATTAATCACTTACTTTAATTATCTTCGTGTGGTTGCAATCACAAGACTCCCTGTTACACAATAAATGTTTGTTTTGTTCGATAAAGTCCCTCTTTATGTATAAAAACCTCAATTTTGTTGGCGCGTTTTGTTCAGTAATCCAATGGCTCAAATGCGGTCACAACGGGCAGACGAAAATTCAAAATAGTATCCGTAAAATTCGTAGAAACATGGCAAACAATGTTTAAAATCAATCCCCAGGTTGTTTTTAGCCTAAATAATTGATAATATTTCAATCGGACAACAGCTTCGTCAATATAAAAGAAAAACAAAAAAGGTGCGCTCTCGGTCGTGCGCAGTAACCAGCTCTGGGGACATCCCAGGGTCCACTCACTCAATGTGATCATTCTCCCTCATTTTCAGAAGAAAAGACTGAAACAATGTCTAAAGACTGTTCACAACTAGTGGAAGCCATAGGGAACAGAATCTGGGTCATATCCCTTTAAATGGTGAATAGGCTTTCATTGGAAAAACAGCCATTTCAAAATAATGGCACTTCCTGGATGGATTTTCCTCAGGTTTTCACCTGCCATATCAGTTCTGTTATACTCACAGACATTATTTTAACAGTTTTAACAGTGTTTTCTATCCAAATCTACCAATTATATGCATATCCTAGCTTCTGGGCCTGAGTAACAGGCAGTTTACTTTGGGCACGCTTTTCATCCAAAATTCCGAATGCTGCCCCCATCTTAAAAAAGTTAAATTACGAGCCTAGTTGGTTTAGCCACGGAAAAAGTCAGCAACCTTCCCGCTAGCCATGATTGGCTGAGATATTGAGTGGGCTGGACATCCCGAGAGATGAGTTTGGATTGGTCTGTCATTTAGCACTGTCTAAAACATGAGCTGGTCAGTATGTGTAGGTATTATTTTCTAATGCTGTTTTTTAAAAAGATATCACTCAGTAGAACTGCATAAGTGTTGCTCTCCACTTTTTGGAGGACCGAGTCTTGAAATCAGTGGAATTAGAGTACGATAGCTAAGGAGATTTGATTTTGATTGCAAATATGCAGACAGAGTAGAAAAGAGAACACAGAGAAGGCTGTTGTATAAAACACCTGTCTCCAGATTACATCTTCAAACTAAGGGCAAACATGGCATCTGTGACAGAGAGGGAGAAGTGTCCATCCATGTATATTGGTAAGATAGTCTAGCTAGCTACATTTTCAGATATTACACGTTTCTAATTTTGTCAGAAAGTCATTTTCATTTCAAGCTAAATTATGCTGTTAGCTAGCTAGCTAACATTAGCTGGCTGTCTCACTAACTAATGTTATGTGTATGATCTCTGGAGTAATATTATTCAGAGCCATTCGCATTGCTAGCTATAGCCTAATGTTAGCTAGATAACATTGAACCTGGTTGGTTAGCTACCTGCAGATCCATGCAGGGTAGTAACGTTATGAGGTGGGATTATGGCTCATTGTTTAGCTAACTAACTACATGTCTAAACAAAATACCCCACTATGGAAGTAACCATTTCAAAAGAATGTTCATGATGTCACTGCAAAAACTGTCAGTAGATGTATAGTATCTGGTAATTCCGCTCTGGCTTTCTACTGTGATTTCAGAGCACTCTCATCTGAGTGTGCCAAAGCGCAGAATAACTGACGAATTTGCAAATGCTCAACACCTGTTGAATATGGCCTGTGTCAGTAAACATTGGCAAAAAAGTGTAATTAAATTGTTGCCAGCAGCACAGTTGCAGTCACCAACACTCTGGATAACATGAAAACAGCCTAACCAGCTCTGCTAGGGCAAGTAAAATGGTCAGAGTGAGCTGTTCTCTCATTTGTGTCTGGAAGTAGCTCGCAAGCTAGCCAACGTTAGCCAGTTAGCTTGGGTGGTTCACTGCTGTTGTTAGGTCAGAGCGCTAAGATCAACCCTACTCCTTGGCCAGAGCGTCCAGTGTGTGCTCTGAATCCCCGAGAGCGAAACGCTCTGAATTTACCAACCTGACAAACTGACAACACTCTGATTTTATGAATTCCCAGTGTGCATTCTGAGCACACTCTGGCAGTTCAGATTAAATTTAAGAGCACAACTGTAGTTTAATCCAGCCTTTAATCTTGAAATCTTTGGTTGTTTAGTTCATGGCCTCACATGTGAATCCTTAAAGAGATGGGTGGGGCTAAGGCTCAACAGGGTGTGAATGATGCTGAATGGGTGTAGACAAAGTGCTCTCCAGTGGGGGGGTCAATGTAAATAGCCAATTGAGAAATTGTTCTGCAGTCTTATGGCTTGGGGGTAGAAGCTGTTAAGGAGCCCTTTGAACCTAGACTTGGTGCTCCAGTACGCTTGCCGTGCGGTAGCAGAGAGAACGGTCTATGACTTAGACCATTTTTGGGGCCTTCCTCTGACGGGTCCTGGATGACAGGAAGCTTGGCCCCAGTGATGTATTGGGCCATACGCACTACCCTCTGTAGTGCCTTATGGTCGGATGCCGAGAAGTTGCCATACCAGGCGGTGATGAACGTAGTCAATATAACTATTTGTTCAGCACTTTTGAAACGTATAGCGACATAATTTAGAACATGGACCGTTCTTACTGTATTCTCCCTGTACACCAAGTCAGAACTGTAGGATAAATAAAGGGGGCATATAAGCAAATAATGAAACCTCTTACAACATTCCATTTGTCTAAATCAGGCTATAGGATACATGTGCACCTATCTCGCCTGCTCCCGGTCTTCCCCCCTGGCACTCGAGGACGCCGGGCTCCCCAGCATCAGGCACTCCTGCCACCATCATTATTTCCTTCCCTATATCTGTCTGTCCACCAGCTCGGTTCCCAGCTTCTGCATTAAGGTTCATGTGTCGTTTTGTTACCCATGTGCTGATGCTGTTCCTTGTCTGTTCCTCATTAAATGTTTGACTCGCTGTACCTGCTTCTCGACTCCAGCCTCGGTCCTTATAGCACCACCAAGTCAGAAGTTATGTTACATCATTTACATAATTTATGCAGCAGCATACAATACATTTTTGGACTCACCTTGTTGTACTGTGCTCACTTGAAAAGGAAGGTGGCGCTTTCAAGACAACTGGGAACTCTTAAAAAAACAAGTTTGAATCATGGCATCAGTGATCTTCAGGTTAGAGCTCTAGAAAGAAGCCAGAGTTCCTGACCTGGAATGCCAAGTTGGATGACCGTTAATAACGTATTTTCCCAGTCGTAGCTAATTTTTTGTGTCTTGAACTCTGAGTTTCCCAGGTCCGAGTTTCCAGTTGTTTTGAACGCGGCAGAAGTCATGCTGGATTGACAGCATGGCCAATGTATTCAACCTTTTCTGGCACATGGTGTTGCATGTGAATGTTTATCCTTTTAAGCTTGGAAAAGAAACCCTTAAACCCTGACTTAAACCAATACGTTTTATCTATCATTTCTCTTCATATGACAAGGATTGAAAAGGATTTGCCAGTAGATTGTCAAATTGATTCATGATGATGACTGCTTGTCTAGCTAAGATTTTGTAAGTATGATGTTGTCATGATCAGTACAATTTTTAAAATATATATACAGTATTTTTAACCTTTATTTAACTAGGCAAGTCAGTTAAGAATTAAGAACAAGTTCTTTTTTCAATGATGGCCTAGGAACAGTGGGTTAACTGCCTTGTTCAGGGGCAGAACAACAGATTTTTACCTTGTCAGCTCAGGGATTTGATCTTGCAGCCTTTCGGTTACTAGTTCAACGCTCTAACCAAAAGGCTACCTGCCGCCCAACCAAAGCTACAGAATCAAAGCTACCGAATATGTCACGTGATTTGATGTCATTATATCTGTGGCCAATGACCTTCAACCATCTTGGATGGGCACTTCAAATGTACATCTATGGCAGCACCCAAGGGGCTTGAACTTTCTAACTCTACTTGTAGATTGTGTGGTAACGTAGTGTCCCCACGAGTGACAGAACACTGAGACAATCACACGCAAATAGAGAACATCACCAACCCCTATGCTCTGTATTTTCTGCTGGCTGCCCCACCAGCACAGAAAGTACTGAGCTAGAATGAAACACCTGCATTTTGGAGCTGCTTTAGTCAATAAAGCAAAAAAGAGACCATGTTCGCCCCATCTTCCCTGATTGACGGGTCGCCACTGTGGACATCGGTATCTCTCACTCACAAGTCTGAAGTTCATTACACATTTAGTGTGCATCCCTCAGAATACAACTTTCCCAGACTATCCACTGGTTAACTTCCTTGTAAGGCTTTCAACAATATAATCTGATTCCACAACCGCATAACCGTGATAGTCCGGCAGCTGATTATTACACATTTATTCATATAGTTTCATTGGCTGTTTGAGTCGTGGACGTACTGTATGTCACAATAGACCTTTCGGCACTCCCATTTCGTGGCTCTGAACTCTGTAGAACGCTGAAACCATAACTTTACCAGATATCCATCACATTATACATTGCATCTCTGTATAATGATGTATCTCTCGTTAGCTCTTCCCTGCAGTAGAGAAGTAGAGAATACTGTAGTAATCCTACTCAGTGCCTTATTCGGCGTATGGCCCATTCTCTATGTGGGGCTTTTCATGTCCTGCAGTTTACCAGGCTGGAGAGGAAGCTAGCTGGAGGGAAAGCTATTAGTGTGCTTCAAATAGGGACCAGCGATCGAGTGAGAGAGAAAGAGAGACTAGGGACACCAGTTCACGTTTTGGTTTATTGTCAGAGACTAGGGAAGAAATTCAATCAAAGTTAATTTTGCATTGCAGCAATGCGTTTTCTTTTTTCTCATGTTGGAGTCAACCTTGTCAAGACAGGCACACCTCAAAGACTGACATGATCGACATTTTCTTCTGATGTCGAGGCAAAGTTTCACATGTCCCATTATATCCCATCCCGTCCTGTCTGGACCACATTTAAATTAGAACCGTGGTACACCTAGACATTAGTAAATCATGAAATTATGTCCATGGGAGATTTGCAAGAAAATTGGGATCTCAAGTTAGGAATTGGCCAGAGACTGATTTCAAAGGAAGAGAGAGATGCAGAGATGCAGAAGAGATAGATGCATGGAGATTCTACACTCGTGTAGTAGTGGAATCCATCTTCCATTTATTCTCTCCTCTCTCCTCCCCTCCAAAAAGCTTTACTTGTCCTACGTCATCCTTTTTCTGTCTATCTCTCTATCTTTCTCGTATTCCTTGTCTCTCGCTAATGCAAAAATAAGGAGGGATATTCTACGATCCTATAGAGGTGTTACTACTGTTTTCTCTCCCAGGGCAAAGGAGGGGTTTGATTCAGGATTTCACTCTTTGTGTCTGATTTAACAGAAACACAGTTAACTGTCAGCAGATGTCAAAACATTAACACACACACCCTAAAGACTTTGATGGACACACTTATTACAGTGCCTGACTGCTCAGAAACCCATGCAGCACAAAGCATTTAGTCCATCAGTGTGCACCGAAACACACTGTACCTGTCGTGCACTTTCAGGCCATTTGTAGATGATCTCTTCATATTAGCATTCCCACACGTAAACGTTTGACAATATGTTTGCTACCAGGCAAATACCATACAAAACAATATTGCTGAATTCAAACATTCACCTGTCAAAATAGCTGATCAAATTCAAATTAGCTGTCAAATAACACTGTAACATGTCGATAAAATACCAACACATTTCCTCTGGCATTGTCTATGTGGGCAATTGCAAGAGTCTGGTGACCGCTAGCTTTCTAAGCGCAGTGTCCTCCACTCGCTAGCGTAGTACTGACTACTGAATGGCTCCCTGACTCACCTATTGCTGTTCTTCAGACCCTATGATCACTCGGCTACACAGCTGATGCCCCCTGTGCTGTTTCAATAACACTGTACCTCATTTTGTTTATCTGTCGGCCCCAACCTCGAACGCAGGTCCTATATGTGTCTAACTGACCGCTCTGCCCATTCATCGCCATTTACCCGTTGTTGTCTTAGCTCTCCTGACCAACACCTGTGATTGCTTTATGCCTCTCTCTAATGTCAATATGCATTTTCTACTGCTGTCAGCTAGTCCTTATTGTTTTATTTCACTGTAGAGCCCTCAGTCCCGCTCACCTTGCCTTAGATAGCTCTTTTGTCCCACCCCCCACACATGCGGAGACCTCACCTGGCTTAACTGGTCTCACCAGAGACAAAACCTCTCTCATCGTCACTCAACGCCTAGGTTCACCTCCACTGTACTCACATCTTACCATACCCTTGTCTGAACATTATGCCCGGAATCTATTCTACCATGCCCAGAAATCTGCTCCCTTTATTCTCTGTTCCCAACACACTAGACAACCAGTTCTTATAGCCTTAAGCCGAACCCTTATCGTACTCCTCCTCTCTTCCTCTGGTGATGTAGAGCGGAACCCTGGCCCTGTAGACACCAGTACCACACCTATTCCCTAGGCGCTATCATTTGTTGACTTCTGTAACCATAAAAGACTTGGTTTCATGCATGTTAACATCAGAATTCTCATCAATAAGTTTGTTTTATTCACTGCTTTAGCACACTCCGCCAACCCTGATGTCCTAGCCGTGTCCAGACAGCTGATGTTCTGAAAGAGCTGCAAAATCTAGACCCCTACAAATCAGCTGGGCTAGACCCCCTCTTTCTAAAAGTATCCTCCGCAATTGTTGCAACACCTATTACTAGCCTGTTCAACCTCTCTTTCGTATCTTCTGAGATCCCTAAAGAGAAAGTCTTCGAAAGTCAAGTTAGCAAACAGATCACCGACCATTTCAATCCCACCGTACCTTCTCCGCTATGCAATCTGGTTTCCTAGCTGGTCATGGGTGCACCTCACTCACGCTCAAGGTCCTAAACGATACCATAACCGCCATAAAAGACAGTACTGTGCAGTCGTCTACATCGACCTGGCAAGGCTTTCGACTCTGTCAATCACTGCATTCTTATCGGCAGACTCAACAGCCTTGGTTTCTGAAATGACTGCCTCACCTGGTTCACCAACTACTTCTCAGATAGAGTTCAGGGTGTCAAATCAGAGGGCCTGTTGTTCAGACCTCTGGCAGTCTCTATGGGGGTGCCACAGGGTTCAATTCTCGGGGAGACTCTTTTCTCTGTATATAACAATGAAGTCGCTCCTGCTGGTGGTGATTCTCTGATCCACCTCTACGCAGACGACACCATTCTGTATTCTTCTGGCCCTTCTTTGGACATTGTGTTAACAAACCTCCAGACGAGCTTCAATGCCATACAACACTCCTTCCGTCGCCTCCAACTGCTCTTAAATGCTAGTAAAACTAAATACATGCTTTTCGACCGATCGCTGCCCGAAGCCGCCCGTCCAACTAGCATCACCACTCTGGACAGTTCTGACATAGAATACGTGGACAAATACAAATACGTAGGTGTCTGGTTAGACTGTAAACTCTCCTTCCAGACTCACATTAAGTATCTCCAATCCAAAATTAAATCAAGAATTGGCTTCCTATTTCGCAACAAAGCCTCATTCACCCAAGCTGCTAAACATACCCTCGTAAAACTGACTATCATACCGATCCTTGACTTTGGCGATGTCATTTACAAAATAGCTCCAACACTCTACTCAGCAAATTAGATGTAGTCTATCACAGTGCCATCCGTTTTGTCACCTAAGCCCGTAAACTACCCACCACTCCGACCTGTATTCTCTCGTTGGCTGACCTCACTACATATTCGTCGCCAAACTCACTGGCTCCAGGTCATCTATAAGTCTTTGCTAGGTAAAGCCCCGCCTTATCTCTGCTCACTGGTCACCATAGCAACACCCACACATAGCACGTGGTCCAGCAGGTATATTTCACTGGTCATCCCCAAAGCCAACTCCTACTTTGGCCGCCTTTCCTTCCAGTTCTCTGCTGCCAATGACTGGAGCGAATTGCAAAAATCACTGAAGCTGGAGACTCATATCTCCATCACTAACTTTAAGCATCAGCTCTCAGAGCAGCTTACCGATCACTGCACATGTACGCAGCCCACCTGTAAATAGCCCACCCAACTACCTCATTCCCTAAATTGTTATTTATTTTTGCTCTTTTGCACCCCAGTATCTCTACTTGCACATCATCTTCTGCACATCTATCACTCCAGTGTTAATGCTAAATTGTAGTTATTTCACCACTACGGCCTATTTATTGCCTTACCTCCATAATGTTACTACATTTGCACACATTGTGTATAGATTTTTCTATTGTGTTTTTGACTGTACGTTTGTTTATCCCATGTGTAACTCTGTGTTGTTATTTTTGTTGCACTGCTTTGCTTTATCTTGGCCAGGTCGCAGTTGTAAATGAGAACTTGTTCTCAACTGGCCTACCTGGTTAAATAAAGGTTAAATAAAAAATATATGTATATAAAATAAAAAACCATGGGACCAATCTAATGGAACATGGGTACAATACAGCCAAGTCTCGGCCTGGGATCATGGACATATCTGACTTTGGATACCGAATTTACAAAAAATGCTGTGTGAATAAGTTGATCTGTATGTTTTGCGAATTCATTGCCATCAATCATTGTGTGTGTATGTGTGTGTGTGTGTGTGTGTGTGTGTGTGTGTGTGTGTGTGTGTGTGTGTGTGTGTGTGTGTGTGTGAGTGCGTGCGTGCGTGCGTGCGTGCGTGCGTGCGTGCGTGTGTGTGTGTGTGTGTGTGTGTGAGACTCAATGGATATTCTTTCAGTTTTCTTCAGATAACGGTGTCCTTGGAAGTCTGAGTGTTTTTGTCTGTTAGTGTGTGTGGGTTTGGGATTAGTGTGTGTGTTGTGCTCCTCATCAGAAAAAGGTATTGACGCTTGACTGAGTGTTAGCCGCCTTCCCTGAGAGCTTTAAACTACATTTTATTCGTCTTACTTTCATTTGTAAGATTATCTGCTTTCCAGTGTACTTGTAATATTTGTAATTGCCCTTCAGCTAAACCTCAGCAAGAAGTGAAATTCATTTTTCCAAGCAATTCTCAGTTGAAACCTTCAGGACATCCAACAGAAGTGTTTAAAAAGGAATCTGCCATCAGTGGGACATATCTTTAGATTTATTGCATTTTTTTATTAATTACCCACTTTTTGATCTTGTCTCATCGCTGCAACTCCGAGCGGGAGGAGAAGGTCGAGTCATGCGTCCTCCGAAACATGATCCACCAAACTGCACTTCTTTACACCCGCCCGCTTAACCCGAAAGCCAACTGCATCAATGTGTTGGAGAAAACACCATTCAACTGACGACCGAGGTCATCCTGGCAAGGTGTCGCTAGAGCAGGATGAGCCCCCGGCCAAACCCGGATGACACTGGGCCAGTTGTGCGCCGCCCTATTGGACTCCCAATCAAGGCCGGTTGTGATACTGCCCAGGATCGAACCCGGGTCTGTAGTGACACCTCTAGCACTGTGATGCAGTGCCTTAGACCGCTGTGCCACACAGGAGGCCTTAATTGCTGTTTTTAATTATCAATGTACAATTATCCAAATGAGGATTTGGTGACATTTTAAGATTTTAATCAGAAAATATTTTACGGAATGAATTTTAAGAATACTAATCTGTTGGATAATTGCTGTGTTTTATGGTTTTCTCTTTGTATGTACAGTATGTACACATTAATGATTCAATATGTGGTTTATGAAACAAATATATAAGTAAATCCATTGTCAACATTGTATACAAAATTAAGATTGGCATACTTATCTATATAATATTTCACACAATTACAATTGACAGTATAAGGGTTTGGAGTTAAACAGAATTACAGTGAGATGCATAAAATAACAAATAAACATTATCCTGGTAAAATAATTATTAACATTCTATTCAGCATTTTACAATTAGTTAATACAATGTTATCAGAATTAAATGAACATTGTATTACATAACAGGATTTTTTTTTCACGAATAAAATCTATTTTCACATGTATAATACATTCTATGTATTATATATGTGAATATTTTATCTCAAAGATCAAGTTAAATATTTCCAATTTACAGTTTTATTTGTTTTTAAGTTATTTGTTGAATTGAACATTAAGAACTGGAAAGTAATTGAACACAGTTATATGACTATGAATAATAATATTCATGTAGATCGAAAACAGTAATCATGGGCCTGATTCAGATCTGTATTTATTCAGAAAGACTTATTTATTGGAGTGTTTCAATTCAGTTAGAACAAATGCAGAACACATGAACTAAGAGTTATTTGAATGTTGAACAGAATAAACTATATAAAAAACATTACGTTTGAGAGAAACGTTATAAAACACACATTTTTCCTGGCAATTAGGAGTTCCTTGTAGCCTGGTACAAACTACTGTACTATAAGGAGGTGGCGAACAGTGCGCGCACAAGATCTCCCAGTTTAGCCAATTTGTCTACGTCTCTCCAAACATCAAATTTATGTTGCTCCAACTGACAAATTTGGTGGTGTTTTGGAACTACTCCTGCTGCAGCTGCACCCCAGGTTCCACCGCTGCTATCGTCGGTTAACTGGTTCAACTGATTCAATGTAGACATTCAATCTGAATGGTTAAGGTAATGAGAGTTACGGTTTGTGACAGGGTTAAAACAAAAACAAGCCCATGGTTAAGTTTAAGCATTCATTCCAAATCAGGGGTGGATTGGCCATCTGGGAATTCCCTTTGTCCCTGCCGAAGAGAGGAGGGTCTCACTGAAGGTATAATTATTATTTCTAAACACTTAATATTCAGTTCAATATATTTCACAACAAGGCTATTTGATATGGCTTCGAGCACATGAAATGCACACAGGCTATTGTAAGGCCTATAGCTCTCATGGGTAGTACCAACCCAAGTTTTTTGAACATTACATTTATCTTGATGGATGCACGCACACACACACACACACACACACACACACACACACAGTAAATAAATAACGACCTGAGAACATGTTTTCAATGAGACTTTTAATAGCACTGCTAGCTTAAGTTAACCGTTTTGAACTCCAAGCACATGGAAATCCAGTTGCTTTGGCCTTAATCATGAAAACGCTTTTTTAAAATTATTGTGGCAAGTGAGATTCAAACTCATGTTCTTCTGTTTTTTATCCAAGGAATTAGTCCACTGCACCACCCGGATGGAGCCAGCATGCCATGTTATTTTACTCATACAAAGTTGTTCATTTGAGACTATTCAAACAGATCCCATTTCAAAGGAATATAAGCACTTCTACTAAGCTAACATAATGAATTGTTTTAAGATGGTCAAACCATGGATAATTTAGCTATTTGATTTTGAATTGTAGGACCCCTGTATGTATCAAAAACAAATGTTTGATAAAATATTCCATTTGACTACTCTAGCCCATAGAAAAACATTGAATAACACAATCATAAATGGCAAAACAGACAGTCGAAAAAACAATCGTAAGGAGTAAGGTTTTAAATACTATATCTAAGAGACGTACGAAAGCTCAATAAATATTATTGGACATATATCCAACCCCTTTATTTAGCTGGCACAAAATTACTTCCATACTTCCATAAGTTTTGGGGGCCAGTACTGGGTCACCGTCAGACCAGTGACACTTGTGGGAGTTGTAGAGCGAAACGGAGAACAACATCAAGTTCGTGAGAGTCTCCTCCTTCCAGAGAGTCATTAGGGGATAAAATCCATCCAAAAAACTAAAATATTTCCTGAGCTTCCTTATTAGTTTGTAGGCCAAACCATTCTGATGCTACAGACATTTTTGTGAGAAGACCAATTTTCAGGATGTCTCCTGCTCTGACAAACAGCGCTGTAGCTCTGCCACTTTCCACTGCAGATGCGGAAGGCCGACAGGCAGATGTGGTGGATTGAGATGCAGCCCTTCTAAAAAATCATATATCTCTAGCTTAAACAGACGGATTTAATTAGATGAATCGACTCTTACTAAAGAACTCTGAATGACTTTATGAGATGATTACTCATGATTTGGGTCCTACCAAATCCAGTGCTGGTGCCACCAATAGTAAACGTTAGTAACACCAGAGAAACATGTTAGTCTGGAGCTCTGTTATAGTAATTAACACTTAACACTCTATTTTTAGCTGCAGTTAAGGTGGCGTTAGCGCACGTTAGTTTGCAATTTCGTCATTTAAAAACTAGCGCACTGGCATTTTCCAGCCCTAATGCCAGCTTTGGTTATTTACCTTCCTAACATCAGCAGGCTTGCGCTCAGAGGGAGGGGTTGAAATATTTGAGACGTGTCTTTAAAAACATGATCCAAAGTGTTAATTTCATGCAGCGGTGGTATGGATATTTAAGACCAACCAAAAGCTGGTTTTAGCGGTAACGCAGTTGGTTATGGCATGAATTTGGACGGTGGAAATGCAGCCTATCCAGCCGTGATGCACACTGCCCATATGCGCATGGAATAAGATGTGCTTTTGGTGCCTGTAAACTTCGTATTTAGAAACATGAAACAGTAATGTTTTTCCCCATTTCATTTTATTTGTTTAAAAACCAAGCATAGCCTCCCCTTCCTCTCAATGAAGGCTGTTTTCTTTTTGACCTGCCCAATGGGATCAAGTTGGCTCGTCAAGATCGTTGATAAAGTGTTTGGCTCGTGAGAACACTTGGAAATAAATCTTAATCACCCAAGCTTTATTAAATGATCAAGTTTGAGAGGAGCAAAACAGTGAGTTGATGTTCCCTTTTTATCTATGTATTAGCAAGGCCTACATTATTTTAGGCATGCTTTGGATGTGTGTAAAACCCCCTCCATGATGTAGGCTACATGTGTTCATGCCCATCATGAAACAAGAGATTTGAACCTCGATGAATACCGGTGAACCTCATATTAAGAAGTTATTTTCTTGTATAAATTGTTTGTTTTCTGGTTCATATTTTTAAAACCCAAGCACTCCGTAGGCTACCCTTACTTACCCTAGGCCTACTATAATGAAGGCTGCCACAACAGCAATGCCTCAAATCTTTTTTTATCCTGGCGATTTTGTGATATGATTACATTTTATTGTCGTTGAAACAACAAACATATTGCTTGTTTTTCATTAAATTTGATTAAAACAAAACTTATTAGAAGGATTCACTGTCCTGGTTTTGTAGTGGGCAGTAATTTTTATATGTGTATATTATAAATACATCACATGCGACTCGTGATAAGACTAAGCAATTAGACTATTCAAATATTTATCTGACTCCATAAAGATTATTTAGCAATATGCATGAACATCATAGTTGAGTTACAGTAATAGTCCATTGGGTGGAGAGAGAGAGAATAAAAGAGTATCACCACAGCAGTTCAGGAACAAATAAGAGAAAAAACAATGAACAGTAGACCCTTTTATAAGCTTCTGAGTTGTTTGGATTCAAAACCTGAATTGCTGACCAATAGTATTATTGTAAAGTTAATCTCCAATCAGAAGTCAGACCTACATGATGTAACCTCTGCTTCTCAGAAGTGTGACAATGGAGGTTGGCAAGACAAACACAGAGATTGTTCTTATCTGATTCTACATCAGAGAGAAGTGTTCAAAACCGGACGGCTAGTGCTGTAGTAGTCACTGTAGACAATCTTCAGACCAGCAGTTCATGGTCCTAGCAACATCACTTCAGGTGTGTCCTTTTTGGCGCCTTAGCATTGTCTTCTTCTTTAGACATGCAAATGTCCTTAGGTAACACCTTTCTGCAAGCAAGCTAGAAAGGATTTCTCACTTTTTCTTTGTAAAAGCAAAACACGTAACTGAAGGTATATCACAGATTAATTAACATTTCAATGAACATACAATTGTTTATTTATCTGATTGGATTGGTCAATAGCAACTTCAAATGTAGTTTTATCAAATCAGTCAAATATACATAAAATATTATCAAAGATCCCTATCTCAAAGACAATATATTTGAGACAAAACTCTCAAACTCTCCTCCCTTTGAGAGAAAATGGATAACCAGAATTTTTAAACAATCAAGAACAATTCTTGAAGTCAAATCAAAACAACTTTTCAAGCATAAACCGAAGTCAAATCAAAACAACTTTTCAAGCATAAACCGAACACATTTTTAGGCCTATTCTACGTGTGAGAATTACAATGTAAGTTCAGAATGGTTTCACAAGCAATTTGTGCCTGGCTCAAATCGGTCTTATGTAGCAAATTTGAAATTGTGTTTTTGTACATTGGATAATAGCAGAGACACAGAGCTACAAAAGGGTATACCATACACTGCATTTGGGGAACAATGGGAAAGTAATTTTGCTTTGAAAATTGATAAACTTGTAACCTCACCTTTGAGAAAATGGCCTTGAATGTTTTGGTACCGACTTGAGAGCACTTCTTTCTCTGCACCCATTCAGCATTGTTCACACCCTCTTAAGCTTTAGTTAGCTAACAGTACACTTTAACTTGAAATTAAAAGACTTTATGTCAAAATTAGAAATGTGTAATATCTGAAAATGTTGCTAACTAGACTATCTTACCTGTGGTCTGAAATCGGAGTAGATAACCAGAGCGAATTTACAAGCTATTACATCCATCAACAGTTTTTGCAGTGACATTCTATTGAAATGGAAACTTGCATAATGGAGTCTTTTATTAAGACATGTAGCTAGCTAGCTAACTAACTAAACAATGAACCATAATTCCTACTCATGACGTTACTACCCTGCATGAATCTGCAGGTAGCTAAACAACCAGGTTCAATGTTAGCTAGGTAACATTAGGCTATAACTAGCCAAGCAAATGGCTCTGAGATACGAATAATAAGATCATACACGTAACGTTAGCTAGCGAGCCAGCCTGCTAACGTTAGCTAGCTAACAGTACACTTTAACTTGACATGAAACCACTTTCTGTCAAAATTAGAAAGGTGTATTATCTGAAAATGTAGCTAGCTAGACAATCTTAAACCATATACATCATGGATGGACGTGTCTCCTGTCGGATGCCATGGTTGCCCTTAGTTGGCTATCATACTCGAATTACAGTGATTTCAAAACTCAGTCCTCCAGAAAGTGGAGTGCAACACTTATGCAGTTTTACTACGTGATACATGTTTTTAAAACTGTGTTAGACAGGATTACCTAGACATACTGACCAGCTCAAATAGACAGAAGCGTGCTATATGGCAGAACAATCCAAACTCATCTCGCGGCATGTCCAGCCCACTCATTATCTCAGCCAATAATGGCTGGCGGGAGGGTTGCTTCCTTTTTCTGTGGCTAAACCAGCTAGGCTCGTAATTTAACAATTGTATTCGTATTTACAGATGGCATACACATTTTGTATTTAAGTCACATGAAAGTTCACATGTTCGAGACGGCATTTCTTCCCATAACAAAAAAAGTGAATGTTCAAACGGCTCTCCTGTGAAGTAGTGACCCGTGAGTTACGCCTAGCTTCCTGAAACGGGTCACATTTGAACATTAAATATATTAGAATCCTAGTTTAAAACAGCCAACATTAGCAAATCAATGGTGAAAGTTCTAAGGCCATTTTGTGACAAACAAAGCAATGACTTTAAATAGCACACGCACATCTATACATTCAGATGGACTTAGCCATATGCACCACGCATAGGAAAACAAACAATTCTTTGTGTTTTAACTTCTTGGCGCACCCATCCCGTTAGCGGGATCATTTTCTTCAACATCCGCTGAATTGCAGAGCACCAAATTCAAATTAAATTACTAAAAATATTTTATTTTCATGAAATCACAAGTGCAAAACATAGCTTAGCTTGTTGTTAATCCACCTGGCGTGTCAGATTTCAAAAAAGCTTTACAGCAAAAGCTATCCAAGCGTTTATGTTAGGACATCTCTCTCAGCAGTCAAACATTACAAACAGCTAGCAGCAACGTAGATTGGTCACGAAAGTCAGAAAAGCAATCAAATTAATCGTTTACCTTTGATGATCTTCAGATGTTTTCATTCACGAGACTCCCAGTTACACAATAAATGTTCCTTTTGTTCCATAAAGATTATTTTTATATCCAAAATACCGCCATTTGGTTGGCACATTTTGTTCAGAAATCTACAGGCTCGAGCGGTCACGATGGGGCAGACGAAAATTCCAAATAGTATCCGTAAAGTTCAAACGTTTTTTTAAATCAATCCTCAGGTTGTTGTTTTTTTTTGTTTAAAAAAATTCTTACCCCCTTTTCTCCCCAATTTCATGCACAGTGTTTGAGATGTTCGGAAGGAGACTAACGTGAGGTAAAATAAATAAAGCATTTAATCAGAAGACTAATGATCAGATATGAAAATATCTGAAAGGTTATATTGGGAAGTTATAATTTTGTAATCTAAATACTTTCCTTGGTGCCCCAACTTTCTAGTTAATTACAGTTACATGATTATTCAGTTTAATCGAGTAACTAATTACAGAGAATCTTTGATAAAAACAAAGTCTTCAGTTTAATGATAGTAAAGACACGACAGGAGGAACGTAGAACTACAGATATAGGATCTTCATTTTTAGCCAGTTTGCTACCGCAGGTAAATATGAATTATTATGTAGATTAGAATTAATGGTCATTTTTTATGAGGGTTGAAATATTTTTCATAAGGGAAAATCAAGTCTGAAATCTAAAAGTTTCAAATTTCTTGCATTGCAGGAAGGTTCACCCGCAACAGGGTAACCAAATTAAGATCCTACATCTGTATACACATTTGTCTTTTATGTTTTTGTAATCATTGCTAGCTTCTAGAGGGATATGAATGGAAAGAGTGAGGAGGAAAGAAATGGCCCTGAAACATTGCTCTTTATCCGTTGTCTCACCCTCGTTACAGCCTATCACTGAACTCCTCTCTCCCTCTCTCTCCTTTCTTCACTGTGCTAAACTGAGGATAAACTGCCATCCTCCCTTTCCCCATCATCCCTCTGTCCTGTGTGCTTACTTCTCTCTTTTCTGGGATAAATAATGAGATCTCTCCCCCTCCCTTTCCATCACTCTCTCGTGGGTGTGACAGTGACACCAAGGTTGACTCTGCTCTGAGTCTCAGGACCCATGACAAGGACAGAGACCCGTCATGTCACACACACATGGACGAACGCACGCACACACGCCCAGATATACACACACACTGGGTCAAATGGGCACGTTCACACCCATGCACACAAACAACCCAGAGGATGAGTGACACGAGCTTAACAAGTGAAAACAAATGGATGCTGTCACCAGATCGTAGGACGGAGGACTGGAAGAAGGACATAAACAAACCCTAATATTTCTCACAGGCTTATGGATGGTATTGTTTTGCCTAGCATCTGTTGTTGTCTAGGGGCCCCTCAGAAGCACAGTGATTCATCTCTCAGTTGTATCATGAACACAAGACTGTCTGAAAAACAACACCAAGAAAGATCCCACTCACAGGATTTGACCATCAGCATGGTCTATTCTACAGAGGACTCAGAGGGAAATACTACTGTGGATTTGAGGCATGATTATTGTCACTGCATGTTGTCCCTGTGTCATTTTGTCACTGAACACATCAATCAACTTCTCTGTAATCTTCTAACCCTGGCCTTACTGCCCAGCGTGACTGGTTTACAGGCTTTTTCCAAGATAACACTTTAAGGAAATACTGTATTTAGATGGCATGCGAGACACACATATCCAATCTCTCTCATGCAGATACACACTCATATACTAGCTCATGCATATCCAAGCAACTTGAAAATCGCAGCATGTGCGCATACACCCACATAGGCTCACATCAGCACACACACAGAAAGGTCTTGCCTATGACTCACATCACCTTGCCAGGATAAACATTCTAACAGATAGGAAGTTCAGATAGGGTTCGATGGCATGGGTGTGTGTTTGTATGTATGTATGTGTATATGTGCATCGTAATTCAGCTGAGCTCCACACATGATAAATTAATCCTGGCTGAAGGCATGAGACACAAATAATTCACACCTGTCCACGCGAATATAAGTGTGAGTGCCCGTGTGTATTCCCCTGCTGTCAGTTTCATACCTTCACACACAGACATGCGCACACAGACACACACACAGATCCACACTCCTGCCTTACCTTCATTGTTGTCGTTGTTGTTGTTTCCGGCGGTGCCCAGTGTCTGTAGTGATATAGTCCATAGAAACAGTGCTATGAGCCCTGGGTCTGAAGACATGGTGCTTACACACACACACACACACACACTCACACACTACCAGTCTCCCTCTCTCTTCCTCTCTCTCACTCCCTCGCTCTTTCTCTCCCTCAGACTTTTGCTGCCTCTGTGTCCCAGTGCTGAAGTGGAGCCTGAGCCAGCACTGAGAGTGCGTGTGTGAGTGAGTGAGAGAGAGTGTGTCTGAGGGGCTGAGGGCTGGGATAGAGTTAGAGACTGCCTCTGTTCCTCTCAGCCTCTCTGTCTGCTCTCACACATACATACACACTCAGGGGAGGGACTAGACTGTCACTCCAACTCTCAGTAACCAATTAGAGGGCAGGATTCTGAAGGTCCACTAACCACATACTCTCACGATACCTCACCTTTACCTATCCTACTTTAGAGACTCTTTCTCTCAATCTCTAACATGTTCTCTCTCTGACGCTCCCACTCTCTTTCTTTTTCTCTCACTCCTGCATGCACTTTTGACTGTTCTCTGCCTCTCTCTCGCTCTTTCACTCTCTACATCTCAATCTCTCTTCTTTTACTCTCCCTTTACTCTCACCTCCCTCTCTGCTTTTACTCCTCTTTCCCTCACTCACTCACACACTCTCTCAACTCCACCTCTCCCCCTCTTTCTTTTTTGTACTCTTCTACAAATTCTTTAAGAAACATTTGCAACTAATTATCATAATATTTTCTGTCCTTTTTTACATACAAACGTCCTAGTCTTGTGTCTGTTGTTGGATATCAAGAAAACTCCACAACATAGAACATATTCCACCAGCTTTTCACCTTTTAGAAAAAGGTTCCCTATTGATATTAACGGAAATCAATTCAATGTATTTCTTTCAACACTGTTTAGATTGAGACAGTGGAATATAGGAGAATGATCAACTGAAGGTCATCAATAATTAGAGGTGTGTTTACCCTTGCGGTGCGTCCATCTCTCTCTGTGTGTGTGTGTGTGTGTGTGTGTGTGTGTGTGTGTGTGTGTGTGTGTGTGTGTGTGTGTGTGTGTGTGTGTGTGTGTGTGTGTGTGTGTGTGTGTGTGCTTTTTGTTGCTCCATACAGCCAAATCTTAAACGTTCCCTGTGGCGAATTTCTGATTCAGATAGTCAGAAGTCCTGGTGGGAGTGTGAGTGTGTGGGGGTGTTAGATTCAAGGACAATGATCAGATATTGATCCTTCTGACAAAGGGAAACTTCACTTGGCAATGACATTATTACTGAAGGATGTGTGCGTGCGTGCGCATACGGGCCTGCGTGTGAATCAAGGACAATTATCATCTATGGATCCTACTGATGGAGAGAAACTTGGCATCAAACTGCAACTTGTCTGATTGCAGAATGAGTACTGTTTTTTCCCTGTAGCTAAAAGCTGACTGGATCAAGGGTTTTGGCTGTCTTCCCATCAATCACAGCACAGTTTTCTGAGGACACTGCTCTTGGTGAAAGCAATGTAGTCTCTCTGTTTTAGCCCCCACTATCGACAGGCCACCAACTGTGTTTGTGTGTGGTCGTGTTTAACTATTCTTGTGGGGTTAGGATTTGTGGGTCAAGGTTGAGTTAGGGTTAGTGTAAGAGTATGGGTTAGGATTAGCTTTAGGGTTAGAGGTTAGGGAAAATAGAATTTGGAATGGGATTGAATTGTGTGCCCCCGCAAGGTTAGCTTTAGAAGACTGTGTGTGTGTGTGTGTGTGTGTGTGTGTGTGTGTGTGTGTGTGTGTGTGTGTGTGTGTGTGTGTGTGTGTGTGTGTGTGTGTGTGTGTGCGGGTGTGTGTGTGTGTGTGTGTGTGTGTGTGTGTGTGTGTGTGTGTGTGTGTGTGTGTGTGTGTGTGTGTGTGTGTGTGTGTTTTGCATGCAGCTGGCCTTGTGAACAGGGAGACTGAGTGAAGGATGGAGGGATGGAGAGAGGGAGGGATGGAGGAGATGAGTGTCATTGCCAAATGCGGGCAGTAGTGAGCCTACCAAACCCTTCCCCAGGCAAAGGGACACGGGGGGGTACAATGGTTCCCCCTCATCATGTGTAGTGTGCCTCGTTGCCTACGTGCAGCGTCTTAATACAGGAGGGGAAGACACTTACAAATATAAACACACACAGCAAGGGTGGCAGGTAGCCTAGCAGTTAGAGCATTGTGCCAGTACCCGAAAAGTCGCTAATTCTAATCCCTGAGATAACAAGGTGAAAAATCTGTTGATGTGCCCTTGAGCGAGGCACTTAACCTTAATTGCTCCAGGTTTACCGTTGATAATGGCTGACCCTGGCAATGACTCGACTCTCAGGGGGAGGCAGGCTACAACTTAAGGAAGACAGCTCCCCTGGAGGATGTTTGATCAAACTCATATCAACCTCTTTTCATCTCATCTATACCTCTACTTCATTTCACCTCAATTTCAGTCTCATCAAATTTAGATTTTCTCACATAATGCTTACTGTATTCACTGTATCGATAAGCTTAAATCATTCTTGCTTGAAACAAGAAATGTGCGGTAATCAGATCACACAGTCAGTGTATTTTGACTGTTTCTATTTGTTTTTAGGGATGATGTGAGACGTACAAAGATATTACTTAATGAAACACAAGGGCTATTCTTAGTATTCCATCCGATATGGGCCTGTTGCTATGACCATTTTACCACAACACTGGCAGTCATGAGTCATTCCACGTGACCGTTGAGTCTGAGTAATCTCCTCTTATGCATTCAGGGCATGCTTTGGTAGTATCCAACTCGCTAATGGCCTGGTACTCAGGGCTCTATTGTCCTTCTAACCACTCTGACATCAAAGCAATCGAAAATCACATCAAACTTTTATTATCAAAACAGTATTGTGCTTTTAAAACTCACCTCACTGTGATTGATCAATTGGAAGGAAGAGGTTCAACAACAGGTTGAAACTGAGTGCTTCAAATCCAAACACAATGAAATGGGCAGCGCTTTCTAAGGTGATGATTAATTCTAAACAGCCATGCACATATTAAAGCTTATACATAGGCCTATACTGTATATGAGCCCAAGCCTGAAAAAACCCAGAATTAAAATAATGATTGTGCCATTCCTTATACAATACATATCCTACCGCATATTACGCACTGCAGAAAACATTTGAAAAGAAACTAATTGAACTAGCCTGTATTCCAAAAGTTAACACATTCTAGTAATCACATTAGAGTGTGGACTGTATTATTTTGCATACTAGATGGACTGGTTACCTGATGCTACACTCCAAACGTTCTATCCATGAGTCTTAGAGAGAACGTATACGTCTAGGCCATGTTGGTTGATTGAATGTGCCGAGTGGCTGACAGAGTTAGCCTCCAATTATTGTGAATTTGCATTTGATTTTGAATAGCAAAGTAAAGCGAATGTTTATAATTTCATAATTAATAGGATGACACATTAAACTATCTTAATCTACATAATATCTCACCACTGTGCATTTCCATCTCCTCATCTCCTCACTTTCTCAAGCAGAGAGAAGAGCTGTCAACAGTTTAATTCAATATGTTTTGTTGTGAAAACATGCTACTTTTGATGTTCCCGAAAAGATTTCACATGGTTTCCAAAATTAAGCTCTTGGTAGCTGCCGAAACAGGGTTGTGAAGCCCATGGCATACAGAGTTGGGACGGGATATCACCCATTGCACAGTGAGAGGCTGTGTGATCCTTAAGCAGTGTTTGGTGCCTGGAGTGAAATAACCAGAGTAGCCTACCAAAAGGACCAAGTGGGAAACCTGCTTCCATTCCCTATTCGACTGCATAGGCGGATGGCATGTACTTTTTTCCCTGCCCCTGTTCCTACCCATTTGATAATGGGCCATAACTAATTGAACATATTAGTAAAGACATTGTTACATTGAGAATAGTCTAATGGGTGATACTATGATCACTTGATGAGAGAACAGCTGTGCTGCCTGAGGCAAGGAACAGAGCGCAAGCTTTATTTGCAACTTTTTCAAATCATCAGTAGCCTATAGTCACACTCTGCAGCCCATATACTGCATGTTTTGATTTCTAAGACATTCTAAGGTTTGTATCATTAACAAATAAAGTTGCCAAATACCTAAATATTGCGTAGCCCGTAGGACCTGTTTCCAATTCTAATTTCTGTGTTATTCAGTTCAGTTCAATTATATTTGTCTTACTATAAAATCATAGAATTTAAAATAATGGCACAGGACTTATAAGCATTTCATGTCTGCTAAATGAACAAGCCTACAGCCTATGGATAACATAATAGGCCAACTCATAATCTGTTAATCTGAAACACATGTTCTTCATATCATAATGTTTCTTTAGACCTACCTAAATTAAATAATGGATTTATTGTGATGGTGTAAATTACATGGACTTATTAGACTTGTTCAAATGCAGATGTCCCAAAGGCATGCATCAGCAGCTTATACGTATGGAGGCCTGGAGATGCTAACTTTTGTATGACAATAACCGGCTGACAAAAATGTTTGACCGCCACAGCCCTAATCCCATAGCACCAAACTAGAAAGGTACCCCTCTGTCTACCATAGAGCGTATAGTATATTTCCATATTTACCAGGACGAAAGCCTTAAAATCACCATAAATAGAGTCCTTATGTTTGATATCAGTGAGGGAATTTCTAGCAGTGTGAGTGCTGTCAGTTATAATCAGAGTGATGCTCTGTCTGTCTGTCTTTCTTTAGCTCCGAAATACATTAACTTATTAAAACCCTGAGCAGCTCTCCCATCTTTCTTCTCTCCTCCTCATGCTCCACATTCTGTGTTTCATTGGTGTTGACAGCAACAGGACAGTAGGACTGCAGTAGGAGTCCTCTGTCTGTGTAGGACTGTTCTTCAGATTGCAAGCCTCCCCCTTTTTCCTCCAAACATAACAATGGTCATTATGGCCAAACAGTTCTATTTTAGATTCATCAGACCAGAGGACATTTCTCCAAAAAGTACGATCTTTGTCCCAATGTGCAGTTGCAAACCGTAGGCTGGCTTTTTTATGGGGGTTTTGGAGCATCTTCCTTGCTGAGTGGCCTTTCAGGTTATGTCGTTATATGACTCGTTTTACTGTGGATATAGATACTTTTGTACCTGTTTCCTCCAGCATCTTCACAAGGTCCTTTGCTGTTGTTCTGGGATTGAATTGCACTTTTCGCACCAAAGTACATTCATCTCTAGGAGACAGAAGGCATCTCCTTCCTGAGTGGTATGACTGCTGCGTGGTCCCTTGGTATTTATACTTGCATATCAAATCAAATCAAATTTTATTTGTCACATACACATGGTTAGCAGATGTTAATGCGAGTGTAGCGAAATGCTTGTGCTTCTAGTTCCGACAATGCAGTAATAACGAACAAGTGATCTAACTAACAATTCCAAAAAAACTACTGTCTTATACACAGTGTAAGGGGATAAAGAATATGTACATAAGGATATATGAATGAGTGATGGTACAGAGCAGCATAGGCAAGATACAGTAGATGATATCGAGTACAGTATATACATATGAGATAAGTATGTAAACCAAGTGGCATAGTTAAAGTGGCTAGTGATACATGTATTACATAAGGATGCAGTCGATGATATAGAGTACAGTATCAACGTATGCATATGAGATGAACAATGTAGGGTAAGTAACATTATATAAGGTAGCATTGTTTAAAATGGCTAGTGATATATTTACATCATTTCCCATCAATTCCCATGATTAAAGTGGCTGGAGTAGAGTCAGTGTCATTGACAGTGTGTTGGCAGTAGCCACTCAATGTTAGTGGTGGCTGTTTAACAGTCTGATGGCCTTGAGATAGAAGCTGTTTTTCAGTCTCTCGGTCCCAGCTTTGATGCACCTGTACTGACCTCGCCTTCTGGATGACAGCGGGTGAACAGGCAGTGGCTCGGGTGGTTGATGTCCTTGATGATCTTTATGGCCTTCCTGTAGCATCGGGTGGTGTAGGTGTCCTGGAGGGCAGGTAGTTTGCCCCCGGTGATGCGTTGTGCAGACCTCACTACCCTCTGGAGAGCCTTACGGTTGAGGGCGGTGCAGTTGCCATACCAGGCGGTGATACAGCCCGCCAGGATGCTCTCGATTGTGCATCTGTAGAAGTTTGTGAGTGCTTTTGGTGACAAGCCGAATTTCTTCAGCCTCCTGAGGTTGAAGAGGCGCTGCTGCGCCTTCCTCACGATGCTGTCTGTGTGAGTGGACCAATTCAGTTTGTCTGTGATGTGTATGCCGAGGAACTTAAAACTTGCTACCCTCTCCAATACTGTTCCATCGATGTGGATGGGGGTGTTCCCTCTGCTGTTTCCTGAAGTCCACAATCATCTCCTTAGTTTTGTTGACGTTGAGTGTGAGGTTATTTTCCTGACACCACACTCCGAGGGCCCTCACCTCCTCCCTGTAGGCCGTCTCGTCGTTGTTGGTAATCAAGCCTACCACTGTTGTGTCGTCCGCAAACTTGATGATTGAGTTGGAGGCGTGCATGGCCACGCAGTCGTGGGTGAACAGGGAGTACAGGAGAGGGCTCAGAACGCACCCTTGTGGGGCCCCAGTGTTGAGGATCAGCGGGGAGGAGATGTTGTTGCCTACCCTCACCACCTGGGGGCGGCCCGTCAGGAAGTCCAGTACCCAGTTGCACAGGGCGGGGTCGAGACCCAGGGTCTCGAGCTTGATGACGAGCTTGGAGGGTACTATGGTGTTGAATGCCGAGCTGTAGTCGATGAACAGCATTCTCACATAGGTATTCCTCTTGTCCAGATGGGTTAGGGCAGTGTGCAGTGTGGTTGAGATTGCATCGTCTGTGGACCTATTTGGGCGGTAAGCAAATTGGAGTGGGTCAAGGGTGTCAGGTAGGGTGGAGGTGATATGGTCCTTGACTAGTCTCTCAAAGCACTTCATGATGACGGATGTGAGTGCTACGGGGCGGTAGTCGTTTAGCTCAGTTACCTTAGCTTTCTTGGGAACAGGAACAATGGTGGCCCTCTTGAAGCATGTGGGAACAGCAGACTGGTATAGGGATTGATTGAATATGTCCGTAAACACACCGGCCAGCTGGTCTGCGCATGCTCTGAGGGCGCGGCTGGGGATGCCGTCTGGGCCTGCAGCCTTGCGAGGGTTAACACGTTTAAATGTCTTACTCACTTCGGCTGCAGTGAAGGAGAGACCGCATGTTTCCGTTGCAGGCCGTGTCAGTGGCACTGTATTGTCCTCAAAGCGGGCAAAAAGTTATTTAGTCTGCCTGGGAGCAAGACATCCTGGTCCGTGACTGGGCTGGGTTTCTTCCTGTAGTCCGTGATTGACTGTAGACCCTGCCACATGCCTCTTGTGTCTGAGCCGTTGAATTGAGATTCTACTTTGTCTCTGTACTGGCGCTTAGCTTGTTTGATAGCCTTGCGGAGGGAATAGCTGCACTGTTTGTATTCAGTCATGTTACCAGACACCTTGCCCTGATTAAAAGCAGTGGTTCGTGCCTTCAGTTTCACACGAATGCTGCCATCAATCCACGGTTTCTGGTTAGGGAATGTTTTAATCGTTGCTATGGGAACGACATCTTCAACGCACGTTCTAATGAACTCGCACACCGTATCAGCATATTCGTCAATGTTGTTGTCTGACGCAATACGAAACATCTCCCAGTCCACGTGATGGAAGCAGTCTTGGAGTGTGGAGTCAGCTTGGTCAGACCAGCGTTGGACAGACCTCAGCGTGGGAGCTTCTTGTTTTAGTTTCTGTCTGTAGGCAGGGATCAACAAAATGGAGTCGTGGTCAGCTTTTCCGAAAGGGGGCGGGGCAGGGCCTTATATGCGTCGCGGAAGTTAGAGTAACAATGATCCAGGGTCTTTCCACCCCTGGTTGCGCAATCGATATGCTGATAGAATTTAGGGAGTCTTGTTTTCAGATTAGCCTTGTTAAAATCCCCAGCTACAATGAATGCAGCCTCCGGATAAATCGTTTCCAGTTTGCAGAGAGTTAAATAAAGTTCGTTCAGAGCCATCGATGTGTCTGCTTGGGGGGATATATACGGCTGTGATTATAATCGAAGAGAATTCTCTTGGTAGATAATGCGGTCTACATTTGATTGTGAGGAATTCTAAATCAGGTGAACAGAAGGATTTGAGTTCCTGTATGTTTCTTTCATCACACCATGTCACGTTGGCCATAAGGCATACGCCCCCGCCCGTCTTCTTACCAGAAAGATGTTTGTTTCTGTCGGCGCGATGCGTGGAGAAACCCGCTGGCTGCACCGCTTCGGATTGCGTCTCTCCAGTGAGCCATGTTTCCGTGAAGCAGAGAACGTTACAGTCTCTGATGTCCCTCTGGAATGCTACCCTTGCTCGGATTTCATCAACCTTGTTGTCAAGAGACTGGACATTAGCAAGAAGAATGCTTTTTGTTTTTTTACGTGCATACTATTGTTTGTAAAAATTACCATTATTTTTCTGAGGTCTTGGCTGATTTTTTTAGATTTTCCCATGATGTCAAGCAAAGAGGCACTGAGTTTAAGGTAGGCCTTGAAATACATCCACAGGTACACCTCCAATTGACTCAAATTGTGTCAATTAGCCTATCAGAAGCCTCTAAAGCCATGACATAATTTTCTGGAATTTTACAAGCTGTTTAGAGGCACAGTCAACTTAGTGTATGTAAACTTCTGACCCACTGGAATTGTGATACAGTGAATTATAAGTGAAATAATCTGTCTGTAAACAATTGTTAGAAAAATTACCTGTGTCATGCACAAAGTAGTCCTAACCGACTTGCCAAAACTATAGTTTGTTAACAAGAAATTTGTGGAGCGGTAGAGAAATGAGTTTTAATGACTCCAACCTAAGTATATGTAAACTTTCAACTTCAACTGTATATATAAAGAACTATTTCAAAACGGGACCTACCACTTGCATGAATTATCAGACTGGGAAGAATTTACATTTACGATTTCCCCCTATCTGCAAGTGAAGCCAATGACATGACACCTTATTGAAATCTGACTTGAACCAACCCATAGGAATACCTAAACATTCAATATAAATTTCTGCACTGGCAAGTGGAAACATAACTAGCCCTGTCATATTCTTCCCTGATGAATTACACTTGCACACTGTAAACAAAATATGAGTAATGTAATACCTTGCAATATATGTCACCAAATATTCCAGTCGAAAGACTATTCTCTAAAGAGAATTAGGGAATTTAAAGACTCCAAAGGCAAACATGCCTGTTACATGTTAAGTCCACTCAGTGACAATTGTTACATAATACAAAGAAAATAAAAGCCTGGACCTACTTGACTTCTGACCCATTACCCCCGTAGAGCCCTCTTGAAAGTGAGAGAGAAAGAAAATACCTAAAGGACTAGAAATAACCTGAAGGTCAACCTGGATTCCCATCCTATACCCACACAGATAATCTAATGAACTCATTATGAAACACCCTCTGTGTCTGCATCATCTCTATGAGCCAACCATCCCCTGACCTGTCAGGCCTAACTGAGCTATCATTACAGTTATCCTGTTCATCTACGACCACCGTAGGTGGTGACCTCGTACACACTGTAAATACGTAAATATAATGTCAATATAATGAACATGGCTTGTGGTTTCATGGACTGTACGGTTGTACAGTTGTGTGGACCAGAAGTCCACACAAACCAACTTGAGGGGTTCAGTCATGATTATGTTCTTCAGTGGAGCTCTGGCATCTGGCACTGGGGCCTTACTGAACACATGCAGCACTTTATTATACTCTCTCTCTCATTCTCCTGACCATGCCAGAAGAACCTCTGTCTCTTCGGATACAACGTCTGCTGTTGCCCCCGATGACCGGCGTCATCGTGGAGGTAGGCACTGCATACTGGTATGTCTTCTTTGACAGTGGACTCTTGGTCATCTGATATAGCATGAGGATATGAGGTGGATTGGTAGTTTATGATCACGTCACAGGCATCAGTCTCAACTGGTGGTGAGCAGCTCTCAAGGTCGAATGGGTGATTCGACCAGCAAAACACATCTTTCACCCTCACATCTTGCATCCTCTTGGTGTTTATTCCTGACAATACACACAAGGAAGCATATTAGCAGGGGCTAATGCGACCATTGCATCTTGAACATGCTGACCAACTACCTTGCACAGCAATCATACATACAAAAGCACATCACACGAAGCCCCAAATATCTAACAGGTACCCTACACATATACATTACATGACCAAAAGTATGTGGACAACTGCTCGTCAAACATCCTTTCCAAAATCATGGGTATTAATATGGAGTTGGTCCCCCTTTGCTGCTATAACAGCATCTACTCTTCTGGGAAGGCTTTCCACTAGATGTTGTAACATTGCTGAGGGGACTTCAGCCACAGGAGCATTAGTGAGGTCGGGCACTGATGTTGGGCAATTAGGCCTGGCTCGCAGCCAGCGTTCCAATTCATCCCAAAGCTGTTCGATGGGGTTGAGGTCAGAGCTCTGTGCAGGCCAGTGAAGTTCATCCACACCGATTTCCGCAAACTATTTCTGTATGGACCTCGCTTTATGTATGGGGGATTGTCATGCTGAAACAGGAAATGGCCTTCCCCAAGCTGTTGCCATGAAGTTGGAAGCACAGAATTGTCTAGAATGTCACTATGCTGTAGCGTTAAGATTTCCCTTCCCTGAACCTAAGGGGCCTAGCCTGAACCATGACAAGCAGCCCCAGACCATTATTCCTCCTCCACCAACTTGACAGTTGGAACTATGCATTCTGGCAGGTAGCGTTCTCCTGGCATCTGCCAAAACCCAGATTAGTCCATCGGACTGCCAGATGTTGAAGCGTGATTCATCACTCCAGAGAACGTGTTTCCACTGCTCCAGAGTTCAATGGTGGCGAGCTTTACACCACTCCAACCGACGCTTAGCATTGAACATTGTGATCTTAGGCTTGTGTGTAGCTGCTCGGCCATGAAAACCCATTTCATGAAGCTCCTGACGAACAGTTATTGGGTTGATGTTGCTTCCGGAGGCAGTTTGGAACTCAGGAGTGAGTAATGTACACGAGGACAGACAATTTTTATACGCTACACGCTTCAGCAATCAGCGGCCTTATTCTGTGAACTTGTGTTGTCCACTACTTCGCTGCTGAGCTATTGTTGCTCCTAGATGTTTCCACTTCACAATAACAGCACTTACAGTTGACCGGAGAAGCTCTAGCAGGGCAGAAATCTGACAAACTGACTTGTTGGAAAGATTGCATCCCATGCCGGTACCACGTTGAAAGTCACTGACGTTTTCAGCAAGGCCATTCTACTGTCAATGTTTGTCTATGGGGATTGCATGGCTATGTGCTCGATTTTATAGACCCCTCAGCAACAGTTGTGGCTGAAATAGCCAAATCCACTAACACTTATAAATCCACTGTGTCCTCATACTTTTGTATACATAGTGTATATATACTGAACAAAAATATTTAAAAAACATGTAAAGTTCATGAGCTGAAACAAAAGAAAAGATTGCATACATTTTCTATATACACAAAAATCTTATTTCTCTCCAATTTTGTTCACAAATGTGTGTGTGTGTGTGTGTGTGTGTGTGTGTGTGTGTGTGTGTGTGTGTGTGTGTGTGTGTGTGTGTGTGTGTGTGTGTGTGTGGTGGTGTGTGTGTGGTGGGGGGCAGATGGTAGGGGTCAATTTGTTTCTGTGCTTGCTGGTGTTTTGTTGGCTAAATATAACCAGTGTTTAGAGCACACCAACTGAATGTATCACTATTCTTCTCTGCCTTTTGTTCAATTCAAAACATTCAATAAAATTGCCATGGTGCAAACCGCTTACTTAGAGGTTAAGTTGTTGTCCATTAATATATCATTCTTCCTTAGGGGTTAGGGTAAGTTGTTGTCCATTAGACTACTGACATGTCCTTGACCTTTTCTGATAAATATATCATTCTTCCTTAGGGGTAAGTTGTTGTCCATTAGACTACAGACATATCCTTGACCTTTTCTGATAAATATATCATTCTTCCTTAGGGGTTAGGGTAAGTTGTTGTCTATTAGACTACTGACATGTCCTTGACCTTTTCTGATAAATATATCATTCTTCCTTAGGGGTTAGGGTAAGTTGTTGCCCATTAGACTACTGACATGTCCTTGACCTTTTCTGATAAATATATCATTCTTCCTTAGGGGTTAGGGTAAGTTGTTGTCCATTAGACTACTGACATGTCCTTGACCTTTTCTGATAAATATATCATTCTTCCTTAGGGGTTAGGGTAAGTTGTTGTCTATTAGACTACTGGCATGTCCTTGACCTTTTCTGATAAATTCATAGCACCAGGAATCGTTTTGGAAATACAGTTGAAGTCAGAAGTTTACAAACACTTAGGTTGGAGTCATTAACAAAAGGCTAAGCTTGTGTTTGAATATATTTATTTCAGTTCATTTGCGATTTTCATGAATAGGAAACGTTGCGTTATGGTAATGAGCTTGAGGCTATGATTACGCTCCCGGATACAGGATTGCTCGACGCTAGAGGTTAAGGACAACAAAGTCAAGGTATTGGAGTGGACATCACAAAGCCGTGACCGCAATCCTATAGAACATTTGTGGGCAGAACTGAAAAAGCGGGTGCGAGTAAGGAGCTCTACAAATCTGATTCAGTTACACCAGCTCTGTCAGGAAGAATGGGCCAACATTCACCCAACTTATTGTGGGAAGCTTGTGGAAGGCTACCCAAAATGTTTGACCCAAGTTAAATAATTTAAAGGCAATGCTACCAAATATAAATTGAGTATATGTAAACTTCTTACCCACTGGGAATGTGATGAAAGAAATAAAAGCTGAAATAAATCGTTCTCTCTATTATTATTCTGACATTTCACATTCTTAGAATAAAGTGGTGATCCTAACTGATTTAAGACAGGGGATTTTTACTATGATTAAATGGCAGGAATTGTGAAAAACTGAGTTTAAATGTATTTGGCTAAGGTGTATGTAAAATTCTGACAAACACATTCCTTTCCACTCCTTTCCTTTCCTTCCTTTCCTCCTTCCTACCTCTCCTCCCCCTCTCCCCCCCTGTCCTCCCCCTCTCTCCTGTAATCTCAGCAGGAGTCATTCTAAACTACTTTTTCTTATGTCCCTCTCTCCTCTGCTCCTTTCTTAAATACTGGGTCAGTGGCACACTTATCAGGTAGCTGCAGCTTAAACATAGTGCTGGGCCAGAGGTGTGATGTACTACACGACAAGTGACACACTCTTAGAGATACTCACACACTATGAGAAACACTCACTCTCAGCGACAGAGACACCATGAGATTTACACTGTTAGTGACACACACTCTGTACAAGGAAAGTACACAGCAAATGATTCAGTGTTAAATCAACACTGGGAGTGTTAAATTTAATGCTGTTCCAGTGTCTATAATGGTCTGCACTTTTCAGTGTTAAATTAACACCCTGTTAAGTGTAAAGCCTTATTCGCATATTTCCCAGGTTGTCTTGCCTTTTGAGTGAATTGTAGAGTTTACCACACATGGCTGTATTTGTAAGTGACAGACACATCCCAGCAAACCAAAACTGGTTCTGTGAAACTTTGTAGAACATTTGTTAGGTTGCGGAAAATGTTATCATAACACGAAAACTGTCCAGTGTTTGTATAAAACATTCACCTGATGTTGCAAGAACATTCCCGGAATGTTGCTCTCCCATTTTGTTGTGGCAGAATGTTCTAAAAACATGACTGGTACATTGTGTTTTAACATTACCTGGAAACCTAAAGAGAATATTTGGAGAATGTTCTGTGGTAGTTGTTACGGATGTTAAGCAATAGATTTTAGTGAATGTTAGGAGAACATTCAAAGGACATTTCATTGAAAACATTTTCTGAATAAAACAAATGTGTTTTCAAAAACCTTATTTAAATGTTGTTGGGATGTTATTATGCTGTCACGACTTCCGCCGAAGTCGGCCCTTCTCCTTGTTCGGGTGGTGTTCGGCGGTCGACGTCACCAGCTTTCTAGTCACTACCGATCCATTTTTCTGTTTCGTTATGTTTTGTCTGATTACATACACACCTGTTTTACATTCCCTCATTACATCCCCTATTTAACCATCTGACATACATTTCTGTTCTGTCCGTGATTGTTTATGTCGTTAGTGGTTGTGTTTGTGTTAGAGTTTTGTTGTATGTTCCATTTTTGGAATTTTGCTTTATTCTTTGAGTAAACTCAGTTGGATTACTCCATACCCGTGTCCTGCGCCTGACTCCGCTTTCACTCTGCACCCAATCGCTGACACATGCTAATGTTAGATACAACTTAATGGGAGTCTTAGCTAATGTTCTGGGAATGTTCCTGTTTTGCTGGGATGGGTTGTTGCATTTATAAACATTCAGTTCTGTGACCTTCACCAAGTGAGATCGTAAGTGAATATCTTTTCATTAAAAGTATAGTCTTTAAGACAATACAGTACATTCAGGTAATTGCCAAAATAAAGGAAACACCAACAAGTGTCTTAGTAGTATGTTGGGCCACCATGAGCAAGCAAAGATTCAATACACCTTGGCATAGAACCTACAAGTGTCTGGAACTCTATTGGAGGGATGTGACACTATTCTTCCATGAGAAATTCCTTAATTTGGTGTGTTGTGATGGTGGTGGAAAACGCTGTCCCATGCGCCTCTCTAAAATCTCCCATAAGGGTATAATTGGGTTGAGATCTGGTGACTGAGATGACCATGCCATATGTATGGTTTACATCGTTTTCATGCTCATCAAACCATTCAGTGACCATTCGTGCCCTGTCGATGGGGGCATTGAAATCCTATTGGGGCATAGCCATTGTAGCCAAAATACTGGCCAAAATAATGGCCTGCCCAGCATTTTTATACATGACCCTAAGCATGATCGTGTGTTAATCGCTTAAATAACTCAGGAACCTCACCTGTGTGGAATCACCTGCTTTCAATAAACGTTGTATCCCTCGTTTACTGAAGCATTTCCATTATTTTTGCAGTTTCCTGTATTTCGAGTACACAACAGCGTACGCAACAACATATCTACCTCCTAAGGCGGCTGTAAAAATACTCTCCAAATACTACCACTGCACCATTGAGAGCATCCTGACTGGTTGCATCACGGTCTGGTATGAGAATTGCTCCGCCACGTCTGCAAGGCCCTCCAGCGGGGGGTCACATTTGCTGCTACCAGACTCTTATTATGCTGCTCAGTTTATACATCGCCCATTCCCAAATTTACACTACTGGTAAAAAGTTTTAGAAGACCTACTCATTCAAGGGTTTTTCTTTATTTTGACTATTTTCTACATTGTAGAATAAAAGTGAAGACATCAAAACTATGAAGTAGCACATACAGTGGGGCAAAAAAGTATTTAGTCAGCCACCAATTGTGCAAGTTCTTCCACTTAAAAAGATGAGAGAGGCCTATAATTTTCATCATAGGTACACTTCAACTATGACAGACAAAATGAGGGAAAAAAATCCAGAAAATCACATTGTATGATTTTTAATGAATTTATTTGCAAATTATGGTGCAAAATAAGTATTTAAGTCTAGTTTAAGTATTTGGTCACCTACAAACAAGCAAGATTTCTGGCTCTCTCATCTTTTTAAGTGGGAGAACTTGCACAATTGGTGGCTGACTAAACTTTTTTGCCCCACTGTATGTAATCATGTAGTAACCAAAAAAGTGTTAAACTAATCAGAATATATTTTATATTTGAGATTCTTCAAATAGCCACCCTTTGCCTTGATGACAGCTTTGCACACTCTTGGCATTCTCTCAACCAGATTGTGAGGTAGTCACCTGGAATGCATTTCAATTGACAGGTGTGCCTTGTTAAAAGTTAATTTGTGGAATTTCTTTCCTTCTTAATGCGTTTGAGCCAATCAGTTGTGTTGTGACAAGGTAGGAGGGGTATTCAGAAGTTAGCCCTATTTGGTAAAATATTATGGACTTGGTCTTTTACAGGTCAAATAACTGCTCAAATAAGCAAAGAGAAACGACATGAAGGTCAGTCAATACGGAACATTTCAAGAACTTTGAAAGTTTCTTAAAGTGCAGTTTCAAAAACCATCAAGCGCTATGTTGAAACTGGCTCTCATGAAGACCGCCACAGGAATGGAAGAACCTGAGTTAACTGTGCTGCAGAAGTTAACACCGTACCCAAATTGGCTGCACGCGTGCGCAATTTAATTTTGCCCCCCCCACACTAAATGTGATCACGACACGCAGGTTAAAATATTGAAACAAACTCTGAACCAATTCTATTAATTTGGGGACAGGTCGAAAAGTATTAAACATTTATGGTAATTTAGCTAGCTAGCTTGCAGTTGCTAGCTAATTTGTCCAATTTGGCTAGCTTGCTGTTGCTAGCTAATTTGTCCTGGGAAATAAACGTTGAGTTGTTATTTTACCTGAAATGCACTTGCTCCTCTACTTCGACAAGTAATCCACACAAAAATGGTCAACCGAATAATTTCTAGACATCTCTTCTCCTTCCAGGCTTGTTCTTCTTTGGACTTTATATTGCAATTGGCATCTAATAGCTACCACGGCAACCGACCGAACTCAGCTCATCTTTCAATCACCCACGTGGGTATAGCCAATGAGGAGATGGCACGTGGGTATCTGCTTCTATAAACCAATGAGGAGATAGGAGAGGCAGGACTTGCACCGCGATCAGCGTCACAAATTGAACTGACTTCTGTTTTAGCCCTTGGCAACGCAGATGCTCGTTGGCACGGGCGAGCAGTGTGGGTGCAATAATTGAATAACATGTATGTTTAAATTCATTTTGCAACGCGAGTGGTGTGTGTAATATTCATATACTGAATTATAATTGGATGCATTTTACTGCCGTATCATACTGTGCTATGATTGGTTAAGATCACCCAGGTGGAGAGGTCATGGTCAGTTGATCATGGTATGAGACACGTGAACATGCCAGTTATAGCTAGCTAATAAAGGGCTACATTAATAAATATCCTGGTGTACTGCATTTTATTATTTTGTACAAAGCGTGCAAATCAAGACATGGTGTCAGAGAAAAAGGACTAAAAGATGGATTTTTCTGGAGTTCCATCACCTCGAATGGACTGGGAGTCTACAAACTTACCCGGTGCATGGTGCAAGTTCAATGTTCACGGGTCCTCTGAAGGAAACAGGAGAAGAGGAAAAGTGCAGCTACCTGCTCCTCTGGATCTGTGAAAAAGGGAGAGATATTTACAGCACATGGGCACTTTCCGAGGCTGAAAACATAACTCCAAAACAGAGCGACACAGACTCAAAATGTCCCAAAACATGTGGATATTTTGGATACAAAGTGCATGGCAAACAGGGAAATTGCCCAGTTAAAGGCAAACAGTGTACTACATGTGGAAAATGGAATCACTTTGCAAAAGTGTGCAGAGCTTACCTTGGAAAAACAGTACATGCAGTAAGTGAAGATGAAATGTTAATCAAAGAGTCAAATACTGATGAACTGTTTATTGATCCATTGACACAGAAAAATCGAATGTCAGAGACAGAGCAAGCCTTTGCTGACATTGAGATAGGAACACAAGGCACAGAGCTAAAGTTCAAACTAGACACTGGTGCACGAGTAAACTTTATTCCTCTGAATAAGTACAACATGTATCTTTCATCAAAGTTTATGATGAGCATTTCTGTTATTTGATGTGGCTCTCTGCAATTTTTCCGGATGTTTTGGAGGCATTTCTGAACATGGCGCCAATGTAAACTGAGGTTTTTGGATATAACTATGAACTTGATCGAACAAAACATACATGTACATTGAGTCCTGGGAGTGTCATCTGATGAAGATCGTCAAAGGTTAGTGATTAATTTTATCTATATTTCTGCTTTTTGTGACACCTCTCTTTGGTTGGAAAATGGCTGAATGCTTTCTGTGACTAGTTGCTGAAGTAACATAATGATATGTTCTGCTTTCGCCGAAATGCCTTTTTGAAATCGGACACTGTGGTTGGATTAAAGAGAAGTGTATCTTTAAAATGGTGTAAAATACTTGTATGGTTGAGGAATTTAAATTATGAGATTTCTGTTGTATTGAATCAAATCAAAATCAAATCAAATGTATTTATATAGCCCTTCGAACATCAGCTGATATCTCAAAGTGCTGTACAGAAACCCAGCCTAAAACCCCAAACAGCAGGCAATGCAGGTGTAGAAGCACGGTGGCTAGGAAAAACTCCCTAGAAAGGCCAAAACCTAGGAAGAAACCTAGAGAGGAACCAGGCTATGTGGGGTGGCCAGTCCTCTTCTGGCTGTGCTGGGTGGAGATTATAACAGAACATGGCCAAGATGTTCAAATGTTCATAAATGACCAGCATGGTCCAATAATAATAAGGCAGAACAGTTGAAACTGGAGCAGCAGCACGGCCAGGTGGACTGGGGACAGCAAGGAGTCATCATGTCAGGTAGTCCTGAGGCATGGTCCTAGGGCTCAGGTCCTCCGAGAGAGAGAAAGAAAGAGAAAAAGAGAGAATTAGAGAGAGCACACTTAAATTCACACAGGACACCGAATAGGACAGGAGAAGTACTCCAGATATAACAAACTGACCCTAGCCCCCCGACACATAAACTACTGCAGCATAAATATTGGAGGCTGAGACAGGAGGGGTCAGGAGACACTGTGGCCCCATCCGAGGACACCCCCGGACAGGGCCAAACAGGAAGGATATAACCCCACCCACTTTGCCAAAGCACAGCCCCCACACCACTAGAGGGATATCTTCAACCACCAACTTACCATCCTGAGACAAGGCTGTGTATAGCCCACAAAGATCTCCTCCACGGCACAACCCAAGGGGGGGCGCCAACCCAGACAGGATGATCACATCAGTGACTCAACCCACTCAGGTGATGCACCCCTCCCAGGGACGGTATGAGAGAGCCCCAGTAAGCCAGTGACTCAGCCCCTGTAATAGGGTTAGAGGCAGAGAATCCCAGTGGAAAGAGGGGAACCGGCCAGGCTGAGACAGTTGCTCCAGAGCCTTTCCGTTCAGCAAGGAACCGGCCAGACTGAGACAGTTGCTCCAGAGCCTTTCCGTTCACCTTCCTACTCCTGGGCCAGACTACACTCAATCATATGACCGAGTTTGCGTCTCTCACATGGGTAGGCAGACCATTCCATAAAAATGGAGCTCTATAGGAGAAAGCCCTGCCTCCAGCTGTTTGCTTAGAAATTCTAGGGACAATTAGGAGGCCTGCGTCTTGTGACCGTAGCGTACGTGTAGGTATGTACGGCAGGACCAAATCAGAGAGATAGGTAGGAGCAAGCCCATGTAATGCTTTGTAGGTTAGCAGTACAACCTTGAAATCAGCCCTTGCTTTGACAGGAATCCAGTGTAGGGAGGCTAGCACTGGAGTAATATGATCACATTTTTTGGTTCTAGTCAGGATTCTAGCAGCCGTATTTAGCACTAACTGAAGTTTATTTAGTGCTTTATCCGGGTAGCCGGAAAGTAGAGCATTGCAGTAGTCTAACCTAGAAGTGACAAAAGCATGGATTAATTTTTCTGCATCATATTTGGACAGAAAGTTTCTGATTTTTGCAATGTTACGTAGATGGAAAAAAGCTGTCCTTTAAATGGTCTTGATATGTTCTTCAAAAGAGAGATCAGGGTCCAGAGTAACGCCGAGGTCCTTCACAGTTTTATTTGAGACGACTGTACAACCATTAAGATTGATTGTCAGATTCAACAGAAGATCTCTTTGTTTCTTGCGACCTAGAACAAGCATCTCTGTTTTGTCCGAGTTTAAAGTATAAAGTTTGCAGCCATCCACTTCCTTATGTCTGAAACACATGCTTCTAGCGAGGGCAATTTTGGGGCTTCACCACGTTTCATTGAAATGTACAGCTGTGTGTCATCCGCATAGCAGTGAAAGTTAACATTATGTTTTCGAATGACATCCCCAAGAGGTAAAATATATAGTGAAAACAATAGTGGTCTTAAAACGGAACCTTGAGGAACACCGAAATTTACAGTTGATTTGTCAGAGGTCAAACCATTCACAGAGACAAACTGATATCTTTCCGACAGATAAGATCTAAACCAGGCCAGAACTTGTCCGTGTAGACCAATTTGGGTTTCCAATCTCTCCAAAAGAATGTGGTGATCGAAGGTATCAAAAGCAGCAATAAGGTCTAGGAGCACGAGGATAGATGCAGAGCCTCGGTCTGATGCCATTAAAAGGTCATTTACCACCTTCACAAGTGCAGTCTCAGTGCTATGATGGGGTCTAAAACCAGACTGAAGCATTTCATATACATTGTTTGTCTTCAGGAAGGCAGTGAGTTGCTGCGCAACAGCCTTTTCTAAAATTTTTGAGAGGAATGGAAGATTCGATATAGGCTGATAGTTTTTTTTATATTTTCTGGGTCAAGGTTTGGCTTTTTCAAGAGAGGCTTTATTACTGCCACTTTTAGTGAGTTTGGTACACATCCGGTGGATAGAGAGACGTTTATTATGTTTAACATAGGAGGGCCAAGCACAGGAAGCAGCTCTTTCAGTAGTTTAGTTGGAATAGGGTCCAGTATGCAGCTTGAAGGTTTAGAGGCCATGATTATTTTCATCATTGTGTCAAGAGATATAGTACTAAAACACTTGAGCGTCTCTCTTGATCCTAGGTCCTGGCAGAGTTGTGCAGACTCAGGACAACTGAGCTTTGAAGGAATACGCAGATTTAAAGAGGAGTCCGTAATTTGCTTTCTAATAATCATGATCTTTTCCTCAAAGAAGTTCATGAATTTATCACTGCTAAAGTGAAAGACATCCTCTCTTGGGGAATGCTGCTTTTTAGTTAGCTTTGCGACAGTATCAAAAAGGAATTTCGGATTGTTCTTATTTTCCTCAATTAAGTTAGAAAAATAGGATGATCGAGCAGCAGTAAGGGCTCTTCGGTACTGTCTTTCCAAGCTAGTCGGAAGACTTCCAGTTTGGTGTGGCGCCATTTCCGTTCCAATTTTCTGGAAGCTTGCTTCAGAGCTCGGGTATTTTCTGTGTACCAGGGAGCTAGTTTCTTATGAGAAATGCTTTTAGTTTTTAGGGGTGCAACTGCATCTAGGGTATTGCGCAAGGTTAAATTGAGTTCCTCAGTTAGGTGGTTAACTGATTTTTGTCCTCTGGCGTCCTTGGGTAGACAGAGGGAATCTGGAAGGACATCAAGGAATATTTGTGTTGTCTGTAAATTTATAGCACGACTTTTGATGTTCCTTGGTTGGGGTCTGAGCAGATTATTTGTTGCAATTGCAAACGTAATAAAATGGTGGTCCGATAGTCCAGGATTATGAGGAAAAACATTAAGATCCACAACATTTATTCCATGGGACAAAACTAGGTCCAGAGTATGACTGTGACAGTGAGTGGGTCCAGAGACATGTTGGACAAAACCCACTGAGTCGATGATGGCTCCGAAAGCCTTTTGGAGTGGGTCTGTGGACTTTTCCATGTTAATATTAAAGTCACCAAAGATTAGAATATTATCTGCTATGACTACAAGGTCCGATAGGAATTCAGGGAACTCAATGAGGAACGCTGTATATGGCCCAGGAGGCCTGTAAACAGTAGCTATAAAAAGTGATTGAGTAGGCTGCATAGATTTCATGACTAGAAGCTCAAAAGACGAAAAAGTCAATTTTTTTTGTAAATTGAAATTTGCTATCGTAAATGTTAGCAACACCTCCGCCTTTGCGGGATGCACGGGGGAAATGGTCACTAGTGTAGCCAGGAGGTGAGGCCTCATTTAACACAGTAAATTCATCAGGCTTAAGCCATGTTTCAGTCAGGCCAATCGCATCAAGATTATGATCAGTGATTAGTTAATTGACTATAATTGCCTTTGAAGTAAGGGATCTAACATTAAGTAGCCCTATTTTGAGATGTGAGGTATCATGATCTCTTTCAATAATGACAGGAATGGAGGAGGTCTTTATCCTAGTGAGATTGCTAAGGAGAACACCGCCATGTTTAGTTTTGCACAACCTAGGTCGAGGCACAGACACGGTCTCAATGGTGATAGCTGAGCTGACTACACTGACTGTGCTAGTGGCAGACTCCACTATGCTGGCAGGATGGCTAACAGCCTGCTGCCTGGCCTGCACTCTATTTCATTGTGGAGCTAGAGGAGTTAGAGCCCTGTCTATGTTGGTAGATAAGATGAGAGCACCCCTCCAGCTAGGATGGAGTCCGTCACTCCTCAGCAGGTCAGGCTTGATCCTGTTTGTGGGTGAGTCCCAGAAAGAGGGCCAATTATCTACAAATTATATCTTTTGGGAGGGGCAGAAAACAGTTTTCAACCAGCGATTGAGTTGTGAGACTCTGCTGTAGAGCTCATCACTCCCCCTAACTGGGAGGGGGCCAGAGACAATTACTCGATGCCGACACATCTTTCTAGCTGATTTACACGCAGAAGCTATGTGAAGCTATGCGCTTGGTGATCTCTGACTGTTTCATCCTAACATTGTTGGTGCCGACGTGGATAAGAATATCTCTATACTCTCTACACTCGGCAGTTTTAGCTTTAGCCAGCACCATTGAATTTGGCGCCCTGCAATTTCACTGGCCGTTGGCGAGGTGGGACGCTAACGTCCCGAACGATCCTAGAGAGGTTAAAGCATGTTTAGACATGGACGTCATCAAGCTAGTTTTATCAGTGACAGCACCAGTAGAGACAGAACATGTAATGGAGGAGTTTGCTTATATTTTTACATTAATAGGACTATTCCCAGGAGAATGTACCATTCACCTTGATCAAGATGCAACCCCTGTGGTCTACCCACGAGAAAGATTCCCCTTGCTCTCCATGCCCGTCTGAAGAAAGAGTTAGAGAGCATGGAGCAATCTGACATAATCAACAAAGTTACAGAACCGACAGATTTGATAAACGCGTTAGTGGTTAGTGGTGGTGGAGATCTAAGAGACTTGAACAAGGCTATCAAATGCCCCCATTACCCTTTACCAATGCTAGATGGCATCACACACAAGCTAGCGAGAGCACGCTACTTCAGTGTCATTGACGCCAGATCAGGCCACTGGTCTACCAAGCTCACAGAAGAGCAATCAAAGCTCACAATGTTCAACACACCATTTAGTCGCTACAGGTTCCATCGCCTGCCTTTTGGGATTATCTCAGCCCAAGATGAGTTTAAGCGAAAGATTGACGAAGTGTACGAAGGCCTCGACGGAGTTGTGGCAATTGTGGACGACATCCTTGTCTATGGTTGCACCAAAGAGGAATGTGACAGAAACCTGCACATGGTGCTGCAAAGGTCCCGCGAGAGAGGAGTCTGGCTCAACCCCGAGAAGAGCATAGTCAGAGCTACAGAGGTCAGCTACTTCGGACATCTTCTCACAGCAAATGGAATCAAGACAGATCCACAGAAGATCTCAGCCATAAAGTAAATGGAGCCACCAAATAGCCATGCAGAGCTGGAAACAGTGCTTGGCATGGTCAACTACTTAGCCAAGTTTGCACCCAGCCTCTCCAATGCTAATGCCCCCTGCGTCAGCTGCTAAAGCAGTCCAGTGAGTTTCTCTGGGACAAGCAACACAACATTGCATTCCAGAGAGTGAAAGACTTGATCACGAGAGAGCCAGGACCAATCGTTGCCTACTACGACCCCCAACAAAGAGCTCAGACAACAAGTGGACACTTCGAAGTATGGACTAGGTGCAGTGCTGCAAGAAGGAAAGCCCATCGGCTACGCTTCCAAATCTCTCACAGACTGTGAAATCAACTACGCTCAAATCGAAAAGGCACTCTACACCATTCTGTTCGGATGTAAGCGTTTCCATCAGTACGTATATGGACAACAAGTCATTGCGGAATCCGACCACAAGCCCCTCGAGTCAATCCTGAGGAAACTAGCTGCTAGCCGCAGCCCCACCAAGGCTACAGAGAATGATCCTTCAACTACAAAAAAACAACTTCACAATCACTCACCGTCCAGGCAAAGACATCCCTGTCACAGACACACTCTCCAGGAAGTTTCTTACCTACAAGGACAGCAGCCTCAGTGAAGGCATGTGCATGTAAGTGCACACTGTGTACAGCAACTTACCAGTTAGTGACACAAAACTGAAAGAGATCTGAGCAGAAACAGAAAAGGACTCACAACTCACACAGCTGAGGAAAGTCATACAGGACGGATGGCCTGAGTAGAGAAGAAAATGCCCTCAGAGTATCTGAGTTCTGGAACCATCGTGATGAACTATCACAGATCAATGGAATCATTTTCAAATAAGAGAAAATCATCATTCCTACATGTCTCAAAGAAGAGATTTTGACAAAGATCCATGCTGGACACATGGGCATGGAAAAGTGCAAACAGAGAGCACGGGACATTTTGTTTTGGCACGGGACATTTTGTTTTGGCAAAACACCAAAGATCTGTTCACCTGGAACATCGAGGACTACATCGTAACAGTGGACTACTACAGCAGATACTTCAAACTCGACAAGCTTCACAGCACCACATCTGCAGCTGTGATACACAAGCTGAAAGCAATCTTTGCCAGGCATGGCATTGTATAGACTTTAATATCTGACAATGGCCCCTGTTACAAATCAAATGAGTTTGAACCCTTCACAAAAGCATGGGAGTTCACACATTACCCTCAAAGTAATGGCCTTGTTGAAAAATCTGTGCAGATTGCTTAAATCACTCATGGACAAAGCAAAAGCAGACATACCGCAGCACTCCAGTTGACAACTTTAAATCAGCCCAGCTGTTGATGAGCCACAGACATCGCCCAATCCTTCCCAGTACCATCCAGCGGCTGCAACCTGAGGTTGAGCTACGAGGAAATGCATGAAAAACATGCACAGAGACAACAACAACAAAAGCTATACTATGACAGGTCAGCTAGACCACTGCCACCACTGATCAATGGAGAGTCAGTTAGAATCCAGGAGCATGGCCCCTGGAAGCCAGCAGTCGTCATCCAGCCAACTGACACTGAACGTTCATATCACGTCCACACCTCAGTTACCTACTGAACGCAAAAGAACAACACACTGATGAGATTAACTGTTCCCCTGACACAGAAGCATGCTCAGTACCATATCACACAAGGTCAGGAAGAGAGGTCACACCCAGAGCTGTCGTAGACTTGTGAAATGTCAAAGGGTGTAGATGGATCACTGCCCTAAAAGAGTTCCAGACTGTAAACTTGTTATTGAAAAGTTGACATGAAATTATTTGGTATTGTATTTGTTTGAAATGTTAAGATGTCATTGCTACAGTGAAAACTGAGTTGCTGAGAATCCCTTGTTCTGAAAGTAACAGTATGATGAATCATTGTTTCAGAGTCTGTTATGTTGATTTAGTTGGTGCAGTATAAATGGTTACTTACCTTTAGTTCAAACGACAGAGCTTGTATTCAAAACAAAAGCTTATGATATGTAAAACATTTTTATTTTGGTATTAAAAGAAGGGGGATATAAAATTCATATGTGTGAACATACTGAATTATAATTGGATGCATTTTACCGTCGTATCATACTGCGCTATGATTGGTTAAGACCACCCATGTGGTGAGGTCATGGTCAGTTGATCATGGTATGAGACACGTGAACATGCCAGTTATAACTAGCTAATAAAGAGTTACATTAAGAAATATCCTGTCGTACTGCATTTTATTATTTTGTACAAAGCGTGTTAAACAAGACAGTGTGGTCAGCATGCAAGATCGTTAGAGTTACCAGCCTCAGAAATTGCAGCCCAAATAAATTCTTCACAGACTTCAAATAACAGACACATCTCAACATCAACTGTTCAGAGGAGACTGTGTGAATCAGGCTTTCATGGTCAAGTTGCTGCAGATAAACCACTACTAAAGGGCACCAATAAGAAGAAGAGACCTGCTTGGGACAAGAAACATGAGCAATGGACATTAGTCTGGTGGAAATTTGTCCTTTGGTCCTTTCCAACCGCCGTGGCTTTGTGAGATGCGTTGTGGGTGAACAGATGATCTCCACGTGTGTATTTCCCACAGTAAAGCATGGAGGAGGAGGTGTTATGGTGTGGGGGTGCTTTGCTGGTGACACTGCCTGGGATTTATTTAGAATTCAAGGCACACTTAACCAGCATGGCTACCACAGCATTTTGCAGAAATACGCCATCACATCTGGTTTGGACTTAGTGGGACTATCATTTGTTTTTCAACAGGAAAATGACCCAGCATACCTCCAGGCTGTGTAAGGAGAGTGATGGAGTGCTGCATCAGATGACCTGTCCTCCACAATCACCTTGACCTTAATCAAATTGAGATGGTTTGGGATGAGTCGGACCGCAGAGTGAAGGAAAAGCAGCCAACAAGTGCTCAGCATTTGTGGGACCTCCTTCAAGACTGTTGGAAAAGCATTCCAGGTGAAGCTGGTTGAGAGAATGCCAAGAGTGTGCAAAGCTGTCATCAAGGCAAAGGGTGGCTATTTGAAGAATCTCAAATACACTTTTTTACTACATAATTCCATATTTGTTATTTCATAGTTTAGATGTCTTCACTATTATTCTACAATGTAGAAAATAGTAAAATAAAGAAAAAACCTTGAATGAGTAGGTGTTCTAAAACTTTGGACCGGTAGTGTATCCTTCCTGTATTATACTTATGGTAAAATGTTTATTATATTCTACTGAGCCATTTACTTTATGTTCTTATGCTTATATTTGATTATTGTTGTTGCATTATCAGGAAGGAACCTGCAAGTAAGCCTGTCATTGGACGATGCATACCATGCATATCCCATACATATGACTAATAAAACTTGCAACTAAAACTTTCATTCTTATTTTGAGGGTCTAGTTTTACCCTAATAGAGTGGTCTGAAACCCATAGTTTACCGGCCACATCAGAACTGAAAGTCATATTATGCTGGCTTGCAAAATTATGTGTAATTCCTATGGGAATCCAGACAGAATGTGGATATTGTCAGAAGGTGGGTGTAGCTGGTGCATGAAGTCAGGCGCAGGAGAGTAGAATGATTGAGCAACGTACTTTACTCAACATAAAGGCACAAGGTAACAATACACTTGACCAACAATAAACGGTAATCAATTACGCACGGGTGAAAACAGCACCCGTCGAAAACCAGCCATAACATATCGAATGAACATAGAAACAATCACGCACAAAAAACAGAGGGTTAAATACATGAACATGTAATTGGGGAATGAAACCAGGAATGTAGAAAACAAAGACAAAACAAATGGAAAATGAAAACTGGATCAGCGATGGCTAGAAGACCGTTGACATTTGACCGCCGAACACCGCCCGAACAAGGAGAAGGACCGACTTCGGTGGAAGTCGTGACAGATATTCAAAAATTGGAATTTGTACTCACCCGCAACCTGCATTCAGAATGACTGCCATCGCTGAGAAGAATAAGATATGAGACTACCTCAAGCATGTAAACTGGAAAAAACATTTCAGTAACGGGTGCAATAAGTCCAAGTAACAGATTGGATTAGTTTAGACAAATGTATGTTTTTTATATTTTAGTAGCATAACATTAATTAATTGATACATGTTTATTTTTAGTTGGTCGTCATTTATTTGGTCATATTCTTTATGTTTCATGAAGCTATAGGCCTACGGTGTCACAACGCTGCTAATTAGAATGCTAGCTGGAGGCAATAATGTATTTACTTCAGTAATTAAAGTGGGAAATTAAAACATTGCAGATTGTAAAATTAATTTCAGATGCAATATGCACACGCATACTAATCAGTAACGAATAGATTTAAAAAAAAATATAGTCTACCTTAGCCGTCCTCGTGCTGTCTCACATCTTGGATAGAACGATTGTGCTGCATAAAATCAGGTTATTAATGCCAAATAAAGTCATCAGTCCATCATCAAAACAGTAGCTTACTAGGGATTGTTTCATTATACAGACAATGCAGTCTAGACTACTAGCCTATCTATATTTATATTACACATTGGAACTCCACGCTGTCGGGGCTATCCGTCTCATCACTTGTAGGCTTACCAGTGTTCACAGAAGGGGGTTGCTCTCATGAGTACTGCTGGGTCTCTGGCAGTCATCATCTTGGTTTTCTGGGAGAGGAGGAGGAGAAGGACGGTCGGCACTCTCACTCGAGGAACTGCTACTATATTTGAGGGGAGGAAGAAGAGGAGGAACAAGACCACTGTCATTGTCGGACCCATGCGGTGAGGTCTCTGTCAGAACTGGGAGGCTGCTGGTGCTAGCTGCTGCATAAGTTGGTCTACTAGCTTCCCCCTGTGATGGTGTTTTGTTTGTCGAGGACAAGGCAGTTGCTTTGCTGATGTGGTTATCTTCTGTAATTTGACACAAGCTTCATCTGATAAAGCTTTTTTTAGTGTTTTTGTGCACCATTTGGTCTTGCCTTTTGTTTATCCATATTGAACGATTCACTCACTCTCCATACAATACGACCTGATTCACCTAACTTTTTTCAACTTGATAGCCAATTAGGTGATGAGTCCTAGGCGGGCTGGCGCCGGCACCACTGCAAAATACGCCAATTAGAAGTATAACAACTATATATTGTCTGTCTGACTCACCTACTACCATGTACTGTAAATTGGACAACACAAACACTTCACTTGCTACACTTCACTTGCTACATTTAAAAAGAATAGTTACTGTCAAAATTGTTTACTGAAATAAAACAAATACAATTTAGACTTAGGTGTAAGATGACGTGTACCCAGAGCTCGTGCCCCCGAACGCATCCATGCACACACACACATCACAACATGCTGGTTCACTCCACTCCCCCATTTTAATTTTTATTGGTTAATTATGTTCCACCTGAGACTGGGGTTTTGACAACACCATTCTACCAACTGAGCTATGGAAACCAAGTTTATATTGTATCTAAACTTCCCATGCTTCATATACGTAACTGTAAGTTCTACTCTTCAACTGTACAGGAGTCAACACCCACCTATACATGTGCTCGCACACACACACACACACACACACACACACACACACACACACACACACACACACACACACACACACACACACACACACACACATTATCAAGGTTTCCTGCATATTTCCGTCTGTATGGCTCCTATCAATAATGATGTCTGTACAGTATTAGTGAAATAGTGCAAAAAGGGGCTGCTAGGATCCAATTAGCAACCAACAACCTGTCAAAATGGCTTAGCCCGACAATCCCCCAACGCACACACATCACAACACTCTGGTTTACTCCGCTCCCCTATTTACATTTTTATTGGCCAATTATCTCCCACTCCCTGCTTCTGCCTGCACTTGCCTTAGACTGGAGTTTCCAGTAATGGGAGAACTTCCCCATTCTCTAATTGAAAGGATTTCCGAGGATTTTCGAGAGGTCAGAAATAAACTTGTTTTTGAAAAATCATAAACACAAGCTTTTCTCCTGCACTGTTGAGGAAAAATTTCCAGTAGCCATTTATCAGTACAGACTGCAAACTAGAGCAGCTTATCTGTCATTGAATTCTAAGGAAGTAGTCAAGTCTAAAGCTGTTATTACTGTCTGGGAGGGAAGGAGAGATGGAATGAGGCAGAGAGATTTGAAGGAGAGTAAAAGCGATTGCATGTGCAGAGTTGGACCTGATTTCTGCTAAATCATGAATCATTCATGAGTCGTGTTGTCGGGGTGGCATGGGGGTTATTGACTGTGAGACACGGAAACTCAGACACAGACACGCAAACACACACACACATACACACAATCATTTGCGTGTTATCATAGACGTTTCCTTGTTACGTTTGCCCTCTCCATGCAGCGTGTCCCTGAAGCCTGTAGTCTGCATGTCATTGCATAACCCATGCTGCTCAGATGAAACAGGGTTTGGCATATAACATGTAAGTGCAAAGGAAAGGAATGTTTGCTAAGGATGAGACAACACACTTTAAACATGCCCTATTTCACTGATTAACTAAAAGGCTGCAGGGTGGACGACTTTACTGTCTGGTTTGCAGGATGAGTGTGTATGCAATTTTGCTGACAAGTGTGCAGGGCTGTGTGTGTTTTAAGTGCATAGAACTTTGATGCTTGTCTGGCGTGCAAGGGTCTCGTGCTGCCTGAGAGAGTGTGTGTAACCCCTGCTGAGCCCAATGTAGGGAGTTGGCTTTGTGTGGGTATGTGTTTGTGTGTGTGACCGGAGAAGGGGAGGACTCATGTGTGGTAACTTGCTGCAAGGTACAGTTTGTAAAGGCACCTCCTCACACATTTGTGACTCTAGACACTGCCCCATCAAGGGTGAAATCTAGATACAACCAGTAGTGAAAAGAGAGAGAAAGAGACATAAAGAGAGAAAGAGATTGTGTTTGATGCATAGACTGTGTGTGTGTGTGTGTGTGTGTGTGTGTGTGTGTGTGTGTGTGTGTGTGTGTGTGTGTGTGTGTGTGTGTGTGTGTGTGTGTGTGTGTGTGTGTGTGTGTGTGTGTGTGTGTGTGTGTGTGTATGTGTGTGTGTGCTTATGTGTGTGCTTATGTGTGTGCATTAGCGTGTTATTGCTAGGGACTTTACATGAGAGGCACAATTTTGTGCATGGAAGTAGTGAAACTAAAGCTATAATGTAAAGATTGCTGTAGAATATTGATAAATGGTCATTGTATGAGAGATTATTGGAATTTGTTTTATATTGTTGATATCTTTTGCTACACTGCACAAAAATATAAATGCAACATGCAACCATTTCAAATATTTTACTGAGTTACTGTTCCTGTAACGAAATCAGTAGGTTGAAATATATTAATTAGGCCCTAATCTATGGATTTCACATGACTTGCAATACAGATATGCATCTGTTGGTCACAGATAACTTAAAAGAAAGGTAGAGGTGTGGATCAGAAAACCAGTCAGTATCTGTATGACCCCGATTTGCCTCATGCAACGCAACACATCTCCTTCGCATAGAGTTGATCAGGTTGTTGATTGTGGCCTGTGGAGTTGATGGAGCCGACAGAGATGGTCGCCTCGCTTCGCATTCTTAGGAAACTATGCAGTATTTGTTTTTTTAATTAATTATTTCTTACAATGTCACGCCAGGAAATCTTAAGTCTAATTACATACAGCCGGGAAGAACTATTGGATATAAGAGCAGCATCAACTTACCAACATTGAGACCAGGAATACGACTTCCTGAAGCAGATCCTCTCTTCGGACCACCACCCAGGACAATGGATCTAATCCCAGCAGCTGACCGAAAACAACGGTGGCGCAGAAGGGCAGCGGTCTTCTGGTCAGGCTTTGAAAACAGGCATATCGCTCTCTGCTCCAGAGCATACTACTCGCCAATGTCCAGTCTCTTGACAACAAGGTAGACGGAATTCGAGTGAGGGTTGCCTTCCAGAGAGACATCAGAGATTGTAACGTTCTCTGTTTCACAGAAACATGGCTCTCTCAGGATATGTGGTTGGAATCGGTTCAGCCGACAGAGATAAACACCTCTCTGGGAAGAGGAAGGGCGGGGTGTGTGCTTTATGATTAACAACTCTTGGTGTAATCATAACAACATACAGGAACTCAAGTCCTTCTGCTCACCTGACCTAGATTTCCTTACAATCCTCGCTCAATCGAACACCAAGACGGCCCTCAATGAACTTCATTCGATTCTATGTAAACCGGAAACTATATGTCCGGAGGCTGCATTTATCGTAGCTGGGGATTTTAACAAAACAAATTTGAGAACAATGCTACCTACATTTTATTAGCATATTGATTGCACAACACGTAGGGCTAATACTCTCTACCACTGCTACTCTAACTTCTGCGATGCATTCAAAGTCCTCCCCCACCCTCCCTTCGGCATATCCTACCACGACGCCATCTTGCAATAGGACAATATAGGACAATATTGACCTATACGCTGACTCGGTGAGTGCGTTTATAAATAAGTGCATTGGAGACGTCGTACCCACTGTGACCATTAAAACCTACCCTAACCAGAAACCACGGATGGATGGCAGAATTCGCGTAAACCTGAAAGCGCGATCCATTTAATCATGGATAGAGGTCTGGGGATATGGCTGAATATAAACAGTGTAGTTATTTGCTCTGCAAGGCAATCAAACAAGTGAAATGCCGGTACAGGGACAAGGTGGAGTCTCAATTCAACGGCTCAGACACGAGACGTATGTGGCAGGGTCTACAGGAAATCACGGACTACAAAATACTAAAACAAAAACAGCCACGTCACGGATACCCCAGTTCATGCTTCCAGACAAACTAAACACCTTCTTTGTATGCTTTGAGGATAATACAGTGGATCGCTAACAAAGACTGTGCCACCCCCCTTCTCAGTGGCTGACGTGAGTAAATCATTTAAACTTGTTAACCCTCACAAGGCTGCTGGCCCAGACGGCATCACCAGCCGTGTCCTCAGAGCAGCTGGCTGGTGTGTTTACAGACATAATTAATTGCTCCCTATCCCAAGCTGTTGTCCCCACATGCTTCAAGATGGCTACCATTGTTCCTGTTCCCAAGAAGGCAAAGATAACTGAACTAAATGACTACCGCCCAGTAGCACTCACTTCTGTCATCATGAGGTGCTTTGAGAGGCTAGTCAAGGATCATATCACCACCACCTTACCGGCCACCCGGGACCCACTTCAGTTTGCATACCGCCCCAACAGGTCCACAGATGACGCAATCGCCATCACACTGCACACTGCCCTATCCCATCTGGACAAAAATAATACCTATGTAAGAACGCTGTTCATTGACTACAGCTCAGCATTCAACACAATAGTACCCTCCAAGCTCATCATCAAGCTGGAGGCCCTGGGTCTCAACACCTCCTTGTGCAACTGGTTCCAGGACATTCTGACGGGCCAAACCAGGTGGTGAAGGTAGGAAGCAACATCTCCACTTAGCTGACCCTCAACTCTGGGGCCCCACAAGGGTGTGTGCTCAGCCCTCTCCTGTACTCCCTGTTCACCCACAGCTGTGTGTCCATGCACACCTCCAACTCAATCATCAAGTTTGCAGACGACACAACAGTAGTGGGCTTGATCACCAACAACAACGAGACAGCCTACAGGGAGGAGGTGATGGCACTCGGAGTGTGGTGTCAGGAAAACAACTTCTCACTCAATGTCTACAAAACAAAGGATATGATCGTGGACTTCAGGAAACAGTGAGGGAGCACTCCCCTATCCACATCGAAGGGACAGCAGTGGAGAAGGTGGAAAGTTTTAAGTTCCTAAGGGTACACATCAAAGACAAATTGAAATGGTCCTGTCACGCCCTGGTCTTAGTATTTTGTGTTTTCTATTTATTTGGTCAGGCCAGGGTGTGACATGGGTTTATTTTGTGTTGTGTTTTTGTATTGGGGTTTTAGTAGGTATTGGGATTGTGGCTGAGTAGGGGTGTCTAGCATAGTCTATGGCTGCCTGAGGCGGTTCTCAATCAGAGTCAGGTGATTCTTGTTGTCTCTGATTGGGAACCATATTTAGGTAGCCTGGGTTTCACTGTGGGTTTTGTGGGTGATTGTTCCTGTCTCAGTGTGTTTGTATTCACCAGATAGGTTGTATAGGTTTTCACGTTCCGTTTCTTGTTTTTGTATTTTGTCGTGTTTATTCATTTATTAAACATGTGTCGAACTAACCACGCTGCATTTTGGTCCGACTCTCCTTCGACGGAAGAAAGCTGTAACAGAATCACCCACCACAACTGGACCAAGCAGCGTGGTGACAGGCAGCGACAGCAGAAGCAACAAAGAGAGGAATGGACATGGGAGGATGAATTGTTCGGAGAAGGACCGAGAGTCAGCCCCAAAAATGTATTGGGGGGGGCTCAGGGAGAGAGTGGCAGAGTCAGGAGTCAGACCTGAGCCAACTCTCCCTGTTTATAGTGAGGAGCCAAGGAGGAGACCAGAACCAGAGCCGGTGTTAGAGGTGAGCGAAGCAGAGACTGTGAAGGAGTTAATGGGGAAATTGGAGGAGAGAGTAATGAGGGAGTTGCTAGTTTGGTGCTTTAGGTACGATATTCGTCCGACGGAGCGAGTCGGGATTTGATGGCACCTGGGTCAGCGCTCCATACTCGTCCTGAGGTGCGTGTTAGTCGGCTGGTGAAAATTGTGCCAGCCTCACGCACTAGGCCTCCTGTGTACCTACCTAGCCTTGCACGTCCTGTGCCAGCCCTGCTCTCAGGCTCTCCAGTACACCTTCACGGTCCGGTCCATCCTGTGCCACCTTCACACACCAGTCCTCCGGTGGCAGCTCCCCGCACCAGGCTTCCTGTGCATGTCCTTGGTCCAGTACCACCAGTTCCAGCACCACGCACCAGGCCTTCAGTGCGCCTCGCCTGTTTAGCACTGTCAGAGCCTTTCTCCTCTCCAGCGCTGTCGGAGTCTCCCGCCTGTTTAGCGCTATCAGAGCCTTTCTCCTCTCCTGCGCTGCCGGAGTCTCCCGCCTGTTCAGCGCAGCCAGAGCCTTCCTCCTCTACAGCGCTGCTGGAGTTTCCCGCCTGTTTAGCGCAGCCAGAGCCTTCCTCCTCTCCTGCGCTGCCGGAGTCTCCCGCATGTTCAGCGCTGCCAGAGCCTTCCTCCTCTACAGCTCTGCTGGAGTCTCCTGCCTGTTCAGCGCAGCCAGAGCTGCCAGCCTGCATGGAGCAGCCTGAGCTGCCAGCCTGCATGGAGCAGCCAGGGCTGCCAGTCTGCATGGAGCAGCCAGAGATGTCAGTCTGCATGGAGCAGCCAGAGCTGCCAGTCTACATGGAGCAGCCAGATCCGTCAGTCTGCCAGGATCCGCCAGTCAGCCAGACTCTTCCAGATCTGCCAGTCAGCCAGACTCTTCCAGATCTGCCAGTCAGCCAGACTCTTCCAGATCTGCCAGTCAGCCAGACTCTTCCAGACCTGCCAGTCAGCCAGACTCTTCCAGACCTGCCAGTCAACCAGACTCTTCCAGATCTGCCAGTCAGCCAGACTCTTCCAGATCCGCCAGTCAGCCAGGATCTGCCGGATCCAACTACCTGCCTGAGCTTCCTCTCAGTGCTGAGCTTCCTCTCAGTACTGGGCTTCCCCTCAGTACTGGGCTTCCCCTCAGTGCTGGGCTTCCCCTCAGTCCCGAGCTACCCCTCAGTCCCGAGCTACCCCTCAGTCCCGAGCTACCCCTCAGTCCCGAGCTACCCCTCAGTCCCGAGCTTCCCCTCAGTCCCGAGCTTCCACCTCAGTCCCGAGCTGCCCCTCAGTCCAGTGGGGTCCTTGGTGAGGGTTATTAGGCCAAGGTCGGCGGCGAGGGTCGCCAATCAAAGGACGCGTTACAGGGGGACTAAGACTTGGTTGGAGTGGGGTCCACGTCCCGAGCCGGAGCCGCCACCGTGGACAGACGCCCACCCGGACCCTCCCCTATGGGTTTTACTGTGTGGCGGGGAGTCCGCACCTTGGGGGGGGTTCTGTCACGCCCTGGTCTTAGTATTTTGTGTTTTCTATTTATTTGGTCAGGCCAGGGTGTGACATGGGTTTATTTTGTGTTGTGTTTTTGTATTGGGGTTTTAGTAGGTATTGGGATTGTGGCTGAGTAGGGGTGTCTAGCATAGTCTATGGCTGCCTGAGGCGGTTCTCAATCAGAGTCAGGTGATTCTCGTTGTCTCTGATTGGGAACCATATTTAGGTAGCCTGGGTTTCACTGTGGGTTTTGTGGGTGATTGTTCCTGTCTGTGTGTTTGTATTCACCAGATAGGTTGTATAGGTTTTCACGTTCCGTTTCTTGTTTTTGTATTTTGTCGTGTTTATTCATGTATTAAACATGTATCGAACTAACCACGCTGCATTTTGGTCCGACTCTCCTTCGACAGAGGAAAGCCGTAACAGGTCCACCCACACAGACAGTGTGGTAAAGAAGGCGCAACAGCGTCTCTTCAACCTCAGGAGGCTGAAGAAATTTGGCCAGTCACCCAAAAACCCTGACAAACTTTTACAGATGCACAATCGAGAGCATCCTGTCGGGCTGTATCACATCCTGGTACGCAACTGTACCGCCCTCAACCGCAAGGCTCTCCAGAGGGTGGTGCGGTCTGCACAACGCATCACCGGGGGCAAACTACCTGCCCTCCATGACACCTACAACACCCAATGTCACAGGAAGGCCAAAAACATCATCAAGGACAACAACCACCCAATCCACTGCCAGTTCACACCCCTATCATCCAGAAGGCGAGGTCAGTACGGGTGCATGAAAGATGGGACAGAGAGATTAAAAAACAGCTTCTATCTCAAGGCCATCAGACTGTTAAATAGTCATCACTAACTCAGCGACGCTGCTGCCTACACTGAGACCCAATCACTGGATACTTTAATAAATGGATCACTAGTCACTTTAAACATTGCCACTTTAAATAATGCAACTTTAATAATGTTACATATCTTACATTACTCATATCATGTATATCATGTATATACTGTTATGAGACCCAATCACTGGACACTTTAATAAATGGATCACTCATCACTGTCACAGCCGTTGAATGAAGAGGACCAAGGTGCAGCGTGGTGAGTGGACATATTATTTTATTTAGAAAAGACGCCGAACAAATCAATAAACACTACAAAACAAACCATGAAGCTAAAGGCTATGTGCCATAAACAAAGTCAACTTCCCACCAAGACAGGTTGGAAAGGGCTACCTAAGTATGGTTCTCAATCAGAGACAATGATAGACAGCTGTCCACCAGCGAAGGCTGGTGTGACAGTTTGTATTATTAAACAAATAAAGTTGCCAAGTAACTCTAAATCTAGTGTGTAGTACCTGTTTCAAATGTTCACTTTTAAGCTCAATATAGCCTCTTCATATGCACACTTTTTATTCAGATAAGTTATAATTCAGATAAGTATATTCTTCTTACTATATAAAATAATGGAACTGGACTCACATACTGACCAGACCGGACATGTCGCGTGCTCGAGCGTCGCAAAATAAATTTAGAAATCCATGTTATTCAATTATTAAACCCACACTGCTCGCGCACGGCAACGAGCATCTGCGACACCAAGGACTAAAATAAAAGTAATTCCTATTTCTGACGCAGATTGCATTGCAAGTCCTGCCTCTCCTATCTCCTCATTGGTTTATAGAAGCGGGTACCCACGTGCCATCTCCTCATTGGTTATACCCACGTGGGTGATTGAAAGACGAACTTTGTTGCCAGTTGCCGTGGTAATACAATGAAAGTTTAGATGCGATAACCCTATAAATTCAAAGATGAAAAAGCCTGCAAGGAGGAGAGATGACTAAAAACGATTGTTGGCTGTTTCATGTGTTGATTAATTGGCGGAGTAGAGGTCCTTGCGCATTTCAGGTAAAATAACAACTCAATGTTTATATCCCAGGACAAATTAGCTAGCAACAGCAAGCTAATGTTAGCTAAATAGGACAAATTAACGTTAGCTAGCAAGTGCAAGCTAACTAGCCATACATGTTTAATGCATTTCGAACGGTCCCCAAATTAATGTCATTGGTTTAGAATTTGTTTTGATATTTTAACCTGCATGTCGTGATCGCGTCTGTTGTAGGGGGGCAAAATAAATGTATGCAAGATGGTGCACTCGCACAGCCGGTTTGGGTCCCTGTTATAAGCATGTCTTGCCTACTAACTGAACTAGCCTACAGCCTATCTCACGGCACATTGACAGATAACACACAGTAGGCCGATTCAAATTCTGTTCTACTGAAATACATTTTCTTCATATCATACTGTTTCTTTAGACCTGCCTAAATTAAATAATGGATTTATTGTGATACTGTATATAAAATGTAGATGTTCCAAAGATGTCCAGGAGGCCTGGAGATGCTCAAACTGTTTATGTTCATCAAAGGTCAATTACCTTGAGACCGGCAGTTATTTGCATGACAATAACCAGCTGCCAAAATGTTATGACCGCCACAGCCCTATTTCGGATAGTATAAATATGAATGGAGAGGTCTAGTAGCTTAGACAGTAACAGTCAGTTTAATGTTCCCTAGTGTCCTTCAAGTGCTCCTCCCATGGCCCTCCTCTGACTTCTCTATCAGCCCCACTGCATCTCCCCTAGTCCCTCAGCGGCTGTCTCAGCAGTGTCTGCGTCTGTGTGTGTGTGTGTGTGTCTGTGGGTGGGTGTGTCTATGTTTCTATGTGTGTGTGTCTGTGGGTGGGTGTGTCTATGTGTCTATGTGTGTGTGTGTGTGTGTGTGTGTGTGTGTGTGTGTTGTAGTGACTGCCAGTGGAGAGGATAAGTGGTTGGAGTTTTCTGCGGCCATGAGAGCAGTGGAGAAGAGACTCTTGGGTAAAGGCATGTGCAGCACTTAAGAGACAATTACCCACCAAGTACAATCCTCCTCCCTTCCTCTATCCTCTCTTCCTCCTTTCCCTCATGGCTCTCATCTTACTTTAATGGCCCTGAGACACACACGATCACAGACACAGAGGCACGCATGCACACTGGCAGACGTGTGTGTAAATAAACTCACGATATACTGTATGTGCACTTGAAATGTTTCTTTTTCACATACACACACTCACGCACACTCACACACACTCACCCATCATATTTTAATGCATCTGAAGGGGAGGCACTCAGTAGCACAGCAGGGGGCTCCCTGGCAAGTCACGGAAGCAACGAGGACACAGGCTCACTCACGCTAGCAATACATCACACACACATGCCAGATCTCAAAACAAACACACCCACATACACAAGCTATACATACAGTATGCATTTTATTCTTGCAAATACTGTCATACTGTAAATACAAACACAACCTATCACATCATACCCAAGCACACAGACTTACAGACACACACACAGAGACCCACACACACACAGACACGGACACACACGGACATGCACACACACATGCACACACACACACATATACATGCACACACACACGTACACACAGACACACACACACACACACACACAGAGAGAGAGAGAGAGGCACACACATGCACACAAACACACACACACACAAACACACACACACACAAACACACACACACACAGAGAGACACATACAAACACACACACACACACACAACCTTCTTGATGGTAATAGTGCTCAAGTTGCCCCTAATGGTGGGTTTTGAAGGCATCTCTCAACGTCCTCAAGACAGGGACATATGTCCAATTTCGAAGTGAATCTTGAGCGACCTGGCTGCACACACACTTCTTTGAGCTTTTCCCCTTTCAGAGAGGATTCAATTCATAGAAATATAATTAATAGAACTGGGGTCCCCATTCAAGTCAATGATTTGTCCAATCTATTCATTCCATTTCTACACATGTAGTCCTATCCAGTAGGCAAATTCCAGATAACTTTTGAAAAACTGGGCCTTGGAGTGCAGTGGCCCAAGTAGGAAGGAAGCAGCTTGGTGGTCCCTGTATAGTCACTAATTTCGTCATCAGTATATGTCTTGTGTGTGCCATGCGTTATCGGTGTGTGAGCAGTGCTTTGTTCTACCAGCTCTCACTGTCTCACGTCAGAATTAGTTGTTCCAGACATCACATTTTTAAGTGTTTAAGGTTAAATTCAGACATTCATTCTGAATTTATAAGGTTATGGTTAAGTTCAGGTATTAACTCCAAATCCTTAAGGTTAGACATTAACTCAGAATGGTTAAGGTTAGACATTAACTCCGAATGGTTATTAAGGTAAGGGTTAAGGTTTGGGATAGGCTTAAAAGAAAAATTCAAACTTGCAATCTTTGCAATCAGAGGCAGATGCTTACGCTCATCCACCTTCCCCATCCACCACACTAGCAAAACCAAAACCAACTTGAAGGTAACAATGCTCACTTTTGCCCCTAGCGGCCGGTTTCCACGTCATCCCCAGACGTCCTCAGACATGGATGGACTTCAAATACTCACTTGTACTACAGGTGACAGGGCTGTTTTTTTGTTTGACAGAAGAATTAAGGCCTGTGTAACAATTCAGCTGCTCAGACATACAGTACATGCACACATATGCAGAAAGGTAGCCACACACACACACGCACAGTAACACACAAAGCCTTTGTCCAAGCAGGAATCAAGTCTTCTGATTGCAGAATGACTACAGTGTTACCTCACCGTTAACTCTAGTCTAATGTGCTATGTCCCTGCCCTTGAATGGGAAGCCTCTCTACTGGCTTAAGAGCACTTGTTTTTCTTATAGATGGCATAGAGCCATGCCATGCCCTAAAAGACTGAGGCCAGAATTGTGACCCACTGTTTGAATGTACTCTTTTTAGACACCAGGATGTGATGTAAGACAATGTTTTTCTTTTTGTGAAAGGCCTCTTAAGTGGGCTAAAGCATAATAAAATAAGTTAGAGAACCACTGCAGTAAAGTTCCAAAACCATAGTTCTTCTGCTGCAGCAGTTTGAATATTCATCATCATCATTTTGTACTATCTCTCTCCGGCCTGCTAACGAGTTCAAGCTGAGATGAACACACACGCACGCACGCACGCACACACACACACACACACACACACACACACACACACACACACACACGCAGCTGTTTCCCTCTCACTGTAAGATAGATAATGATGTGATACTGCAGTTGTCAAGCTTTAATTGAGGGTGAGCTATCTCCACACACACTTCCAAAGCAGACACACAAGCACACACAAACAGGCAAGGTTTTTCATCATGCGAAAGTAGTTCATTGCACCATCTCTCTGTTATACTGTGACTGGCAACCTAGGTTCAATACCCAGTCAGATTGTAGTTGCATAGTAGCCTAAGAAAACAGCAACCTAGGTTCAATACCCAGTCAGATTGTAGTTGCATAGTAGCCTAAGAAAACAGCAACCTAGGTTCAATCCCCAGTCAGACTGTAGTTGCATAGTAGCCTAAGAAAACAGCAACCTTGGTCCCCAAATACTATTATAACCCATATATAGTGAACTTTGAAAAAATGTATTCTTGGATTTCCTTAGATCCTAAGTGAACTTCTTGTGTGAAATCATTTCAGCTGTACTGTCTGTTGTTATGCTGTTTATGTGAGTGTTCCATGGGGACAGACTGCCTGGGAGCTGCGTTCATAATGGACTTTAGGCACAGTGAACTGGGACAATGGCTGTGCCCGCAGTGAGGACAGAGTCATGGAGAGGCTACTGGGCTGAAGTTCATTAGGACTACGTAGAATTCTGTTTTTACTCTGTAAACACGCAGACACGCGAGCATACACAGTCTCACAGACACACACACCTCACCGACTCTTAGAGGTGACAGGGTGTCCCTATGTTTGTGTCGATGACATTGCATTGGTCACCAAATAGGAGCTACTCATGAAAAATGTTTAAATTTTTTTTCCAAAAATGTATTACTTTTGAATATACTAAATTTTGCAATCATAAAATGTATGTGAATCTAACAGTGCACGTGATGTACCCACTTTTTCTTAAAAAGTTGACTTTTCGAGGATATAGTAGTTTGTGGAGCGGAGTTGAGAGGACGGCGCGGCTGGTGCCTGTTCGTTAACATCTGTTTCACAGGGGATAGCATAGTGCATGCTGGGATGCTTTAAAGGTCACTGGTATTCTACAGTAAATGCTGTATCCTTAGAGGATCCGCTGTACTTGACTCTGCCCTAAATATAGTCTTGCACTAGTCTAATTACTTACTCTCAATGGCAGTAAAACTCAATGGCTTAATGGCTATAAACATCTGTAAGAAATGGTTTATTTTAAAACTTCACATTTTACAATTGGTTTTGTTAAAAGATCTACTTTAATGTCACTCAATGGCTCCATTTCATTACCTTGCCACACATCCAGGACTCCAAATAAAAATAATTGTAGCACTGGTGCTCCTAACATTAAAAAGTGAAATTAAAAAGAACACATTAAAAAGAGCAAAACTTAACATTTAGAAATTACTGATTGAGATATAGCCTATAGCCTACATTGAGCCTACAGTGCCTTGCGAAAGTATTCGGCCCCCTTGAACTTTGCGACCTTTTGCCACATTTCAGGCTTCAAACATAAAGATATAAAACTGTATTTTTTTGTGAAGAATCAACAACAAAATGTTGACCTAAATGACTAATGATGATAAATACAATCCACCTGTGTGTAATCAAGTCTCTATATAAATGCACCTGCACTGTGATAGTCTCAGAGGTCCGTTAAAAGCGCAGAGTATCACGGTTCTCTTGTGGTGAAGGAGAGGAGGACCAAAACGCAGCGTGGTGGTTATTCATGTTTCTTTAATGAAGACACTATACATGAATAAACTAATGAAAACAATAAACGTGAGAACTCAAAACAGCCTTATCTGGTGCAAAACACAAAGACAGGAACAATCACCCACAAACACACAGTGAAACCCAGGCTACCTAAATATGGTTCCCAATCAGAGACAATGACTAACACATGCCTCTGATTGAGAACCATATCAGGCCAAACACAGAAACAGACAAACTAGACACACAACATAGAATGCCCACTCAGATCACACCCTGACCAAACAAACATAGAAACATACAAAGCAAACTATGGTCAGGGTGTGACAGTACCCCCCCCCCCTCCAAGGTGCGGACTCCGGCCGCAAAACCTGAACCTATTGGGGAGGGTCTGGGTGGGCATCTGTCCGCGGTGGCGGCTCTGGTGCTGGACGTGGCCCCCACTTCACCATAGTCTTAGTCCGCCACCTTGTCCGCTTCCTTGGCCTCCTAACTACGGCGACCCTACTACATGACCCCACTGGACAGAGGGGCAGCTGCTCGGGACAGAGGGGCAGCTGCTCGGGACAGAGGGGCAGCTGCTCGGGGCAGAGGGGGTCTGGCGCCTCTGGGCAGAGGGGGTCTGGCGCCTCTGGGCAGAGGGGGTCTGGCGCCTCTGGGCAGAGGGGGTCTGGCGGCCCCTGGCTGACTGGCGGCACTGGCGGCCCCTGGCTGACTGGCGGCACTGGCGGCCCCTGGCTGACTGGCGGCACTGGCGGCCCCTGGCTGACTGGCGGCACTGGCGGCCCCTGGCTGACTGGCGGCACTGGCGGCCCCTGGCTGACTGGCGGCACTGGCGGCCCCTGGCTGACTGGCGGCACTGGCGGCCCCTGGCTGACTGGCGGCACTGGCGGCCCCTGGCAGACGGGCGGCACTGGCGGCCCCTGGCAGACGGGCGGCACTGGCGGCGCCCTGGCAGACGGGCGGCACTGGCGGCGCTGGGCAGACGGGCGGCACTGGCGGCTCTGGGCAGACGGGCGGCACTGGCGGCGCTGGGCAGACGGGCGGCACTGGCGGCGCTGGGCAGACGGGCGGCACTGGCGGCGCTGGGCAGACGGGTGGCTCAGGTGGCCCTGGGCAGACGGGTGGCTCAGGCGGCGCCGGAGAGGAGGAAGGCTCTGGTAGCGCCGGAGAGGCGGGAGACTCCGGCAGCGCTGGAGAGGAGGAAGGCTCTGGTAGCGCCGGAGAGGCGGGAGACTCCGGCAGTGCTGGAGAGGAGGGAGCCCCTGTAAGGATGGACCGGAGAGACAGCCTGGTACGGGGGGCTGCCACCGGAGGGCTGGTGTGTGGAGGTGGTGACGGATAGACCGGACTGTGCAGGCGCACTGGAGCTCTTGAGCACCGAGCCTGCCCAACCTTACCCGGTTGAGTGGTCCCGGTCGCCCTGCCAGTGCGGCGAGGTGGAATAGCCCGCACTGGACTATGCAGGCGAACCGGGGACACCGTGCGCAAGGTTGGTGCCATGTAAGCCGGCCCAAGGAGACGCACTGGAGACCAGATGCATAGAGCCGGCTTCATGGCACTTGGCTCGATGCCCACTCTAGCCCGGCCGATAAGCGGAGCTGGTATGTACTGCACCGGGCTATGCTCCCGCACTGGGGACACTGTGCGCTTCACAGCATAACACGGTGCCTGCCCGGTCTCTCTCGCCCCCCGGTAACCACAGGAAGTTGGCTCAGGTCTCCTACCTGGCGTAGCCATACTCCCTGTGAGCCCCCCCACCCAATACATTTTTGGGGCTGACTCTCAGGCTTCCATCCACGACGCCGCGCTGCCTCCTCATACCAGCGCCTCTCCGCTTTCGCCGCCTCCAGTTCTTCGTTGGGGCGGCGATATTCTCCTGGCTGAGCCCAGGGTCCTTTATCATCCAATTCGTCCTCCCATGTCCATTCTTCCAAGTAGTGCAGCCTCTCCCACTGCTGCTGCTGCTGCTCCTGTTGCTTCTGCATCTGTTGCTTCTCCTGCTGCTGCTTTTGCCGTTGCCCGTTACCACGCCGCTTGGTCCTGTTGTGGTGGGTGATTCTGTCACGGTTCTCTTGTGGTGAAGGAGAGGAGGACCAAAACGCAGCGTGGTGCTATTCATGTTTCTTTAATGAAGATACTATACATTAAACTATACATACAGGCTACCTAAATATGGTTCCCAATCAGAGACAATGACTAACACATGCCTCTGATTGAGAACCATATCAGGCCAAACACAGAAACAGACAAACTAGACACACAACATAGAATGCCCACTCAGATCACACCCTGACCAAACAAACATAGAAACATACAAAGCAAACTATGGTCAGGGTGTGACACAGAGAGCATCATGAAGAACAAGGAACACACCAGGCAGGTCCGAGATACTGTTGTGAAGAAGTTTAAAGCCGGATTTGGATACAAAAAGATTTCCCAAGCTTTAAATATCCCAAGGAGCACTGTGCAAGCGATAATATTGAAATGGAAGGAGTATCAGACCACTGCAAATCTACCAAGAGCTGGCCGTCCCTCTAAACTTTCAGCTCATACAAGGAGAAGACTGATCAGAGATGCAGCCAAGAGGCCCATGATCACTCTGGATGAACTGCAGAGATCTACAGCTGAGGTGGGAGACTCTGTCCATAGGACAACAATCAGTCGTAGATTGCACAAATCTGGCCTTTATGGAAGAGTGGCAAGAAGAAAGCCATTTCTTAAAGATATCCATAAAAAGTGTTGTTTAAAGTTTGCCACAAGCCACCTGGGAGACACACCAAACATGTGGAAGAAGGTGCTCTGGTCAGATGAAACCAAAATTGAACTTTTTGGCAACAATGCAAAACGTTATGTTTGGCGTAAAAGCAACACAGCTCATCACCCTGAATACCCTATCCCCACTGTCAAACATGGTGGTGGCAGCATCCTGGTTTGGGCCTGCTTTTCTTCAGCAGGGACAGGGAAGATGGTTAAAATTGATGGGAAGATGGAAGATGAAACCTGAAATGTGGCAAAAGGTCGCAAAGTTCAAGGGGGCCGAATACTTTCGCAAGGCACTGTATATACAGTGGGGCAAAAAAGTATTTAGTCAGCCACCAATTGTGCAAGTTCTCCCACTTAAAAAGATGAGAGAGGCCTGTAATGTTCATCATAGGTACACTTCAACTATGACAGACAAAATTAGGAAAAAAAATCCAGAAAATCACATTGTTTATTAATTTATTTGCAATTTATGGTGGAAAATAAGTATTTGTGTGGAGCTGGTCGGGAGCTTCAAGTTCCTCTGTATACAGATCATTAAGGATCTTTCATGGTCCACACACACCAACACAGTCATAAAGAAGGCACAACAATGCCTCTTCCCCCCTCAGGAAACTGAAAGGATTTGGCATGGGCCCTCAGATCCTCAAAAAGATATACACCTGCACCATTGAGAGCATCTTGACTGGCTGCATCATTGCTTGTAATGGCAACTGCTTGGCATCCGACCGCAAGGTGCTACAGAGGGTTGTACATATGGCCCAGTATATCACTGGGGCCAAGCTCCCTGCCATCCAGAACCCCTATACGAAGCGGTGTCAGAGGAAGGCCCTAAATAGTTTTTAACTCATCACATATGCTGCTACTACTGTTTATTATCTATTCTAGTTATATGTTAAAATCTACAATGTCTCAATAACCTTGTGCTCCTGCACATCGACTCGGAACTGGTACCCCATGTATATAGCCAACTTATCTTTACTCATTGTATATTTATTATTACTTTTATTATTATGTGCTACTTACTTTTCTATGATTTCTCTATTTTCTTCCTCTCCGCATTGTTTGGAAGGGCCCATAAGTAACTATTTCTTTCACTGTTAGTCTATACCTGTTGTTTACGAAGCATATGACAAATAAAATGCGAATTGAAATGTTATATATTTTTGTTTTGTGCCAAATCTTTTTTTCTCTGTAAAATAAATTCCGGTTTCTGATTTTCTCCAGGTTTTATTTCCAGGTTTGTTCTCTCAAAATCACCTTTTCTTTTTTTTGAAAAACTACAAAATTTGATGTTCTAAGTCCAAAACAATGCTTAAACCAAATCAGGAGACTGCTTTTGAGGACATTTGTATTTTTGAGTGTAGTTACCCTTTAATTCAAGTGCACACCATCCACCTATAGCAATATACTGTCGTTGAGTTAGCAGTGTTTCTGTAGACCACAGATTTTGCAAAACAAATGCCCAGTGGATTTATGCCAATAATCACGATATCTTCCTGTCAGGTAGGCATAGGCTACTTTGTAGTCAACATTTAATTGAGAAGTTTTTTGGGAAAGCCTTTCCATCTACCAGAAGGCAGTTATCAATATCATAGCTAACTTCTACAGAAAGTGGTACACATACGCGCAAACTGCACTCAGCACATACAGACAGACAGCGGAATTGCCCTTCGTTGCATCTTGAACTGATGCAAATGCATCTTGAACTGATGCATTATGTTCATGTCTTATGATATACTTGGGCAATTCATTAATTTTTGGAACTGTTCGGGCTAGAAACAATCCGTTTTCAATGTAGCCTAGATGTTACGGAATCCTATTCCAGAGGGGGCTGTAAGAATGTTTTCCAACTTGTGTTGTTTATTTATCCGGACGGTGACACAGAGTCTAGTTTTCAACCATCCTCACCCTTTCTCCCCTTCATATGAGAGACCACAATCAGCTCGTGGTGCAACCATAACGAATCTGTGCTGGATTTTTTCTCTAAGACACTCGGAAACAAAGGTTCAGGGAAACCTAATTATTACAATAATTATTATCTGCGTGATTTATTTTTCAATGTGCACAGGTGCTCCCAAATTTCAATTCCAAGACACACAAGAAAATATTAAGGAGCATATGTGACCAAAATGGCCACACTTTAAAGCCCTGCACACATCCCATTTTTTTCTTATTTTTCAATTACATTTTTGGGCACAATGAGAGAATTGTTTTAATTTCGAGAGTCGTATGTCCTCCGAAACACAATCCAACCAAGCTGCACTGCTTCTTGACACAATGCCCACTTAAACCAGAAGCCAGCCGCACCAATGTGTCAGAGGAAACACTGTACACCTGGCGACCGTGTCAGGGTGCACCACGCCCGGCCCGCCACAGGAGTTGCTAGTGCACGATGGGACAAGGACATCCCTGCTGGCCAAACCCTTCCCTAACCCGGACGACGCAGGGCAATTTGCACGCCGCCCCGTGGGTCTCCCGGTCGCGGCCGGCTGCGACAGAGCCTGGATTCAAACCCAGAATCTCTAGTTGAACAGCGAGCACTGCTATGCAGTGTCTTAGACCACTGCGCCCCTCGGGAGGCCCCCATATTTGATATTCTATATGAACCATTAAAGGACAGATGTACAGATGAAGCAATCATAAAGGCTTTTATCCACACAAAAATATCTTAAGCTAGGGTTACCGTTAGACCAGGGCTCGAATTAGCCAAGGAATAACTGTCCCTCCCTTTCACACTACCTCCCCTTAACCCTACAACGACACATTGTTACATCCCAAATAGAAGCAAAGCATTGACCCTGTTCTGGAACCCATATAGCCCTGAAGGAAGGCTTATTTAAATTACACACAGAGACAGACATACAGTTGAAATCATAAGTTTACATACACTTAGGTTGGAGTCATTAAAACTAGTTTTTCAATCACTCCACAAATTTCATGTTAACAAACTATAGTTTTGGCAATTCAGTTAGGACATCTACTTTGTGCATGACACAAGTAATTTTTCCAACAATTGTTTACAGACAGATTATTTCACTTATAATCCACTGTATCACGATTCCAGTGGGTCAGAAGTTTGCATACACTAAGTTGACTGTGACTTTAAACAGCTTGGAAAATTAAAGAAAATGATGTCATGGCTTTAGAGGCTTCTGATAGGCTAATTGACATCATGGGAAAATCAAAAGAAATCAGCCAAGACATCAGAAAATAAATTGTAGACCTCCACAAGTCTGGTTCATCCTTGTGAGCAATTTCCAAACGCCTGAAGGTACCATGTTCATCTGTTCAAACAATAGTACGTAAGTATTAACACGATAGGACCACGCAGCCGTCATAGAGATGAATGTACTGCGAAAAGTGCAAATCAATCCCAGAACAACACCAAAGGAACTTTTAAAAAATATATATATATTTTACCAGGCAAGTCAGTTAAGAACAAATTCTTATTTTCAATAACGGCCTAGGAACAGTGGGTTAACTGCCTGTTCAGGGGCAGAACAACAGATTTTGTACCTTGTCAGCTTGGGGATTTGAACTTGCAACCTTTTGGTTACTAGTCCAATGCTCTAGCCACTAGGCTACCCGGCCGCCCCGTCTTTGTGAGGATGCTGGAGGAAACAGGTACAAAAGTATCTATATCCACAGTAAAACAAGTCCTATATCGACATAACCTGAAAGGCCGCTCAGCAAGGAAGAAGCCACTGCTCCAAAACCGCCATAAAAAAGCCAGATTACGGTTTGCAACTGCACATGGGACAAAGTTCGTACTTTTTGGGAGAATTGTCCTCTGGTCTGATGAAACAGAAATAGAACTGTTTGGTCATAATGACCATCGTTATATTTGGAGGAAAAATGGGGAGGCTTGCAAGCTGAAGAACATCATCCCAACCGTGAAGCACAGGGGTGGCAGCATCATGTTGTGGGGCTGCTTTCCTGCAAGAGGGACTGGTGCACTTCACAATATAGATGGTGGATGATGTGGATATATTGAAGCAACATCTCAAGACATCAGTCAGGAAGTTAAAGGTTGGTCGCAAATGGGTCTTCCAAATGGACAATGACCCCAAGCATACTTCCAAAGTTCCAAAGCAAAATGGCTTAAGGACAACAAAGTCAAGGTATTGGAGTGGCCATCACAAAGCCCTGACCTCAATCCCATAGAACATTTGTGGGCAGAACTGAAAAAGCATGTGAGAGCAAGGAGGCCAACAAACCTGACTCAGTTACAGCAGCTCTGTCAGGAGGAATGGGCCAAAATTCACCCAACTTATTGTGGGAAGCTTGTAGAAGGCTACTCGACATGTTTGACCCAAGTTAAACCATTTAAAGGCAATGCTACCAAATACTAATTGAGTGCATGTAAACTACTGACCCACTGGGAATGTGATGAAAGAAATCAAATCTGAAATAAATAATTCTCTCTACTATTATTCTGACATTTCACATTCTTAAAGTAAAGTGGTGATCCTAACTGTCCTAAGGCAGGGAATTTGTACTAGGATTACATGTCAAGAATTGTGAAATACTGAGTTTAAATGTATTTGGCTAAGGTATATGTATACTTCCGATTTCAACTGTATGTGTGGAGTTATTCTGCCAGTGTGGCTGTATGAATGACTCCATCATCCCAGGTAATTACTGTCCCAGTCCCAAGGTTTGTCTTAGATGAAACACACAAAGCCAACCGTAATGAAGTAACCAATTAATTGATATGTTTAGCAATCTCCTCTCATAAACATATCCAATCGATTCTCTCTGTGTTTAAAGCAAATTTTATTCAAGATACGAGACAGAGCAATCATTTCATTTTTTGTTGGTGATATTGTAGTAAATTAAAGGGCAGCTGTCCGTGGCTTGAGAAGGAAATCAAATCCCAGAGCCGACAAGGTAAAGATCTGTCGTTCTTCCCCTGATTAAGGCAGTTAACCCACTGTTCCCTGGTAGGCTGGATTTGTAAATAAGAATTTGTTCTTAACTGGCTTGCCGAATTAAATAAAGGTTTAAAAAATACATACAATTATCTGTAAGGTCCCTCAGTGAAGTAATGAATTTCAACCACAAAGATAAGGAAGGTTTTGTAATGCCTCGCAAAGAAATGCACCGATTGGTAAAAGAATAAGAATTTAAAAAATACATTGAAAGTCTCTTTGAGCATGGTGAAGTTATTGATTATATTTTGGATGGCGTAACAATACTCCCAGTCACTACATGGATACAGGCATCATTCCTAACTCAGTTGCCGGAGAGGAAGAAAACCACTCAGGGATTTCACCATGAGGCCAATGGTGACTTGAAAACAGTAACATAGTTGAATGGCTATGATAGGAGAAAACTGAGGATGGATCAACAACATTGTTGTTCCTCCACTATACTAACCTAAATGACATAGTGAAAAGAAGGAAGCCTGTACAGAATCAAAATATTCAATAACATGCATCATGTTTGCAATGAGGCACTAAAGTAAAACTGTAAAACATGTGACAAAGAAATTAACTTTATGTCCTGAATACAAAGTGTTATGTTTGGGGCAAATCCAACACAACACATCACTGAGTACCACTCTTCATATTTTCAAGCATGGTGGTGGCTGCATCATGTTATGGGTATGCTTGTCATCAGCAAGAACTAGGGAGTTTTTAGGATAAAAAGAAATGTCAAAACAGGTAAAATCCTAGAGGAAAACCTGGTTCAGTCTGTTTTCCCACAGACACTTGGAGAAAAATTCACCTTTCAGCAGGACAATAATCTAAAACAAAAAGCCAAATATACACCTGAGTTGCTTACCAAGACTATAGTGAATTTTCCTGAGTGGCCTAAGTTACAGCTTTGACTTAAATCAACTTGAAAATCTATGGCAAGACTTGAAAATGGCTATCTAGTAATGATCAACAAGCAATTGACATAGCTTAAATAATTTTAAAAAGAATGATATGCAACTGTTGTACAATCCAGTTGTGTAACGCTCTTAGAGACTTACCCAGAAAGACGCACAGCTGTAATTGCTGCCAAAGGTGAATATAACATGTAAATGAGATATTTCTGTATTTGATTTTCTATAATTTTGCCAACATTTCTAAAAACATGTTTTCACTTTGTCATTATGGGGTGTGTGTGGATGGGTGAGATGTTTTAAATGTAGGTTGTAACAACAAAATGTGGAATAAGTCAAAGGGTATGAATACTTTCTGAAGGAACCGTATCTATTTAAGTCTACAGGAGGACTGCTATATGACAAACTGAGCTCAACTGTCATTTATTCAGACTGAAAACTGAACACATTCTAATGGGTTAGAAAAACTCTCAAATAAGACTTGAGTTAGGCCTACGCATGCGTGTGCATTCACACACAGACATACACACACCCCCACACACACACCTCCCACTGTGATGTTGAGATAGCGTCTGTGTGATAGCAACACGCCGCTTTGCTGGCGGAGCTAACGATGTGGCAGAGCAGATGTTAAAGCTCTCATCTCTCTGCTCTCTTATGTAATTCACTTTTTATCTGCTTTAATCCCCACCGGTACAATTAGGCCAATAAAAACAGCGACTCATTAGCATAGTTATGTAAGCTGAACTAATGAACTGTACTCAATCCTACCAGGAAGGAAGGGGTAGGGGCGGCAATCCATGAGCTCTCTGCCACACCCCTGCTGCTCGCCATATGATCATAATCACACGTGTCACCCATCCTCAAACATGCATGTCAAACCCATAGAAACATGCATGTCAAACCCATAGAAACATGCATGTCAAACCCATAGAAACATGCATGTCAAACCCATAGAAACATGCATGTAAACGACATATGAACACATCAAATGCAAGAATCACACGGACATGTTGGAAACACAAACTTTCGACTCTGGGGTGGAAATCGCAGTTGCTGCCTAGAGAGAGCCTGTGACATGGCAGGAAATGGGTGAGGGGTGAAATGAGACGTTGAGGGATAAGATAAAGGGGTGAGGGGTGAGTGAAAGGGGTGAAAGGTGAGTGAAGGGTAGGTTAGGGGCTGGAGAGGGTTGACATGATGGATGGGCAGAAAGGAAAGAGGGGGGGCAGGACAGCGTTAGGAGAGCTGGGTGTTAGTGCAGGTCAGTAGGGACTCTGTGAGGAGCTGGGCTCTGTCAGTAACTGACCTAGAGAGAAAGAAAGATAGATAGATAGAGCAAGAGAAAGAGGTACCAAGCAGAATATAGATGGGGTTGAGGCGTGGAAGAAGATGCTATGGCAAGAAGGGTAGAGCAGAGAGAGAGAGAGTAGAGCAGAGAGTCAAGCACCCTCCAGGGTATAGACTTGACCATGACTACTGCCTCCTGTCCTCTTCCTCTCCATGGCTTCTCTGTCTGGCTGTCTGATGTCTTACAGCTACAATTTATATTCATCTTCATTCTCTCCATTTCTGCTTTTTGTCTCTGCACCCTTTGCCGTGTGTGTTTGTGCATTTGTGTGTGTGGCGGGCCGGTGTGTGTAGCGTTAGAGCTGGAGTTTGAGATAAGCCTCTCCTAAACACTGTTACATCGACAGAACTGCGCGCCGCCAGCTAAGATTAGGAACACCCAGCCTCCTCTCCTCCCTTCAGCTTGGATGTCAAACTCTCCCAGTCCCTCTCTCCCTCTCTCCCTTCTGTAATTTCACCAGTTCTGAAAGTAACTCGGCCTAAGATTACAGGCATCAGGGGCTAGTCTTTATCTCTCTGTTTTGGACAGAGGAGGAGAGAGAGGAGAAGTAGGGAAGGAAGGAATAAAAGAGGCTTCTAATAATTGCAGCTGGGTTGTTTTAATTGTGCTCAGCAAGGTTATTATAGTAAACGAAAACTGAACCTAAAATACAAAATACAATTGTAAAGTCTATTTAGTAAACTAAAATAAAAATGGAAAACATTTGAAAAACTAAAACTATACCGAAAATATTATCTTGACTGCAAAGGAACTAAAATAAAATACATAATAAGTTATGCTTCTTTTTTTCTTATCTTTGGACAAAAATCAAATGGGGTTTTCAAGCTTTTGCTCTCATGGAGTTTTTGAGCTTCTGAATCTGGTGGGTAAATGTTGCCAGTAGATTCGTTTCAAATAGTTTCAAATAGGCCTAGTTTGTGCATCACTATCACTAGCTGTCACTAACTAAAAGGGAAGAAATCCAAGGGGGACCACGGAGCGTGACTGGGCCAAGCTAGAACAACTTGTGAAGTTGGTGGAGCCATTTGCAATCCACACTGACCAACTTGTTGACCAGTGACTGGGCCAAGCTGGAACAGCTTGTGTGGAACAGCTTGTGAAGTTGGTGGAGCTATTTGCAATCCACACTGACCAACTTGTTGACCAGTGACTGGGCCAAGCTGGAACAGCTTGTGTGGAACAGCTTGTGAAGTTGGTGGAGCTATTTGCAATCCACACTGATCAACTTGTTGACCAGTGACTGGGCCAAGCTGGAACAGCTTGTGAAGTTTCTGGAGAGGTTCTCAATCCACACTGACCAACTTGTTGACCAGTGACTGGGCCAAGATGGAACAGCTTGTGAAGTTGGTGGAGCTGTTCTCAATGCACACTGACCAACTTCAAACATACAGCCAGTCGCTGCCTGATGTGGTGCTTTGCCTTCTCAACCTTGAGGCACACTTGCAGTTACAGTGCCTTGCGAAAGTATTCGGCCCCCTTGAACTTTGCGACCTTTTTCCACATTTCAGGCTTCAAACATAAAGATATAAAACTGTATTTTTTTGTGAAGAATCAACAACAAGTGGGACACAATCATGAAGTGGAACGACATTTATTGGATATTTCAAACTTTTTTAACAAATCAAAAACTGAAAAATTGGGCATGTAAAATTATTCAGCCCCCTTAAGTTAATACTTTGTTTCACCACCTTTTGCTGCGATTACAGCTGTAAGTCGCTTGGGGTATGTCTCTATCAGTTTTGCACATCGAGAGACTGAATTTTTTCCCCATTCCTCCTTGCAAAACAGCTCGAGCTCAGTGAGGTTGGATGGAGAGCATTTGTGAACAGCAGTTTTCAGTTCTTTCCACAGATTCTCGATTGGATTCAGGTCTGGACTTTGACTTGGCCATTCTAACACCTGGATATGTTTATTTTTGAACCATTCCATTGTAGATTTTGCTTTATGTTTTGGATCATTGTCTTGTTGGAAGACAAATCTCCGTCCCAGTCTCAGGTCTTTTGCAGACTCCATCAGGTTTTCTTCCAGAATGGTCCTGTATTTGGCTCCATCCATCTTCCCATCAATTTTAACCATCTTCCCTGTCCCTGCTGAAGAAAAGCAGGCCCAAACCATGATGCTGCCACCACCATGTTTAACAGTGGGGATAGGGTGTTCAGGGTGATGAGCTGTGTTGCTTTTACGCCAAACATAACGTTTTGCATTGTTGCCAAAAAGTTCAATTTTGGTTTCATCTGACCAGAGCACCTTCTTCCACATGTTTGGTGTGTCTCCCAGGTGGCTTGTGGCAAACTTTAAACAACACTTTTTATGGATATCTTTAAGAAATGGCTTTCTTCTTGCCACTCTTCCATAAAGGCCAGATTTGTGCAATATACGACTGATTCTGGTCCTATGGACAGAGTCTCCCACCTCAGCTGTAGATCTCTGCAGTTCATCCAGAGTGATCATGGGCCTCTTGGCTGCATCTCTGATCAGTCTTCTCCTTGTATGAGCTGAAAGTTTAGAGGGACGGCCAGGTCTTGGTAGATTTGCAGTGGTCTGATACTCCTTCCATTTCAATATTATTGCTTGCACAGTGCTCCTTGGGATGTTTAAAGCTTGGGAAATCTTTTTGTATCCAAATCCGGCTTTAAACTTCTTCACAACAGTATCTCGGACCTGCCTGGTGTGTTCCTTGTTCTTCATGATGCTCTCTGCGCTTTTAACGGACCTCTGAGACTATCACAGTGCAGGTGCATTTATACGGAGAATTGATTACACACAGGTGGATTGTATTTATCATCATTAGTCATTTAGGTCAACATTGGATCATTCAGAGATCCTCACTGAACTTCTGGAGAGAGTTTGCTGCACTGAAAGTAAAGGGGCTGAATAATGTTGCACGCCCAATTTTTAAGTTTTTGATTTTTAAAAAAAGTTTGAAATATCCAATAAATGTCGTTCCACTTCATGATTGTGTCCCACTTGTTGTTGATTCTTCACAAAAAAATACAGTTTTATATCTTTATGTTTGAAGCCTGAAATGTGGCAAAAGGTCGCAAAGTTCAAGGGGGCCGAATACTTTCGCAAGGCACTGTAACTACTGTTGCAAAATAGTTGGCCCAGGTCTTCCTGAAGTCACTGCATGAGTGCTTCACATACATACTGAATCCTCTGAAGCCAACTTCAATCCAACCCCTGCAGCAGCTGGCCTGATGGACACAAGTGTGTCTCTGGTACCTCACCAGTGGCGGTTCTAGACCATTTCAACTGGGGGGGCCAAGCTGGGGCCAGTTGTACTGTTAGAGGGGCCAGTTACATTAGACGTTATTGTTGTCATCGTTGTTGTCACCATGTTCATAATCATCATCGTTGCCACTGTCTAATAACGGATGTAAAAAAAGAACAATAGCGAAAATGAAATATGAATTATGTAAAAATAATTTCATACTCCACATTTAGGGGAGCCACAAGGGGGTCCAAAATTGTTGTCACAGACACCCCCCCCCCCCAGAACCGCCACTGCACCTCGCTCAACAGAGATGGAGCTGATGAGGGAAGCAGAGTCTTTTAACCCTTTTGAAGGTGTAAGTCAATGATTGTTTTTTACATAAACATAACATGTCAAATTGCCATGACTTCATTTGGTGTCAGGTAAGATTAAAGGTACTTGATTCTTATTACATCTACTACTAACAGTTGGATTAGTGTAAACATGGGAAAGAGAACTTTTTCCACCATTATTTTTCCACCAGTCTAGATGCTTATCCTTTAAATCCAAGTCACATTGGGATTGATTTATAATTTAAACCGAACCAAACCTATGTCCTGACCATGGAGTTGTATGGAGTCCTCTAGTGGCCAAAAGCCTGTGTTAGCATGTGTGGTGCCATTGAGGACTTTCGCCATTTTGATTTAGTCAATTGGGCGGGATTTCCAACTTTATTGGCTGATCCCCCTGACGACCCGGTTGGAGTCATGACAGCCAGGTCATCAGAAGGGCTCAGCTAATGAATTTTACTAGTTACTAGTTAAATAAAGGTTAAATAAAATAAAAAAATAATGTTACTTGTGAAGAAGAACATTTACTATTTTAAGATTGAGATGGCCTCTGTGGCACTACACATGCTCTCAGAGATGCCATCATGACACAGATACAGAGATGTTATGTCTATCCAAGTCTATGGTCCTGACCAATACCTTGTGTATTACTGCCCCCCAGTGGCAAGAAGTGACATCCCAAAAAAAAGGAACTATTGGACTTCAACACATAAATGGCTCCTAGCCTTGGACACATAGGTTACTTTGTGTCCCTAACACTATAACGAAATAATATAAAACATTTCATAGAAATGTTTTTATCAAAATTAAACTAAGTAAAAACGAGTAAATCAAGTCTGAAAAATAACTGAAACTAAAACTGAATTTCAAATAATAATCAAAAAGCATATAGAAATTAAAATGAATATTAAATCACAAAACTATAACAACCTTGTTGCTCAGTCTCCCCAGTGCTCAGGGCAGGCAGGAGAGGGACTGGGACACTGTAGTGTTTCTCGCCAAGCTCTTCTCCTCCGCGCAATAACACACACACACAACAGTGGCAGTCGGTGACGTTTAAGATGAGGGAGGGTGGTTTATTTTTTCATGAGCATGGCCTTATTTCTGTTGCAGCATATTGGATGACTGCCATTCATACTCCATTCACCCAGTTCAATGTAACAGTGATAGGTTTAGGCAAGTACATGACATTCAAATTTTCCCTATACCCGTCATGAGGTTTCTACAACATAGCCTATGAATCAAAGTTTACAACGTAGATGCACGCAGGTCGGGAGAAACATTTGGACAGACGGTGACACATTCAATACCGCCTTGCACACTCTTGCCTGCATCTAGCTGATCTAGGTGTAGTAATTAGTCCAACAGTTGCAAACAAGAGTTTCTATTGGACAAATTCAACAGAATTAGCAGAATAAATATACCACCTGTCACATGTAAACACAGTTCACTTTCATAGCAGCCACGTTGTATTCCTTCTCGCATATATGTGCTCTCCTCCTCTCCTTTTCCCTTTGCTTGTGGACTTCAATGCACAACACATCAGCTGTATGTGACCAGGCAACAAAAAAAATATCCAAGCCAAACCATATCATAACCGCTACACACAGCCTACATCGTTCTCACCATTTTAGCTAAAGTAACATAGTCAACATAGCTAATATAACCAACCAAAATAACGCACACACAAACACATCCGCTTGCGTTGTTCAACCACAATACCCCCTCCACCCCACACACACACACACACACACACACACACACACACACACACACACACACACACACACACACACGCCATGTTCAACCTCAGTAACACATACATGCTGTGTTCAACCAGACACTTGGTACACATTCACAACAACAGCTGTTATTATGCTGCTATTTCTCCCTCACGTAGGTAATGCCAACAGGGACTTGTGACCTTTGTTTAAAAATTTAATGAGTGTGTGTGTTTATGAGTGAGGGTTTTTCATTCAGATAGAAAAGGTAGCAAAAACTTCTGTTCTCCTGTTTGTACCTAATGAACACGACCCAGGTTGCTGATGTCACCGGGATTCAGGTTTTATATAACGCATTTAGCACGTTTAGCCAGAGAGAACATTTTGGTCTTAATTTAGGTTCTTATTACCTCTCTTCTCACCCACCTACCCCCTCTCTTTTTTTCTTCTTTTTTTCTTTTTTTCTTTCTTTCTTTCTTTCTTTCTTTCTTTCTTTCTTTCTTTCTTTCTTTCTTTCTTTCTTTCTTTCTTTCTTTCTTTCTTTCTTTCTTTCTTTCTTTCTTTCTTTCTTTCTTTCTTTCTCTCTCTCTCTCTCTCTCTCTCTCTCTCTCTCTCTCTCTCTCGCTTGCTCGCTCTCTCTTATCTGATAGTTAACTCTTTTCCCATTAGTTGGAAGATTATTGAATCAGATGTATTATTGTAGTTCCTAAACCTCTCTTGTCCTCTCCCCTCCTCTCCTCCTGTACAGTAGTGAACAGAAAACACACACAGAGACTTCCTCTGCTATTAATCACACTGACAGGGCTTTTGTTGTCAGTTAGCAGCTGTGTGCTGAGGAACATTACTCCACTGTTCCTGCCATGCTCACACACACTCACGGACAGACACACACACACACGTACACATGGACAGACACACACTCACACACACGGTCAGACACATGCACCTAAATGCACAAAAAATAATGTGTAGATGTGTTTGAGTGTGTTACTTAAGATGTCACGCTGTCCTTATTTGAGCAGGTAAAGCATGTTAAATGATCATGGTCCGTCACTCTTTGCTGCTAAAGACATTGTCCAATGAAAGTGTGAATGGGAATATGCTTCTGGGTAATAATGTTATTTTAGCAAAGTTGACCCTAGCAACATTAGTCTAGAACCTTGATATGCTTGGAAAGATGTTTGTGTTTGGCAGTGTGTGTTGATGTGTGCAGGTGTATATGTGTGTGTGTGTTTTAGGATTTTCTGGGTAGTACTGAATCATTATAGTGAGTTGACCATGCAGATGGACCATCGCCAACCACACACAGTTTTTTAGTGTATGGTGTTTTATGTCCCTCTGCTTTTCAAAAGACGCATTATCTCCAAAGTTGTCATTCATAGAGAAACAAGGAAACAGATAAATGAGTACATAGATAGATAAGCCCACTAGCTGTGGTCCGAGTAGGTGTGTGTGTGTGTGTGTGTGTGTGTGTGTGTGTGTGTGTGTGTGCGTGCGTGCGTGCGTGCAGTCTGTGGATTATCAGACTGTGGCTATCCCTGTGCTGGAATGACAAACTGTGGACTCATCCCTGATCCCATGAACATACTACAGTGATCTACCAGGCTGAACTCTCTCTCAACCCACTTCCCATGATGCCACACTCCCAGTTTCTAGCCTCCCACGGTTACCCATAATCTCTTACTCCCCACTTGCTTTCACTGCACACCCCTCCGCCCCTCTCTCTCCAGAATCGCTTTACTCTCATAGTACAAAGAGCCCAGCAGCATAGTGACAGTTCTTTTTACCCAATATCCTCCTCCTTTCCTCCTCTCTCCCACCTCCGTTTCTATCTTCTTTCTCACTCTGCACTCTCCTTCCTCTGCTCCTGTTCCCTTAAATTCTCTCTGTGGAGAGTGTCAGCGATAAAGGGTCCTGCTAGAGAAAGAGAAAGAGAGAGAGAGAGAGAGACCGAGAGAGAGAGAGCGGTATATAGGCACAGATGTAGGATCTTAATTTGATCACTCTTTTGTTGCTGAGAATTTTCCTGCACAACAGGAAATGCAAATTTGTAGTGTATTCAACATTTAAAAAGGCTTCTAAAGTTTGTAATTTCCACTTTAAAATGTCAGACTTGTTTCTGCCGTAACAAAAAATGTATCAACCCCTATGAATTATAATACACATAATATTTCACATTTCCTGGTGCTGCAGGATTATTTTCCTGATGTAGAAAACTGGCTCAAACTAAGATCCTACACCTGTAGACAGATCAAAGGTACATCCTAGCTGTCTCCTCAGCAGTGTATTGCTCCTTAATGACAGATTGTCTGTCAGGGAATCCAGCAATCTATTTCAGTCTCCCTTTATTCTCCCATAAAGGTGTGTGTGTGTGTTCGTTCGTGTGTGTGTGTTCGTTCGTGTGTGTGTGTGTGTTCGTGTGTGTGTGTGTGTGTGTGTGTGTGTGTGTTGAAAATGGGAGTTTTATAACACCTTAAAAATTATATAATGCTGCTATTTCCGAAAGTGCGGAACCCAAGGGTAAAGTGACACATGCTTTCTCCCATTATCCTCTCCTCAGTTCCACATCTTCCAACCCAGAACCTCCCTATAACACACACACTAGCACACACACACACACACACACACACACACACACACACACACACACACACACACACACACACACACACACACACACACACACACACACACACACACAGGCACAGTCTCTATGGATAACTCTCTGTCAGTCTGTCAACTTTCAGGGTCTCAAAACAAGTCAAGGCAAGTCACCAGTGTTTTCTACTTGACAAGATAACAGCTCTCTCTCCTACCATAATTTGGTACTGTGTGTCCTATATGGAAATGTTGTCTGATATCCCGTTCTTTTTTATTGAAATGTCATCTAAAGAATTGATTTAAAACAAGATCAAGGTTTAGATAGAAAACACATAATGAGGATTATAAATAATGCATTGCTTTGCTTCTCAAAGTGCCTATATTGTATGAGCTTGTTAGGAAGCCCAAACAGAGTCGGCCTACATCAGTCTCCACTTTGTTTTCCTGTTAGATGTACAGTGTTTCCTCATTGTGAGAGGAGGCTTGAGGCTGAAAAACACTCCTTAATTATCCTGATTCAGGAAAACAACTAAACTGACCACACACACACACACACACACACACACACACACACACACACACACACACACACATGCACAAACACAGCTCTCTGTTTAATCAGTGTGACCTCATTATTGATGAGCTGGCTGGTGAAGACTGTCTCACGGTCTCTGCTGCTCTGGGATCTTATTAGATCATCACTGTGGTTAACACACCACCAACACAACACCAATGCAACAGATACTATAACGCTATGTATACATTATTTATTCTATACATTGTATACATTATTATTTTATAGCTACATGATAACTGTTTATTATTTGTATTATCAGATGTATACATTGTTGTCAGGGACCCTTGGAAATGAGATGATTCATCTTAAGGTATTTTAAACTGCACAAATCTTTACATAGGAGTGTAATAACAAAGGTACTTTTGGAGAAGCATTGGTGATCTTAGTCTCTAAGTGCCAAATTGGCAGCATCTCCAGGTGAATTAGAGATAATGATTATTGCTGCTCGTTATTAACACATAACTATAGACAACAACGCTGTGTGCCATCTGTGGAACGAGCTCTCACAGCTTCACAATACGTGACACTTCAGCATGCTGGAGACTGGCACCTGGCAACCATCTTGGCTCAATTAGAGCCGCTGAGGCATCTGTGTTCATCATCACCCATCACTCTACAGTGGGGCTTCAGTGCGGTGCAATTTAATGTGATGTGATGAGTTGCAGAGTTAATTGCACAGGGTGTGTGTGTGTGTGTGTGTGTGTGTGTGTGTGTGTGTGTGTGTGTGTGTGTGTGTGTGTGTGTGTGTGTGTGTGTGTGTGTGTGTGTGTGTGTGGTTTCCCTCCTTGTTCGGGCGGTGTTCGGCGGTCGACGTCACCGGTCTTCTAGCCATCGCCGATCCATTTTTCATGTTTCATTTGTTTTGTCTGATTGTTACACTCACCTGGTTTCAATTCCCTAATTACATGTTGTATATGTTCCCTCTGTTTCCCCCATGTCCTTGTCGGGAATTGTTCATTGTAAGTATGTGTGCCTTTTGTGACTGGTGCGAGACGGGTTTTGTGCCCATGTGTTTTTTGTGATTTTTGTAAGCCGGTAGTTACGTGCATTAAACGGCTCCGGCCATTTACCAAGTTCTGCTCTACTGCGTTTGACTTCCATGCCACCAGTTACGCACCCCTTGACAGTGTGTGTGTGTGTGTGTGTGTGTGTGTGTGTGTGTGTGTGTGTGTGTGTGTGTGTGTGTGTGTGTGTGTGTGTGTGTGTGTGTGTGTGTGTGTGTGTGTGTGTGTGTGTGTGTGTGTGTGTGTGTGCGTGTGAGTTCATGCACACATGTGAGAGAGAACGGCAGTATTTATCACTGTACCCCTATAAGAAAAAGGGTTATATCGCTTCATACAGAGCCTTCAGAAAGTATTCATACACCTTGAATTATCCTATATTTTGTTGTTACAGCCTGAATTCAAAATAGATGAAATATATGTTTTTTCCTCACTCATCTACACACAATACACCATCAAGACAATTATTATTATTTATTTATTTACAAATGTATTTCAAATTAAATACAGAAATATCTAAGTTGTGTAAATATTCATGCCCTTGAGTCAATATTTTGTAGAGGCACCTTTGGCAGTGATTACAGCTGTGAGTCTTTCTGGGTAAGTCTCCAAGAGCATCACACCTGGATTGTGCAACATTTTCAAATTATTATTTTCTACATTTTTCAAGCTCTATCAAATTGGTTGTTGATCATTGCTAAACAACCCTTTTCAGATCCTACCAGAGTTTTTCAAGTAGATTTAAGTCAAAACTGTAATTCGGCCACATTCACTGTCTTCTTGGCAACCAACTCAGAGTAGATGTGGCCTTGGGTTTTAGGTTATTGTCCTGCTGAAAGTTGAATTAATCTCCCTGTGTCTGTTGAAAAGCAGACTGAACCAGGTTTTCCTCTGGGATTTTGTCTGTGTTTAGCTCTATTTCCGTTTGTTTTTTGTCCTGGAAAACTCCCCAATCCTTAACGATTATAAACATACCCATAACATGATGCAGCCACCGCTATTCTTGGGAAAATAAGGAGAGTGATACTCATTCATGTGTAGTACTGAATTTACCCCAAACATAACTCTTTGCATTCAGTACAAGAAGTTAATCGCTTTGCCACATTTTTTGCATTATTACTTTAGTGCCTTTTTGCAAACAGGATGCATGTTTTGGAATGTATTTATTCTGTAGAGGCTTCCTTCTTTTCACAATGTTGTTGATCCATCCTCAGTTTTCTTCTATCACAGCCATTAAACTCGGTACCTGTTTTAAAGTCACCATTTCTCTCATGGTGAAATCCCTGAGCGGTTTCCTTCCTCTTCGACAACTGAGTTAGGAAGGACGCCTGTCTCTTTGTAGTGACTGGGTTTATTGATACACCATCCAAAGTGTAATTAATAACATAACCATACTCAAAGGGATATTCAATGCCTGTTTTTTTTTTTACCTCCCTGGTCTTTGTGGTTGAACCTGTGTTTGAAATTCACTGCTCTGCTGAGGGAAATACAGTACATCATTGTATATGTGGGGTACACTTGTGTGTATAAGGTAGTATAAGGTAGTAGTTTTGGAATTGTTAGCTAGATTATAAGGTAGTAGTTTTGGAATTGTTAGCTAGATTACTCGTTGGTTATTACTGCATTGTCGGAACTAGTCCACTTTGACTGGTTTGTTGGGTTGTTGGTTGCTAATTGGATACTTGCAGCACCTTTTTTGCGCTGGAGATGAAGAGTAGAACTTACAGTTACATATATGAGCATGGGAAGTGTAGATAAAGTATAAACTCGGTTCCCATAGCTCAGTTGGTAGAATGGTGTTTAAACCTACAAAGTGGTAGTTTTAATCCCTCTTGGGCCACATATACTGAATATATGTTTTAGAGTTGCGATGATTATTCTAAATCCCTGGTGTCTGACTGTCTCTGTGGGAGGTTCTGTGAGCAATAGTCTTTTCTGTAATTCCCCTCTAGTCCCTACAGGCTTTCTTTTGGCATGCTATATAAAAACATGTTATATATTAAAGCTCTCTCCATCGTTTTATCTTTTATTCTCAAACATTCATGTTTCTTAACGTAGAACTTTGATGAGATGCTTCAGTTTACTTATAGAGATGTCTATTTGGGAGAATCCACTGGTTTTGTAATCATTAGTTTTAAAGCTAGAATCCTTATTTGAAACAATAATAAAGCCTGCCCCCCTGTTTTGCTAAAAAGCTAAGGGATGGGGCTGGAGAAATATAACCACTCAATCCAAATCATAGACAGAACTATGGATGCAAGCACTGACCATCCATGATATCAAATGTAGCCTAGGCTATACAGTGTTCACATTTACAATGTTGTCAAAAATTGGAATAAAACAAGCTTACATTGCAACCATCGATTGCCACCAGATGATCAAGTGCTAAATTCACCTGCAAAGCAGGATTGGGCTCAATTTGAATTTAAGGCAGTCAATTCAGAAAGTAAACTAAAATTACAATTCAATAATAGAAAAAGTGCATTTATTTTCAATGACTTCTCATTAAACTGAAAAGAATAAGTTATTTATTCAAAGGTTACATTTCTGAATTGTATATTCAGATCACTTAGTGAATTGACTGCCTTCAATGTGAATCGACTGCCTTCAATTCGAATTGAGCCCAACCCTGCTCCACAACTGATCTCAATTGCATCCATTATTGGTCACCTCATTACCACTCCCTTAAAGCTGATGTTTGTGTTACCTTAGTCCTGCTTGCTACCAAAGTCTTTCAAGATATGTTGGCCCTCTGGTGGGTATTATCATCTGTACAGCATAGTCCTACTTTTTGAGCAGACTAAAGGCGATTAATCTACTTGACAATCATTCTGTACAACTGAAATACAGTATTTCCTTGTTTACCACGGCAAATCTACTGTGGTAATTTAACCTACACATTGTATTAATGGAAAACTAACGTTGCAGTACAATAGCCTGCTCTTATTATTTGATTTGTTTCCAATTGATATAATTAAATACAACTGTCTTTAAAAGAAAATGGTCTGGTACAATCATTTCTTATCAAGATCGGGGGTAATATATCCCAGGACTAAATCAAGTCAATCGTGATTATATAATCTATATTTTGTTTAATGAAATGTCAATGTAGGCTAATAAAGTATTTCAAATTACATATATTATTTAGCCATTTAAGGTGAAATGTTTGAATGAAATATAGGCTTACTACTACTTCCACACTGAGTGGACAAAATATTAAGAACACCTGCTCTTTCCATGACACAGACTGACCAGGTGAATCCAAGTGAAAGATTTGATCCCTTATTGATGTCTCTCATTAAATCCACTTAAATCAGTGTAGATGAAGGGGAGGTTAAAGAATCGTTTTTAAGCCTTGAAATAATAGAGACATAGATTGTGTTTGTGTGCCATTTAGAGGGTGAAAGGACAAGACAAAAGATTTGTGCCTTTGAACAGGGTATCATAGTAGGTGCCAGGCACACCGGATTGTGTCAAGAACTGCAATGCTACTGCGTTTTTCAAGCTCAATAGTTTCCCGTGTGTATCAAGAATGATCCACCACCTGAAGGACATCCAGCCAACTTGACCAGTGGTGGAAAAAGTACCCAATAGTCATACTTCAGTAAAAGTAAAGATACCTTAATAGAAAATGACTCAAGTAAAAGTGGAAGTCACCCAGTAAAATACTACTTGAGTAAAAGTCCAAGTATTTGGTTTTAAATGTACTTATGTATCAAAAGTCAATTCCTCAAATATTTGTTAAAATGTATCATTTCAAATTCCTTATATTAAAGCAAACCAGACGGCAACATTTTGATGTATCTTTAAAAATGTGTATTTCATTGAAATTATTTAGGGCACACTCCAACAATCAAACATAATTTACAAATGAAGCGTGTTTAGTGTGTCCGCCAGATCAGAGGCAGGATGGATGACCATGGATGTTCTCTTGATAAGTGCGTGAATTGGACCATTTTCCTGTCCTGCTAAGCGTTCAAAATGTAACGAGTACTTTTGGGTGTCAGGGAAAATGTACATTATTGCCTCCCGAGTGGCGTATTGGTCTAAGGCACTGCATCACACTGCTAGAGGCATCACTACTGGCCTGGGTTTGATTTCAGGCTGTTTCACAACTGTCTGTGATCAGGAGTCCCATAGGGCGGCGCACAATTTGCCCAGGGTGGTCCGGGTTATAGGAAGGTTCGGTTGGGGGGGCTTTACTTGGCTCATTGTGCACTAGCGCCTCCTTATGGCGGGCCGGGCACCTACAGGCTGATCTCGGTTGTCAGTTGAACGGTGTTTCCTCCAACACATTGGTGTGGCTGGTTTCTGGGCTAAGCGGGCGAATGTTAAGATGCGTGGTTTGGCAGGTCATGTTTCGGAGGATGCATGACTTGACCTTCGACTCCCGAACCCGTTTAGAGTTGTAGTGATGAGACAAGATCGAAATACAATATATATATATTTTTTAAGTACATTATTTTCATTAGGAATGTATTGAAGTAACCCTAAAAGTTGTAAAAAAAAATGTAAATAGTCAATTAAAGTACAGGTAACCCAAAAAAACACTTAAGTAGTACTTTAAAGTATTTTTACTTAAGTACTTTACACCACTGAACTTGACACAACTGTGGGAAGTATTGGAGTCAACATGGAGTCAACAAGAAAAGCAGCGTTACTCTTGGATCAGCTTTTTCCATGAAAATCTTACCTTAAAACTTGTTGGGGATAGGGGGCAGTATTTTCACTTTGTATGAATTGCGTGCCCATAGTGAACTGCATCAAACTCTGTCCTAGATTGCTAATATATGCATTGTATTATTACTATTGGATAGAAAACACTCTGAAGTTTCTAAAACTGTTTGAATTATGTCTGTGAGTATAACAGAACTCATAGGGCATGCAATCTTCCAAACATGAAGTGAAATTCTGAAAGTTGGGGCAACTTTGACGTCATTGCCCCCTCCTTTCCCAACAAGATATGGATCTGGAAGCACTTCCTACGCCTTCCACTAGATGTCCTCATTCAGTAGAAAGTGTAAGGGAGCATTTGCTGTGAACTTTGACCTAATGGGAGGGAAAATAGTCAGTGTCCCAACAGAATCCATTTTGCTGTGGCGCATTTCTCTGTGGGTGCTACGGCTGTTCCATTTGGCCCCAGATGAAAACGTATGATCCGGTTGGAACGTTATTGGATATATATGATAATAACATCCTGAAGATTGATTCTCTACTTAGTTTGACCAGTTTATTCGACCTGGAATATATCTTTTGGAAGTTTTCGTGCGAGTTATCTTGGACCAGCAGTCAGTTTTTGGGCACGTGAGTTGAAAGTGATAGCAAATGCAGCTACTTGGACACTAGTATTGGACATTATGGAACAAAACAACGATTTATTGTGGAACTAGGACTCGTTGCACTACATTCTGATGAAAGATCATCAAAGGTAAGGGAATATTTATGTTGTAATTTCGTATTTCTGTTGACTCCAACATGGCGGTTACGTCTGAGCGCTGTCTCAGATTATTGAAATGTTAGGCTTTTTCCGTAACGTTTTTAAAAAATCTGACACAGCGGTTGCATTAAGAACCAATGTATCTTTAATTATATGTAGAACATGTATCTTTAGTCAAAGTTTATGATGAGTATTTCTGTTATCTGGCGTAGCTTTCTATAATTCCTCCGGATATTTTGGAGGAATTTCTGAACATGGCGTCAATGTAAACCGAGATTTGTGGATATAAAAATGCATATTATCGAACAAAACATAAATGTACTGTGTAACATGTCATATGACTGTCATCTGATGAAGATTTTCAAGCGGTTAGTGATTCATTTTATTTCTAATCCTGCTTTTGTGATTTTATCTTTGGCTGGAAAAAATGGCTGCGTTTTTTCTTTGGTTTGGTGGTGGTCTAACATAAATATATGTTGTGTTTTCGCTGTAAAACATTTTAAAAATCTGACATGATGGGTAGATGAACAAGGTGTTTATCTTTCATTTGAGGTATTGGACTAATGTGTGAAAGTTAAATATTTCTAAAGAATATTTTTGAATTCCCTGCGCCACCTTTTCAGCTGAGGGGAACTCCTTGCCCCAACAGGTTTTAACAATAGAATGATTCCACAATACCAACAACAGATCAGCTTCTAGAGAGATATTATCACCTATGGCTGCAAATATTGAGGCAGCTTATTCCAATGCTTATAAGCATTGTCTATTTTTTACTAGTAAACTGACTTCATCTCCCGACATCTTGTATTTGGGCACACAGAAACAACTCTACAGTTCAATTAATTAAGGCATTACTTCCGACTTGGTTAAGTTAAGGTTTGGGATAGGGTTAAAACAGAAACAACTCTAGGATCATGTCCAGGCATTAATTCTGATTGGTTAAACTATGGATTAAGGTTCGGGATAGGGTCAATTAAATGCAGGCATTCATTTTGATTGGTTAAATTAAGGATTAAGGTTTGGGATGGGATGAAAACATGAAAACAACTCTGTGGTTAAGTTTAACGATTAATTAAGACTGGCCTTGTCACTTCATTGTGGATGAATGGTGCAGTGGTCTAAGCAGTAACTCATGGTCTATATACTGGGGTTCAATCCCAGCTATGGGCTATATTTTCTTGTTTTTGCCCCTGGTCGATGGGTTTGACAGTGGCTCCTGGTGTCCTGGGGACCTGCAAAAATGGAAACATTTTGACTTGAATCTACAGTTATCTCTCTGAAAAATTCACATCATTGTGCACGCATCATGAAATATATTGAGGCCAAATATTAAAAGACAGGATGAAATTAACAAAATACAACTCAAATGATTGAACATGAAATTGATATCCTATACTGTAGTATTTATCTTTTAACGCAGTCATCTCGGTTTTCATTTAATATTTTTATCATTCACTTGTTTGTAACAATTGCAAATACATAGGCAACTTTATATTTGTGGTCAACTTCATTCTAAAGTTATCCGCAATCACAGATAAACATGATTCTAAGATTCAAAAGACGCACTTAGATGTTCTACGAGTGGTCTGAGACATTGATTAAATAACAAGCGTTTTCAAGTGCAACTTTAGCAACTATGGATTTGGGAAACAGCTCTGAGATGTAACAACGCTGCTATGAAGGTTCTAAAGATGAACGCAGCCTTAAGCTGCTTTTGAGAAACTGGGCCCTGCTGATTATTCTTGTTGGTTTTTGTTTGCAAGCACATTCGCTTTAACACGCAGGTGCATGTAATCTCCCGTTAGTGGTGTTTTAAGAAATCCAGTGGTAATGCGTAGCACAGCGCTACATTCTGCCTGTTGTTTGCAATGCACCCTTTAGGTTCTGATGGGGTACGACAGTTGAACTAAGCTCATGAGGCGTTTATTGTCACAGATCCCTCCAGAACTTTCATTACGCACACCTGTCCCCTATTCCCACTGATTAGTACTTGTATAAATGTGCCCTTTGGTTTCCATTGGGCTGTCGATTATTGTTAAAATCAAATCAAATCAAATCAAATTTTATTTGTCACATACACATGGTTAGCAGATGTTAATGCGAGTGTAGCGAAATGCTTGTGCTTCTAGTTCCGACAATGCAGTAATAACGAACAAGTAATCTAACTAACAATTCCAAAAAAACTACTGTCTTATACACAGTGTAAGGGGATAAAGAATATGTACATAAGGATATATGAATGAGTGATGGTACAGAGCAGCATAGGCAAGATACAGTAGATGATATCGAGTACAGTATATACATATGAGATGAGTATGTAAACCAAGTGGCATAGTTAAAGTGGCTAGTGATACATGTATTACATAAGGATGCAGTCGATGATATAGAGTACAGTATCTACGTATGCATATGAGATGAATAATGTAGGGTAAGTAACATTATATAAGGTAGCATTGTTTAAAGTGGCTAGTGATATATTTACATCATTTCCCATCAATTCCCATTATTAAAGTGGCTGGAGTAGAGTCAGTGTCATTGACAGTGTGTTGGCAGTAGCCACTCAGTGTTAGTGGTGGCTGTTTAACAGTCTGATGGGCTTGAGATAGAAGCTGTTTTTCAGTCTCTTGGTCCCAGCTTTGATGCACCTGTACTGACCTCGCCTTCTGGATGACAGCGGGGTGAACAGGCAGTGGCTCGGGTGGTTGATGTCCTTGATGATCTTTATGGCCTTCCTGTAGCATCGGGTGGTGTAGGTGTCCTGGAGGGCAGGTAGTTTGCCCCCGGTGATGCGTTGTGCAGACCTCACTACCCTCTGGAGAGCCTTACGGTTGAGGGCGGTGCAGTTGCCATACCAGGCGGTGATACAGCCTGCCAGGATGCTCTCGATTGTGCATCTGTAGAAGTTTGTGAGTGCTTTTGGTGACAAGCCGAATTTCTTCAGCCTCCTGAGGTTGAAGAGGCGCTGCTGCGCCTTCCTCACGATGCTGTCTGTGTGAGTGGACCAATTCAGTTTGTCTGTGATGTGTATGCCGAGGAACTTAAAACTTGCTACCCTCTCCACTACTGTTCCATCGATGTGGATGGGGGGTGTTCCCTCTGCTGTTTCCTGAAGTCCACAATCATCTCCTTAGTTTTGTTGACGTTGAGTGTGAGGTTATTTTCCTGACACCACACTCCGAGGGCCCTCACCTCCTCCCTGTAGGCCGTCTCGTCGTTGTTGGTAATCAAGCCTACCACTGTTGTGTCGTCCGCAAACTTGATGATTGAGTTGGAGGCGTGCATGGCCACGCAGTCGTGGGTGAACAGGGAGTACAGGAGAGGGCTCAGAACGCACCCTTGTGGGGCCCCAGTGTTGAGGATCAGCGGGGAGGAGATGTTGTTGCCTACCCTCACCACCTGGGGGCGGCCCGTCAGGAAGTCCAGAACCCAGTTGCACAGGGTGGGGTCGAGACCCAGGGTCTCGAGCTTGATGACGAGCTTGGAGGGTACTATGGTGTTGAATGCCGAGCTGTAGTCGATGAACAGCATACTCACATAGGTATTCCTCTTGTCCAGATGGGTTAGAGCAGTGTGCAGTGTGGTTGAGATTGCATCGTCTGTGGACCTATTTGGGCGGTAAGCAAATTGGAGTGGGTCTAGGGTGTCAGGTAGGGTGGAGGTGATATGGTCCTTGACTAGTCTCTCAAAGCACTTCATGATGACGGATGTGAGTGCTACGGGGCGGTAGTCATTTAGCTCAGTTACCTTAGCTTTCTTGGGAACAGGAACAATGGTGGCCCTCTTGAAGCATGTGGGAACAGCAGACTGGTATAGGGATTGATTGAATATGTCCGTAAACACACCGGCCAGCTGGTCTGCGCATGCTCTGAGGGCGCGGCTGGGGATGCCGTCTGGGCCTGCAGCCTTGCGAGGGTTAACACGTTTAAATGTCTTACTCACTTCGGCTGCAGTGAAGGAGAGACCGCATGTTTTCGTTGCAGGCCGTGTCAGTGGCACTGTATTGTCCTCAAAGCGGGCAAAAAAGTTATTTAGTCTGCCTGGGAGCAAGACATCCTGGTCCGTGACTGGGCTGGGCTTCTTCCTGTAGTCCGTGATTGACTGTAGACCCTGCCACATGCCTCTTGTGTCTGAGCCGTTGAATTGAGATTCTACTTTGTCTCTGTACTGGCGCTTAGCTTGTTTGATAGCCTTGCGGAGGGAATAGCTGCACTGTTTGTATTCAGCCATGTTACCAGACACCTTGCCCTGATTAAAAGCAGTGGTTCGTGCCTTCAGTTTCACACGAATGCTGCCATCAATCCAAGGTTTCTGGTTAGGGAATGTTTTAATCGTTGCTATGGGAACGACATCTTTAACGCACGTTCTAATGAACTCGCACACCGAATCAGCGTATTCGTCAATGTTGTTGTCTGACGCAATACGAAACATCTCCCAGTCCATGTGATGGAAGCAGTCTTGGAGTGTGGAGTCAGCTTGGTCGGACCAGCGTTGGACAGACCTCAGCGTGGGAGCCTCTTGTTTTAGTTTCTGTCTGTAGGCAGGGATCAACAAAATGGAGTCGTGGTCAGCTTTTCCGAAAGGGGGCGGGGCAGGGCCTTATATGCGTCGCGGAAGTTAGAGTAACAATGATCCAGGGTCTTTCCACCCCTGGTTGCGCAATCGATATGCTGATAAAATTTAGGGAGTCTTGTTTTCAGATTAGCCTTGTTAAAATCCCCAGCTACAATGAATGCAGCCTCCGGATAAATCGTTTCCAGTTTGCAGAGAGTTAAATAAAGTTTGTTCAGAGCCATCGATGTGTCTGCTTGGGGGGATATATACGGCTGTGATTATAATCGAAGAGAATTCTCTTGGTAGATAATGCGGTCTACATTTGATTGTGAGGAATTCTAAATCAGGTGAACAGAAGGATTTGAGTTCCTGTATGTTTCTGTCATCACACCATGTCACGTTAGTCATAAGGCATACGCCCCCGCCCCTCTTCTTACCAGAAAGATGTTTGTTTCTGTCGGCGCGATGCGTGGAGAAACCCGCTGGCTGCACCGCTTCGGATAGCGTCTCTCCGGTTAGCCATGTTTCCGTGAAGCAGAGAACGTTGCAGTCTCTGATGTCCCTCTGGAATGCTACCCTTGCTCGGATTTCATCAACCTTGTTGTCAAGAGACTGGACATTGGCGAGAAGAATGCTAGGGAGTGGTGCACGATGTGCCCGTCTCGTTTCCGCTTCGTTTCCCTCTTTTTCTGAGTCGTTTTTTCGGGTCGCTGCACGTAATCCACTCCGTTACACTGGTTGTAAGGCAGAACACAGGATCCGCATCGCGAAAAACATATTCTTGGTCGTACTGATGGTGAGTTGACGCTGATCTTATATTCAGTAGTTCTTCTCGGCTGTATGTGATGAAACCTAAGATGACCTGGGGTACTAGTGTAAGAAATAACACGTAAAAAAACAAAAAACTGCATAGTTTCCTAGGAACGCGGAGCGAGGCGGCCATCTCTGTCGGCGCCGGAAGTATTTACAATGTCCGTTGATGCGTGTGAGTACCTGTGCTGTGTGTTTTGGCTTTCATGCCATTGTGGATTGCATCTCCTCCCGTGGGTTAATCATTGGGCGCTTGTGTTATTTATTCGAGGGACTCCTCACTCTTTTGTCTTGGATTTCTACCCTGTGTTTTGTATAGTGTTTGTTTGGTCTTCGTCCCCTTGCCTTTACACAGCATGCCGTAATTTGGGTAAGAAATAAAATAATAACTGATACGCATTCCTGCAGCTGTCTCCCGAATCATTCATGCCAGCATGACAGAATAATTGACCATTAAGGGAGACAGCGGGAATGGCCCGTCTGACGTCGCCACAATGGGTCCATCTGACAACACAACTTCAGCAACTGGTCCATCCGACACCGCCGCAACTTTGGCAGCTGCATCGGGCCCTGATCGACTCGCACTGCATTCCTGAGATGGCGTTCCTGTGATGGCGTTCCTGTGATTTGGGTGAAATAAAGACCCATATTACGCATTCCTGTGCCTGTCTCCTGACTAATTTATGCCAGTGTGATATTTATAAATTATATTCTTCAAGAATCAATGGGTATATACCATTAATTTATAAGTCCAAAAATGATGTAACAACTAAGGATTATAGCTTTAATGACACACACATAATAGAGTTTTAAGTGACACACGCATGTGCACACACACAGACTCTGGTGTAATTGCAACACTCACTATTATAGCAAAGCTGTAGTAGTGAAGCTATTTTCAGAATAACCTTGGGTTTCTGATACACCATTGCCAGTGTGTGAGTTCGCTTTCTCTCTCACAACGGAGTCAAATGTGGTTTCCATATGTTTGATGCATTTGTTATCATTCCTTTCATTCCATTCTAGCCATTACAATGAGCCCATCCTCCTATAGCTCCTCCCACCAGCCTCCACTGCTCTATAACACATCTGAAATGGGAGAAGAAAGTATCTGAACAATGCTACCTGGAAGGGAAGAGGTTACACATGTACGTACCCTGCGGGGAGGGTGGGATGCCAGTGCAGTGTTGATCTCTCCATTCCTCTCCTCTCTCTCTGTTTTATGATATTTCATTCTAACACCTAACCTCAGCATGAACCTGCAGAGAACATCAGATTTGACAGCTCACACTCTCTCTGTTCACACACACACACGCACAGATAGACATACACACATTCCCACAGACACACAAAGACACACCACTCATACACACACACACCCACCTCTCATCTAACTTGCATACACACTAACACACAATTGTAACACAACACACACTTATCACAGGAGAGTTTGAGGCTTGTTTTCAAGTTGCTGTGTGTTTTGTTGCCAACCTGTTTTGCTACCTGACAACTTTACGGTTTTCACTTTTTAATTACCGTTCATATATTTATTCATTTTTTCCTCAACTTTTTCACTCCGGACGCTTTATCTGGACACTATTCGTCAGGACCTCCAACAGCCGAAGCTAAGTAGTAACATTAACATGATGCCTTCTAATTGCAGCCGCTGTACTCGCCTTACGGTGAGGATAGCTGTGCTGCAAGCCCAGCTTCAGACGCAATCGTTAGGCAAGGGTAATTTCAGTGTAGGAAAGGATGAAACAGCGTCTGTGCCACCAGTAAGTACAGATAGTAGTATAAATCCCCTGGCACAGTCCCCACAGCCGGACAACTTTCTCACGGTTTCTGGAAGGAAATGCTGTAGGAACGCTCAACCGGTGTCGCTCATTCAGCCGACAGAAACTTTCAACCGGTTTTCCCCATTAAGCAGCGAGTCGGAGTCAGAGGCCGAGTCTTCTCTGGTCTCTACTCCTCCCGTTACGGGGTCTGCGACGCCGAAGCTTCCCACCATTAGCTCTGACAAATTGAAAACTCTAGTCATTGGCGACTCCATTACCCGCAGTATTAGACTTAAAGCGAATCATCCAGCGATCATACACTGTTTACCCGGGGGCAGGGCTACCGACGTTAAGGCTAATCTGAAGATGGTGCTGGCTAAAGCTAAAACTGGCGAGTGTAGAGAGTATAGAGATATTGTTATCCACGTCGGCACCAACGATGTTAGGATGAAACAGTCAGAGATCACCAAGCGCAACATAGCTTCTGCGTGCATATCAGCTAGAAAGATGTGTCGGCATCGAGTAATTGTCTCTGGCCCCCTCCCAGTTAGGGGAGTGATGAGCTCTACAGCAGAGTCTCACAACTCAATCGCTGGTTGAAAACTGTTTTCTGCCCCTCCCAAAAGATAGAATTTGTAGATAATTGGCCCTCTTTCTGGGACTCACCCACAAACAGGACCAAGCCTGACCTGCTGAGGAGTGACGGACTCCATCCTAGCTGGAGGGGTGCTCTCATCTTATCTACCAACATAGACAGGGCTCTAACTCCTCTAGCTCCACAATGAAATAGGGTGCAGGCCAGGCAGCAGGCTGTTAGCCAGCCTGCCAGCATAGTGGAGTCTGCCACTAGCACAGTCAGTGTAGTCAGCTCAGCTATCACCATTGAGACCGTGTCTGTGCCTCGACCTAGGTTGGGCAAAACTAAACATGGCGGTGTTCGCCTTAGCAATCTCACTAGGATAAAGACCACCTCCATTCCTGTCATTACTGAAAGAGATCATGATACCTCACATCTCAAAATAGGGCTACTTAATGTTAGATCCCTTACTTCAAAGGCAATTATAGTCAATGAACTAATCACTGATCATAATCTTGATGTGATTGGCCTGACTGAAACATGGCTTAAGCCTGATGAATTTACTGTTTTAAATGAGGCCTCACCTCCTGGCTACACTAGTGACCATATCCCCCGTGCATCCCGCAAAGGCGGAGGGGTTGCTAACATTTACGATAGCAAATTTCAATTTACAAAAAAAAAAATGACGTTTTCGTCTTTTGAGCTTCTAGTCATGAAATCTATGCAGCCTACTCAATCACTTTTTATAGCTACTGTTTACAGGCCTCCTGGGCCATATACAGCGTTTCTCACTGAGTTCCCTGAATTCCTATCGGACCTTGTAGTCATAGCAGATAATATTCTAATCTTTGGTGACTTTAATATTCACATGGAAAAGTCCACAGACCCACTCCAAAAGGCTTTCGGAGCCATCATCGACTCAGTGGGTTTTGTCCAACATGTCTCTGGACCCACTCACTGTCACAGTCATACGCTGGACCTAGTTTTGTCCCATGGAATAAATGTGGTGGATCTTAATGTTTTTCCTCATAATCCTGGACTATCGGACCACCATTTTATTACGTTTGCAATTGCAACAAATAATCTGCTCAGACCCCAACCAAGGAACATCAAAAGTCGTGCTATAAATTCACAGACAACACAAAGATTCCTTGATGTCCTTCCAGACTCCCTCTGCCTACCCAAGGACGCCAGAGGACAAAAATCAGTTAACCACCTAACGGAGGATCTCAATTTAACCTTGCGCAATACCCTAGATGCAGTTGCACCCCTAAAAACTAAAAAAATTTCTCATAAGAAACTAGCTCCCTGGTACACAGAAAATACCTGAGCTCTGAAGCAAGCTTCCAGAAAATTGGAACGGAAATGGCGCCACACCAAACTGGAAGTCTTCCGACTAGCTTGGAAGGACGGTACCGTGCAGTACCGAAGAGCCCTTACTGCTGCTCGATCATCCTATTTTTCTAACTTAATTGAGGAAAATAAGAACAATCCGAAATTCCTTTTTGATACTGTCGCAAAGCTAACTAAAAAGCAGCATTCCCCAAGAGAGGATGACTTTCACTTTAGCAGTGATAAATTCATGAACTTCTTTGAGGAAAAGATTATGATTATTAGAAAGCAAATTACGGACTCCTCTTTAAACCTGCGTATTCCTCCAAACCTCAGTTGTCCTGAGTCTGCACAACTCTGCCAGGACCTAGGATCAAGAGAGACGCTCAAGTGTTTTAGTACTATATCTCTTGACACAATGATGAAAATAATCATGGCCTCTAAACCTTCAAGCTGCATACTGGACCCTATTCCAACTAAACTACTGAAAGAGCTGCTTCCTGTGCTTGGCCCTCCTATGTTGAACATAATAAACGGCTCTCTATCCACTGGATGTGTCCCAAACTCACTAAAAGTGGCAGTAATAAAGCCTCTCTTGAAAAAGCCAAACCTTGACCCAGAAAATATAAAAAACTATCGGCCTATATCGAATCTTCCATTCCTCTCAAAAATTTTAGAGAAGGCTGTTGCTCAGCAACTCACTGCCTTCCTGAAGACAAACAATGTATACGAAATGCTTCAGTCTGGTTTTAGACCCCATCATAGCACTGAGACGGCACTTGTGAAGGTGGTAAATGACATTTTAATGGCATCGGACCGAGGCTCTGCATCTGTCCTCGTGCTCCTAGACCTTAGTGCTGCTTTTGATACCATCGATCACCACATTCTTTTGGAGAGATTGGAAACCCAAATTGGTCTACACGGACATGTTCTGGCCTGGTTTAGATCTTATCTGTCGGAAAGATATCAGTTTGTCTCTGTGAATGGTTTGTCCTCTGACAAATCAACTGTAAATTTCGGTGTTCCTCAAGGTTCCGTTTTAGGACCACTATTGTTTTCACTATATATTTTACCTCTTTGGGATGTAATTCGAAAACATAATGTAAACTTTCACTGCTATGCGGATGACACACAGCTGTACATTTCAATGAAACATGGTGAAGCCCCAAAATTGCCCTAGCTAGAAGCATGTGTTTCAGACATAAGGAAGTGGATGGCTGCAAACTTTCTACTATTAAACTCGGACAAAACAGAGATGCTTGTTCTAGGTCCCAAGAAACAAAGAGATCTTCTGTTGAATCTGACAATTAATCTTAATGGTTGTACAGTCGTCTCAAATAAAACTGTGAAGGACCTCGGTGTTACTCTGGACCCTGATCTCTCTTTTGAAGAACATATCAAGACCATTTCGAGGACAGCTTTTTTCCATCTACGTAACATTGCAAAAATCAGAAACTTTCTGTCCAAAAATGATGCAGAAAAATTAATCCATGCTTTTGTCACTTCTAGGTTAGACTACTGCAATGCTCTATTTTCCGGCCACCTGGATAAAGCACTAAATAAACTTCAGTTAGTGCTAAATACGGCTGCTAGAATCCTGACTAGAACCAAAAAATGTGATCATATTACTCCAGTGCTAGCCTCTCTACACTGGCTTCCTGTCAAAGCAAGGGCTGATATCAAGGTTTTACTGCTAACCTACAAAGCATTACATGGGCTTGCTCCTACCTATCTCTCTGATTTGGTCCTGCCATACATACCTACACGTACGCTACGGTCACAAGACGCAGGCCTCCTAATTGTCCCTAGAATTTCTAAGCAAACAGCTGGAGGCAGGGCTTTCTCCTATAGAGCTCCATTTTTATGGAACGGTCTGCCTACCCATGTCAGAGACGCAAACTCGGTCTCAACCTTTAAGTCTTTACTGAAGACTCATCTCTTCAGTGGGTCATATGATTGAGTGTAGTCTGGCCCAGGAGTGGGAAGGTGAACGGAAAGGCTCTGGAGCAACGAACCGCCCTTGCTGTCTCTGCCTGGCCGGTTCCCCTCTTTCCACTGGGATTCTCTGCCTCTAACCCTATTACAGGGGCTGAGTCACTGGCTTGCTGGGGCTCTCTCATGCCGTCCCTGGAGGGGGTGCTTCACCTGAGTGGGTTGATTCACTGTTGTGGTCATCCTGTCTGGGTTGGCGCCCCCCTTGGGTTGTGCCGTGGCGGAGATCTTTGTGGGCTATACTCAGCCTTGTCTCAGGATGGTAAGTTGGTGGTTGAAGATATCCCTCTAGTGGTGTGGGGCTGTGCTTTGGCAAAGTGGGTGGGGTTATATCCTTCCTGTTTGGCCCTGTCCGGGGTGTCCTCGGATGGGGCCACAGTGTCTCCTGACCCCTCCTGTCTCAGCCTCCAGTATTTATGCTGCAGTAGTTTATGTGTCGGGGGCTGGGGTCAGTTTGTTATATCTGGAGTACTTCTCCTGTCCTATTCGGTGTCCTGTGTGAATCTAAGTGTGCGTTCTCTAATTCTCTCCTTCTCTCTTTCTTTCTCTCTCTCGGAGGACCTGAGCCCTAGGACCATGCCCCAGGACTACCTGACATGATGACTCCTTGCTGTCCCCAGTCCACCTGGCCATGCTGCTGTTCCAGTTTCAACTGACCTGAGCCCTAGGACCATGCCCCAGGACTACCTGACATGATGACTACTTGCTGTCCCCAGTCCACCTGGCCATGCTGCTGTTCCAGTTTCAACTGACCTGAGCCCTAGGACCATGCCCCAGGACTACCTGACATGATGACTACTTGCTGTCCCCAGTCCACCTGGCCATGCTGCTGCTCCAGTTTCAACTTCCACCTGACTGTGCTGCTGCTCCAGTTTCAACTGTTCTGCCTTATTATTATTCGACCATGCTGGTCATTTATGAACATTTGAACATCTTGGCCATGTTCTGTTATAATCTCCACCCGGCACAGCCAGAAGAGGACTGGCCACCCCACATAGCCTGGTTCCTCTCTAGGTTTCTTCCTAGGTTTTGGCCTTTCTAGGGAGTTTTTCCTAGCCACCGTGCTTCTACACCTGCATTGCTTGCTGTTTGGGGTTTTAGGCTGGGTTTCTGTACAGCACTTTGAGATATCAGCTGATGTACGAAGGGCTATATAAATACATTTGATTTGATTTGATTTGAGAGGGGACACAGCAGGCCTGTGAAAGCAGGAAGGAAGAGGAGGGAAAGGAGGAGAAAAAAATCTGTCACTGTGACCCTTGATTGTGACGTGTGAGAGTGCAGACATAAAGCCGTTGTCTCTCCGTCTCTCCATCATTCCATCACTCTCTCCACCTCTTCTTGAGGAGGATTCGTGCTGGTTTTGAGATGAAGGGGCTCTGTGTGTACGTTTGTGTGTTTGTCATGAGGCTTGATCAGCAGCATGGAGGCTTGTTCCCACACTTATTTTTATCCCCAGATAAGATAGAAGAGGGGGTAGAGGGTTTGGAGGGGGAATTTAACATAAGCACTATAATGAGCGAACGGCCTATCTGGATTGGAAGTGATGCTCAGTGTTATTTAAAGAATAAAGTGCTCTCATAGAAAGGTTCAGGATGTTTTGGTGTTCAGTAATTGATGCGCCACCCTGTCTCCAATTAGTGTACCTCAGTGGTGGTTGATGCCAGGTACCTGTTCTCTCTCTCTCTCTCTTGCACTCTCTCTCTCTCTCTCTCTCTCCCCTTTAGCTCTCTCCCTCTCTCCTACTCACTCTCTCTCTCTTTGTGCTTCTCTCTTCTCTTTCCCACTCTCTCTCTCCATCTCCCACTCTCCTCCGCCTCTCTCTTTCTCTCTTTCTCCATTCTCAGTGGTGTTGTGTGTGTATTTATTTGTATTTATTTTATTTCACCTTTATTTAACCAGGTAGGCCAGTTGAGAACAAGTTCTGATGTACAACTGTGACCTGGCCAAGATAAAGCAAAGCAATGCGACAAAAACAACAACACAGAGTTACACATGGGATAAACAAATGTACAGTCAATAACACAATAAAAAAATCTATATACAGTGTGTGCAAATGTAGTAAGATTAGAGAGGTAAGGCAATAAATAGGCCATAGTGGCAAAATAATTACAATTTAACAATTAAACTCTAGAGTGATAGATGTGCAGATGATGATGATGATGTGCAAGTAGAGATACTGGGGTGCAAAATAGCAACAAAAAAAAGAGCATACAGGTCGCAGTGGTGGGTGGTGTATGGGGCGTTAGTGACAAAACGGATGGCACTGTGATAGACTACATCCAATTTGCTGAGTAGAGTGTTGGAGGCTATTGTGTAAATGACATCGCCGAAGTCAAGGATCGGTAGGATAGTCAGTTTTATGAGTGTATGTGTGGCAACATGAGTGAAGGAGGCTTTGTTGTAAAAAAGGAAGCCAATTCTAGATTTAATTTTGGATTGGAGATGCTTAATGTGAGTCTGGAAGGAGAGTTTACAATCTAACCAGACACCTAGGTATTTGTAGTTGTCCACAAGTCAGAAACGTCCAGAGTAGTGATGCTAGTCGGGCGGGCGGGCAGGTGCGGGCAGCGATCGGTTGAAGAGCATGCATTTTGTTTTACTTGCATTTACGAGCAGTTGGAGGCCACGGAAGGAGTGTTGCATGGCATTGAAGCTCGTCTGGAGGTTTGATAACACAGTGTCCAAAGAAGGGCCAGATGTATACAGAATGGTGTCGTCTGCGTAGAGGTGGATCAGAGAATCACCAGCAGCAAGAGCGACATAATTGATGTCAAATCAAATTTATTTATAGAAGCCCTTCGTACATCAGCTGATATCTCAAAGTGCTGTATAGAAACCCAGCCTAAAACCCCAAACAGCAAGCAATGCAGGTGTAGAAGCACAGTGGCTAGGAAAAACTCCCTAGAAAGGCCAAAACCTAGGAAGAAACCTAGAGAGGAACCAGGCTATGTGGGGTGGCCAGTCCTCTTCTGGCTGTGCCGGGTGGAGATTATAACAGCACATGGCCATGATGTTCAAATGTTCATAAATGACCAGCATGGTCGAATAATAATAAGGCAGAACAGTTGAAACTGGAGCAGCAGCACGGCCAGGTGGACTGGGGACAGCAAAGGAGTCATCATGTCAGGTAGTCCTGGGGCATGGTCCTAGGGCTCAGGTCCTCCGAGAGAGAGAAAGAAAGAGAGAAAGATAGAATTAGAGAAAGCACACTTAAATTCACACAGGACACCGAATAGGACAGGAGAAGTACTCCAGATATAACAAACTGACCCTAGCCCCCCGACACATAAACTACTGCAGCATAAATAATGGAGGCTGAGACAGGAGGAGCAAGTTGCTGCGGGGCATGCAGAGCTGTTGCCCAGGGTAGGGGTAGCCAGGTGGAAAGCATGGCAGGCCGTAGAAATATTACTGAAATTCTCGATGATCTTAGATTTATCGGTGGTGACAGTGTTTCCTAGCCTCAGTGCAGTGGGCAGCTGGGAGGAGGTGCTCTAATTCTCTTTGGACTTTACAGTGTCCCAAAACATTTTGGAATTAGTGCTACAGGATGCACATTTCTGTTTGAAAAAGCTAGCCTTTGCTTTCCTAACTGACTGTGTTTATTGGTTCCTGACTTCCCTGAAAAGATGCATATTGCGGGGGCTATTCAATGCTAATGCAGTACGCCACAGGATGTTTTTGTGCTGGTCAAGGGCAGTCAAGTCAGGAGTGAACCAGGGGCTATATCTGTTCTTAGTTCTACATGTTTTGAATGGGGCATGCTTATTAAAGATGGTGAGAAAAGCACATTTAAAGAATAACCAGGCATCCTCTACTGACGGAATGAGGTCAATATCCTTCCAGGATACCTGGTCTAGGTCGATTAGAAAGGCCTGCTCGCTGAAGTGTTTTAGGGAGTGTTTGACAGTGATGAGGGGTGGTTGTTTGACCGTGGACCCATTACGGACGCAGACAATGAGGCAGTGATCGCTGAGATTCTGGTTGAAGACAGCAGAGGTGTATTTGGCGGGCATGTTGGTCAGGATCATATCTATGAGGGTGCCCATGTTTACGGATTTGGGGTTGTACCTGGTAGGTTCCTTGATAATTTGTATGAGATTGAGGGCATCTGGCCTAGATCGTAGGAATGGTCTCCGTGTTAAGTTTCGGTCACCTAACAGTACAAACGCTGAAGATAGATGGGGGGGAAATCAATTCACATATGGTGTGCAGGGCACAGCTGGGGGATGAGGGGGGTCTATAACAAGCGGCAACGGTGAGAGACTTATTTCTGGAAAGGTGGATTATTAAAAGTAGAAGCTCGAACTGTTTGGGCACAGACCTGATAGTAAGACAGAACTGTGCATGCTATCTCTGTGGTAGATTGCAACTCCGCCCCCTTTGGCAGTTCTATCTTGACGGAAAATGTTGTAGCTGGGGATGGAAAGTTCCGAATTTTTGGTGGCCTTCCTAAACCAGGATTCAGACAAGGCTAGGACATCCGGGTTGGCGTAGTGTGCTAAAGCAGTGAATAAAAAAAACTTTGGGAGGAGGCTTCTGAAGTTAACATGCATGAAACCAAGGCTTTTACGGTTACAGAAGTCAACAAATGAGAGCACCTGGGGAATCCTGGTGTAATCCTGGTGGCTAAAGGGCCTGGATTAACCTCTACATCACTGTCACGTCTTGACCTTAGTTCCTTTTTTATGTCTCTGTTTTAGTTTGGTCAGGGCGTGAGTTGGGGTGGGAATTCTATGTTTTGTAGTCTAGGTTTTGTATTTCCATGTGTTTGGCCTGGTATGGTTCCCAATCAGAACCATACCAGGCAGCTGGCAATTGTTGTCTCTGATTGAGAACCATACTTAGGTAGCCTGTTCTGTCTGTCTTTGTTCTGTTCTGTCTGTCTTTGTGTGTCTGCACCAGACAGAACTGTTTCGTTGGTTCCGCTTTGTTGTTTTTGTTATTTCTGTGTTCATTTACCAAAATAGACACATACCACGCTGCACCTTGGTCCTCTCCTTCCAACAGCCGTTACAATCACCAGAGGAACCGAGGAGGAGTAGGATAAGGGTACGGCTAAAGGCTATAAGAACTGGTCGTCTAGTGCATTGGGAACAGAGAATAAATGGAGCAGATTTCTGGGTGTGGTAGAATAGATTCAGGGTATAATGTACAGACAATGGTATGGTAAGTTGTGAGTACAGTGGAGAAAAACCTAGGCAATGAGTGACGATGAGAGAGGTTGCATCTCTGGAGGCTTCAGTTAAGCAAGGTGAGGTCTCCGCATGCGTGGGGGTGGGACAAAAGAGCTATCTAAGGCATGTTGAGTGGGACTGGGGGCTCTACAGTGAAATAAAACAATAAGAACTAACCGAAACAGAAGTAGACAAGGCATTTTGACATTAGAAAGAGGCCTAAAGCAATCACCGGTGTTGGTTGGGAGAGCTAAAGCAACGGGTAAATGGCAATGAATGGGCAGAGAGGGTCAGTTAGGTACACACAGGACCTGAGTTTGAGGCTGGGGCCGACAGATAAACAAAATAAGGTACAGTGTTAATGAACGGTCCAGCAGGCATCAGCTGTGTTGCCGATTGATCATAGGGTCCAATGAGCAGCAATAGGTGAATCAGGGAGCCGTTCGGTAGTTGCTACTAGGCGAGCGGTGGACACGGCATTCAGAAAGCTAGCGGGCCGGGGCTAGCAGATTCCTCCACCCCTCATTACCCCACCCCTCATTCCTCTCTCTCCTCTTCTTTATCTCGACTCCGACCCTATGGGAGCTAGAGCAGGCTATAATGACCCTCTTGTCTCAGCCTAGTGGGGCTGAAGCCTGGAAATAGATTTGAGGCCTCCTCTTTCCTTGGTGAAACCTGTCCAGGCATACCGATCTGGAAGCTAATCCCTAAGAATGTCCAGCTGGGTATGAGGGCCTTTTGTTCTGTCTGCTCTAATGCCTTTCTCAAACTCTAAGGTGTATGCTGTTCAACATAACAGAAACACACATGGGAATTCCATGTGTCCTTCTGTGCTCTTGATCACATCCCACTGAGCACACACTGGTTGAATCAACTTTCTTCCGCGTCATCTCAATGAAATTGCATTCAACCAACATGGAATAGAGATTGAAGACTGTGCCCAGTGGGATAGCATTGTCTGTGAGTTATTTTTGCTCCCTGAGAGAGAAGAGGGAAAGAGAGAGATAAGGTTGTCCCTCCACTAAGATACTGTCAGTGTTATAAATAGCAGTAATCAATGTCTCAGCTGGCTCTGTCTACAGTCCAAATTGATTTCAGTTCTTATAAGTCTACTCTGGAGCTTTTAGGAGAACCTGCTACTGAGCTGCTGCTATGTGTTGATTTTTAAAAAATAGGCAAGTCAGTTAAGAACTAATTCTTATTTTCAATGACAGCCTAGGAACCGTGGTTTAACTGCCTTGTTCAGGGGCAGAGCAACAGATTTTTACCTTGTCAGCGTGGGGATTTGATCATGCAACCTTTCGGTTACAAGTCCAACACTCTAAACACTCGGCACTGGAGCGCTACGCAATGGGCGACTTTTTGTTCCAATCCAGCACTTGATTCCCCTGATTCACCTGATTCACCTCATTCAGCAAGGCCAGCAGAGCAATTGATAACTGGTTGATACTGAACCTAAAGCTACGTCCTGTCATTATTCTGTTTCCAACATCAACAAAATAGTATCCGATTTTCACTCTGACCACAGAAGTGAAATGCATCCACTTTTCCTGATTTCTCTTTTTCTTTCAGTATCTAAGTCTGTGTGGGAGCTTATAACATACAACACAATACTGTAGAGGTGACTTGCCAAAATATATTTTTATACTCAGTATAAAGGGGCGAAGTGGTCTAAGACACTGCAACTCAGTGTTAAAGGTGTCACTACAGACACCCTAGCTCAAATCCCGTGATTGGGAGTCCCATAGGGCGGCGCGCAATTGACCCAGTGTATTCCGGGTTTGTCCAGGGTAGGCCGTCATTGTAAATAAGAATGTGTTCTTAACTCACTTGCCTAGTTAAATAAAGGTTAAAATAATAATAATAAAGAATTGGATGTGCTAGACTGTTTTCCCACCTAACACATTCCAGACTTATCAAAAAAGTGACACGGAACCTCTTTGTCTCTGAGAATTACAAAGTGTCATGAAAATTATTTTCTACAATGTGCTCCATAAATAGCGAAAGAAAAGGGAAATAGAGAGAGGGGGGAACAAGAGAGAGAAAGGGAAAGAGGGAAGGAGAGGATTGGGGGCAATATGCTGCAATAAAAATGATGTATGAGACGTCACTCAGCGATTGGTTCGATACATCACTCTCTGAGCAAAACACACACACACACACACACACACACACACACACACAGAGAGTTATAATGAACTACACGGTAGAGTCCTATCTGCCTATAATAGATCTGCAGATAAAATAAGGGCTGTTCCTCTATGCAAATACAGGCAAGCAGACTTTCTTTATTGCACTATATTAGCTCCATGAGAAAACTCCCTCAGTGCACGCTACACACACACACACATGCACACACACACACAATACTGCTATTTCTCAAACTACTCCAAGCAGTAGAAGCAGAGATGCCTGTAGTGTGAGTTCCAGCACACTGAACATGCAATAACTGAATCTGATAGCTACATTGATGGATGTATCTAGCTGACGGAACTTGTTCTTCATTAACGTTTCCTACTTTTGAAGCAGAAGTATGACTTCAACGTTATTAAATGATGGACAGTGTGTCATGTTGACTTGTAATTCCTTCTGGTTCCTACATGACTTCATAATCACGAAAACATTTTGTGACAGCGAAGGTATGACAGTTGTTCTGACAGGACTTTTTTCTGTATTGAGCAAATGAGAATGTTTCATCTTTTTTTTACATTTCCCCACTCCTCACACTCTCCAATTGAGTAACTATCAAACCTTCCACATACAATCTATGTGAACTGAAGAGTTTGAGTGCTGTCTCTGCATGTGTTTCTACTAAACACAACACACACACACACACACAGGGCATTACATTTTTGAGGATTGTTTGTTTTTCTCTGCAATCCTACTAGCCACTTTTATCAAGTTGTCTTTAACCAGCCCAGATAGGTTCCCAACCTCCCAACCTCATAACTAGCTACCAAGAAGCTATTTCAGGGTATCAGTCAAGTTAAAGTAGCTAGCTTGTCTAATTATCTTAGCTGGAATACCTGCTGGCAAGTTTGGTAGACTTTTGAAAAGCAAGCAATAGCTAAATGTACTGAATAAGATCCACATTCTGTTGAATATTTTACCCAGATTTCAGCAGAGATGCAGAGAAGCATATTTAGTTTCTTTTAAAAAAAGGATCACCAGTCAGGAGGATACAGACAGCTCAAGAGGTAGATATACTTAGATATGCAGAAGAATATACATATATTTTTTAAATAGAATTAAGCATAATGATTATGGCTCTAGATTGCAGGAAAAGGATGTTGCAAAATTCTCCAAGTTACGGACAGGGGGCATAGCCCCCCTATGAACCACCCCTCAGCTATCCTCACTTACTTTGTGCCCCCTTAGTATTTTGGCGTGCATGATGCCCCTGCACACACACACACCATCACACAGTCTAGGTATGCAAGAGACATAATGACAGTGTAACTGCCTAGGTAAACATGCAGAGCAGCTTGATACAGGGCACACACACTCTCACAGACTGTCTCTTTAGACATTACTGACTGATAGTGTCTGTTTTAGGCAACAACAAAAAAGCTATTAAAAGTGGAGAGGGATGGGAGGGTGGAATAGGGAGGGAAAGAAAGACAAGAGAGGCAGGGTGAGCTAAATGGAATAACAGAGGGTAAGGAAGCTGCAGAGAGAGAGAGAGAGAGAGAGAGGAGAGAGAGAGAGAGAGAGAGAGAGAGAGGAGTCATCCCTTCTTCTTTCCTCCTCACCTCACCCTCTTTAAGACACACAAACACAAGTACACAAACTCACAACGGGATGATGAAATCTGTGGAGGAGGCCATTTATAATTACACACACTGCAGGACAGTGGAGATGGATTGTATCTGAGTCTGTGTGACTCCACACACACACACAGACACACAGACACACACACACACATACAGAGAGAGAGAGCGAGACCTACAGTATATACAGTAGGTGTCTGGGATCCATACTCATCCCCCAGGAGTGAGCAGATGCATGGCCAGGATGCACTCACCCTATACAGATCCATGGCTTGCTATGGTATACATACCTGTATAGTGATATAAGACACAGTATTCTTATATAGGACACACTGATTTAGACAGTTATACTGTCCTTTTTACATCTTTTTTAACCTAGCTCTAGTGTGCTACAGTAGCTGACTGTCAAACTGTGTGAGTTTGTGTAAGGGTAAATGTGACATCTTTGCTAACTCATTCTTTGAACAGTGAGTCAGCCAGGAAAGAGCTTGGGGCTAACTCTGAACACCAGATTATAGAAAGGATTTTAATTCCTCTTTGTATCTGTTTCCTATTCTATGTTTTGCTAATACAGTGAAAACTTCCTCTATCCCCTTTTAAGTAGATATTGAATAATCATCCTGACCAAGGCACAGCAGTCCAAGTCAGTCAGAAAGGGGTAATGATCCTTTAGTTCCAGTGAACAACTCCAAGGATGACACCTAGTGGCACCAGGGACCACTACACTACACAAACAACATCTCCTCCTCCATCTCACATGCTACCCAAATACACTGAGTGTACAAAACATTAGGAACACCTTCCTAATATTGAATTGCAACCCTTTAACCCTCAGAACAGCCTCAATTCAGCGGCGCATGGACTACAAGGTGTCGAAAGCGTTCCACAGGAATGCTGGCCCATGCTGACTCCAATGCTTCCCACAAATGTGTAAAGTTGTCTGGATTTCCTTTGGGTGGTGGACCATTCTTGATACACACTGGAAACTGCAGTTCTTGAGACACTCAAACCGGTGCGCCTGGCACCTACTATCATATCCCGTTCAGTCAGGCTTCAAGGCGGGTCACCCAACCGTGACTGTTCTTCTCTGTGTCACAGAGGCTCTCCTTACTGCCAAAGCAAAATCTCTCTCCTCTGTTCTCATCCACCTAGATCTATTCGCTGCCTTAGACACAATGAACCATCCAATCCTCCTCTCCACCCTCTCAGAGCTGGGCGTCTCATGTTCAGCACACTCTTGGATTGCGTCCTACCTGGCAGGCCGCTGCTACCAGGTGACTTGGAGAGGATCTGTGTCAGTATCACGTACTCTCATGACTGGTGTCCCCCAGGGCTCGGTTCTAGGTCCTCTCCTCTCTATACACCAAATCACTTGGCTCTGTCATATCATCACATGGTCTCTACTATTTTGCAGATGACACTCAACTACTTTTCTCGTTCGCCCTTTCTGACACCCAGATGGTGACCCGCATGCCTGGCAGATATCTCAACTTGGGTGTCGGCCACCTCCTCAAGCTCAACCTCGACAAGGCGGAGCTGCTCTTCCTCCCCGGGTAGGCCTGCCTCTCCATCACGGTTGAAAACTCCATGGTGTCCCACTCCCAGAGTAAGAAAGAACCTTGGCGTGACCCTGGACAAGACCTTGTTGTTCTCTGCAAACATCAAAGCAGTGACTCACTCCTGAAGGTCCAAGCTCTACAACATCCATAGTATACGACCCTATCTCACACAGGAAGTGGTGCAGGTCCTAATCTAGGCACTTGTCATCTCCCGTCTGGACTACTGCAACTCATTTTTCGCTGGGCTCCCCGCTTGTGTCATCAAACCCCCGCAGCTTATCCAAAACAGCCCGCCTGGGGTTCAACCTTCCCAAGTTCTCAGATGTCACCCCACTCCTCCACACACTACTGGCTTCTAGTTGCAGCTCGCATCCACTACAAGACCATAGTACTTGCCTATGGAACTGCCCCTCCCTACCTTCAGGTTATGCTCAAGCCCTACACCCCAGCCAGTTAAATAAATGTTTAAAAAAATAATAAACCTGTGCACTCCGTTCAGCCACCTCTGATCTCTTAGCTATCCCACCCATATGGGAGGGTCCGCTCCCGCTGAGCCCAGCTCTTCTCTGCCCTGGTACACCAATGGTGGAACCACCTTCCCTGCCCATCTTCCGAAAACATCTGAAACCCTACCTCTTCAAAGAGTATCTTAAATAAGCCCACAGCACCACCCTCGCACCCACTTCTCACCCCTTTGGAATGGCTTCGATAGCAACAGTGAAACTATTTATGTGTTAAGTGATAGCACATTGGTTATGACAGCACATTGGTATTAGTGAGTGACAATTATCAAAGCTAAGCAGGGTTGTGTTAGGTTAAAACCCTGAATGGGAGACCAAAGGGATAGCTGTAGATAGATCAACTCTCCAGTAGGAGGGTCTGCCCAGTCTATAATTTTTTTCTGATATTGGATGTAATTTTGAAGATATGACATAGCTTCAAAGGTACAAATTCAACATTTTATACAAGGTCTCTCTATGTTGAAAATTGGTTACCATGATTACATAATCCTGTGGTTTAAATTTCACCCTCAAAATACAAATGTTTACAAATCCAATGTATTGGTGCCGGAACGGATGTCTGCCGTTTTACTTGTTCCTAACCAGCTGTGCTATTTTGTAAAACATTTTGCATAGTTTGCAACTTATTTTTAAACTTATTCTGTACATAATGTTGCTGCTGCTGTCACTTATGCCTGAAAATAACTTCTGGACATCAGAACAGAGATTACTCACATCGAACTGGACAAAGATTTTTTCTTTAACAACTTCTACCCCCAAGCCATAAGACTCTTGAACAGTTCATCAAATGGCTACCTCGGACTATTTGCATTGTCCCCCCATTTTTTCGCTGCTGTTACTCTCTGTTTATTATCATGCATAGTCACTTTACCTCTACCTACATGTACATCTTACCTCAATTACCTCGGGTAACCGGTAGCCCCGCACATTGACTCTGTATATAGCCTCACTACTGTTACTTTATTTTTTCTCCTTAATTATTTGTTATATTTCAAAAATTGTTGGTAAAGGGCTTGTAAGTAAGCATTTCACCTGTTGTATTTGGCACATGAGACAAATAACATTTTATTTTATTTTTATTTATTTTCCAAGTAGATTCCATGTCACAATTTGTTGACAAATTACATTGAATCAATGTTGATTCAACCAGTTTGTGCTCAGCAGGTAGGATTTATGGATGGGTGAATTAGCAGCATTTAGGGGAAAAGAGAGAAACGAGATCCATCATCCATCTATGATGGCCCCCCACTGAGGATTGCTGTTGCATTGTTTGTTTAGTTAACAGGATTCATGTTAGTCTGAATCGTTAATATATCAAAGCTGTATAGTTGAAGGGTCCTCCTCCTCTCCATCTCCTCCCTCTGTACTCTCTCTCTCTCTCTCTACTGTCTATTCCCCTTCTTCTTCCCCAGTTCACTATAGATTATGCTTTTATCTTTTAAAGCGCTGTTCTGTTTTTAACACTCAACACTGTTTTTAACGAAGATCATACTTGTGTGGTTATTTAATGTTATTTAAAGTTTCTCAATTGTCACACCTTGGTCTTAGTATTTTGTGTTTTCTTTATTTATTTGGTCAGGCCAGGGTGTGACATGGGTTTATTTTGTGGTGTGTTTTTGTATTGGGGTTTTAGTAGGTACTGGGATTGTGGTTGAGTAGGGTTGTCTAGCATAGTCTATGGCTGCCTGAGGCGTTCTCAATCAGCGTCAGGTGATTATCGTCGTCTCTGATTGGGAACCATATTTAGGTAGCCTGGGTTTCACTGTGTGTTTGTGGGTGATTGTTCCTGTCTCAGTGTTTTGTATTTCACCAGATAGGCTGTATAGGTTTTCACGGTCCGTTTGTTGTTTTTGTATCATTCGTTTCCATATTCATTAAAGATGTATATTATTAACCACGCTGCATTTTGGTCCGACTCTCCTTCGACGGAAGAAAACCGTAACATCAATAAAGAACTGCTGAAATGGAGTTCGGTGTTTTATCCCAAACCTCTATACATCCATAAGGACATGGGTTAGCTTCCCACTGTCATAAATCAGGATCAATCGGAACACTCAACAACAGACAGCTTTATGTGGTTGGTTCTCCTGAAGGGAATTTTTCTGCTGATGAGTATTTTTGGAGGGTGGGTGGGGGGGTGATACTTTGCTCTGATGTCTATTATTTTCCATGCTCATGCAGGAATAATAAAGGCCTAGTGCACTAATTTGGTGACATTTAAAAAAAATCATATTATTTATCTTTGTATTGTCATTTAGGCGGTGCTGCAGCACCCTCAGCACCCCTACTTCCCCTGGCTATGTCCTCGACCCCATTTTGATATTAAAAACAAATTCTGACCCCACCATGTAAAAATAACTATGCAATACCTTTTGATTTTAGTCACTTCAAACCATACTTCCTTCAGATTTAAATACTTTTTTAAAATTGGAGCTATGACAGTCTATTACAAATCAGTCTGACAATACTTTTGAAAGTATTTCAATCTGAAGGAAGTATGGTTTTAAATGACTGAAATTATTGGGAATTTTCCATTACATGTGTGCACATTATACATCTTAGAGTAAGTAGTAAGCAGAATAAGTGCAGTCTATGTGTGTCTAGGTCATTGGGCTAAGGAAGTCATTACCTAGTCCAGTGAGGTTCATTAGACGTACATTAGGAGCATAGGTTTGTATTACTTAAGCACCATTAGACATGCACCTGCCTTGGGAGTGTGCATGTCTGTTTATTTTTGTACCCTTGCTATGGCCTGTTTACTGTTGCTATGGTTACGCCATCAATGGAATCTATGCCCTAATGTGAAACCAAGCTAAAAATTGGTGCAAGACAAAAAGATAATGGTGGCTAAATGCCAGAGGGGATGAATCATTAACATAAAGAGGAGTTACTATGTGTGTGACGTAAGGATGAAAACTGTATAAAAAGTGTGTTCCGAGGCTGGAGAGGCAGTTGCTTCATGTTACTTTGTAATAAAGTCCATTTGAACTCACAAACTCCGGTATTTGGGAAATATTATTGACTGAATATTTCCACGACAAAATCCGAACCAGAAAGGTTTTGGGAAGTTCAGAAGATCATTTTGTATGATCAGTCTGATTTAGTGCCTGGTCTTTTCCACTCTGTTCTAATAGACCCTGTGCAACGTGTGGACATTTTAAAGGGAAACAGAACACACATGCGTATTCCTGAGAGTCCTATCTTTCAGTGATGAGGTCATACAATTTTGTAGCTTAAACCATTCAGCGGATAGAGCCATATTTGTAGGAAGAAAACAGAAACCACTCTGTTTATTACAACCGCTTCTAGCGGCTACCTGAGGTTTCTGACGTAACAAGGGTCTATGAACCAAGCACGATTTAAAATGTTTAGTTTAGTTTCTTTTGTGACCCCATTTTTAAATCAAGTGTTCCCTTAGTTTGGGATACGAAGGTACAAAGGAACAGGTTTATAGAAGCTGAAGCTACTCTTCAATACACATCTGCTGTTGAGATTTGAATCTGTGTTAGAGAGACACTGTGTCCTCTCTCTTATCCCAAAACAGACACACTTCCTCTCCCTCTCTCTCTCTCCACCCGCCCCTCTTTGATCCGCCCCTGCAGATGCGCGGGAAAGATGACAGCTCCTCAACAATCTGGAGCGATGGAGAAGAGAGAAGAGGGAGAAGAGAGTATATGGAAACAGAAGAGAGAGGGGAAAGAGGAGAGGGGGAAGAGAGATATTTTGAGGTGCTTATCATAAGGTGAGACGTGTGGTATCAAACAGTGCTGGAGCTGGGTTAAATGCAACACATCCTCCAGAATACACAGGCACACACATACATAACCACCCACGCACCCTACCGCGTACACAGACACACATACATTCCTCTACAACAGTGGTCACCAACCTTTTCTGAGTCAAGATTACTGTCAAAACGCAAACCGAGATCTAAAGTTCATATTTTTATCAAATATTATTTAAAAATGTAAGCCTATGCAACATTAAAACCCTTTCTTGCAGTCAAATTACCGAATCGCCATCTAGCGGCCTCATGGATGGAATCTTATTCATATTTTTCATAATTTCATAATGAATCAACATATTTTTTTCTACGGCAAACGTTTTTGTTATATGTCATTTTTCTGTGATACATATAAAGTGTAATATTGGGAGGCAAACTCAAAATTGAATACATTTCAACTCAATATCTGACATGGTGCCTTTTTTTCCGTCCTTAACCATGTGTGTGAGGTGTATACTTTGTTTCAAAATGGATTTGTTTAAGACTACCTAGAAACACTGTGTGACACTGATTTACTGCCCAATGCAGTGGAATGTTAACCAACTAAAACAGTTCTGTAGGAATGAGGTTTGTGCAGTAGGCTATAGGCCCAATACATTGTCACTGCATATTGGCTATGCTTGAATTGCCCTGCCAATGATGTTCTTCTACAGCCATTTTGAAAGTATATTTAAAAAGTGTTTGGTATATGATCACAGTGGTAATAGATACATTTTTGTATTACTTGTGTGGCACAGCTGACTGAGCATAATCATTTGCTTTTTAGTTTTTTTTACTGGACTAATGGTCTTGGAGGAGATGGCTGCCATTTTACGGACTTCTAATCAACTGTGCTATTTTGTTTGTTTTTTTGCATTGTTTGTAACTCATTTTGTACATAATGTTGCTGCTACCATCTTTTATGACCGAAAAGAGCTTCTGGACATCAGAACAGCGATTACTCACCTCAAACTGGACAAAGATGTTTTATTTATTGAGCGACGCAAAGGATATACCACTTCGTCGAGACAAGGCCTAAATCCCCATAATCCGCATGAAGAATAGACGGAGAAAAAGGGGGCTGAGGGCGGGGCGCCTTGTAAGAACTCGCAGACTAGTAGGCAAACCACCACTATCCTCCGCATTGATGGCCAACATGTAATCATTGGTAAACAAACTGGATGATCTACGATTAAGAATATCCTACCAACAGGACATAAAAAACTGTAATATCTTATGTTTCACCGAAACGTGGATAAACGACGACACGGATAATATAGAGCTGGCTGGCTTTAACCTGTTGTGACAACGTAGGCAAACTTAAGTCCGTTTTACCTCATTTATACCAGCATGTCACGTGCAACCAAAGGAAATAAAACTTAAGACCACCATTACTCCACACACAGAGACACATACAAAGCTCTCCCTCACCCTCCATTTGGCAAATCTGAACATAATTCTATCCTCCTGATTCCTGCTTACAAGCAAAAACTAAAGCAGGAAGTACCAGTGACTAGCTCGATACGGAAGTGGTCAGATCACGTGGATGCTACGCTACAGGACTGTTTTGCTAGCACAGACTGGAATAAGTTCTGGGATTCATCCAAGGGCATTGAGGGGAGTACACCACCTCAGTCACCGGCTTTATCAATAAGTGTATCAACGACGTCATCTCCACAGTGACCATACGTACATATGCCACCAGAAGCCATGGATTACAGGCTGATGTGAGCAAGACCTTTAAACAGGTCAACATTCAGAAAGCCGCAGGGCCAGGCGGATTACCAGGACATGTCCTCAAAGCATGCATGGACCAACTGGCAAGTGTCTTCACTGACAGGTAACCTGCCTAAATGATTACCACCCAATAGTACTCGGGGCGGTAGCCATTAAGTATTTTGAAAGGCTGACCATGGCTCACGTCAACACCATCATACCGGAAACCCTAGACCCACTCCAGTTTGCATACCACCCCAACAGATCCACAGATGACGCAATCTCAATCGCACTCCTCACTGCCCTTTCCCACCTGGACAAAAGGAACACCTATGAGAGAACGCTGTTCATGGACTACAGCTTAGCGTTCAACACCATAGTACCAACAAAGCTCATTACTAAGCTAAGGACCCTGGGACTAAACATCTCCCTCTGCAACTGGGCCCTGGACTTCCTGACGGGCCTCCCCCAGGTGGTAAGGTTAGGCAACAACACATCTGCTACGCTGGTCCTCAACACTGGGGCCCCTCAGGGGTGCGTGCTTAGTCCCCTACTTTACTCCCTGTTCACGCACGACTGTGTGGATAAGCACGACTCCAACACCATCATTAAGTTTGTTGACGACACAACCGTGGTAGGCCTGATCACCAATAACAATAAGACAGCCTATAGGGAGGAGGTCAGAGGCCTGGCAGTGTGGTGCCAGGTCAACAACCGTTCCCTCAATGTGAGCAAGACAAAGGAGCTGAATGTGGACTATAGGAAAAGGAGGGCCAAATTTACATAGACAGGGCTGAAGTGGAGTGGGTCGAGAGTTTCAAGTTCCTTATTTGTCCACATCATCAACAAACTATCATGGTCCAAACACACCAAGACAGTGGTGAAGAGGACATGACAACACCTTTTTCCCCTGAGGAGACTGAAAAGGTTTGGCATGGGTCCCCAGATCCTCAAACAGTTCTACAGCTGCACCATCGAGAGCATACTGACCGGTTGCATCACCGCCTCATATGGCAACTGCTCACCATCTGACCGTAAGCCGCTACAGAGGGTAGTGTGGACGGCCCAGTACATCACTGTGGCCAAGCTTCCTGACATCCATTACCTACTGTATATACTAGGCTGTGTTTGAGGAAGGCCCAAAAAATGGTCAAAGACTCCTGTCACCCAAGTCATAGAATGTTCTCTCTGCTACCGCACGGCTTAACAGCTTCTACCCCAAGCCATAAGACTGCTGAACAATTAATCAAATGGCCACCAGGACTAGCTACATTGACCCCCCTCTTTGTTTTTACACTGCTGCTACTCGCTGCTAATTATCTATGCATATTCACTATACAAATTACCTCGACTAACCTGTACCCGCGCATATTGACATATTGAGCCTCAATATTGTCATTTAAATTTTTTTTTTAAATAAACCATTTTTTGCTTTAGTTTATTTAATAAATATTGTCTTAACTCTATTTCTTGAACTGAACTTTGATTTGATTTGCATCTGGCAGCCAGTCTGAGAGGAGGGAGCAACGAAGACGCTGGGAGACAGGAAGCAGGTGCAGAATATTTAATGATAAGAAAAGACTGTTAAGCAAAATAGTAGAAGCGTACTGAACGTGAACACAAACCAATACTTCTTGACTTAGGCTACAGAGGGCTAAATAAAGGGAGAGTAATCAAGGTGATTGCTGGTTAGTAGACCGGCGACGTCGAGCAACGGAGCGGGGGTAGGTGTGACAGTAAACCCCCCAGCCGCGGGACGACGCCGGCCAGGAGGATGGCCCGAGGGCGAGGAGCGGGCCGGTCCGGATGGTGTAGATGGAAATCCCGGATGATATTGGTGTCCCGGATGTCGCCCCCCGAGACCCAACAGAGCTCCTCTGGGCCGTACCCCTCCCAGTCCAACAGGTACTGGATCCGACCCCCATGAAATCAGGAGTCCAGGAGGGACTTGACAGCATTCGTGGGGGGGTCCCATCAATGTCCAGGGGAGGTGGTGGGGTGTTCCTGGTCCCCTGGCACCAGCCAGGAGACCAGGAACCACTGGCCTGAGGAGGGAAACATGAAAAGAGGGTAAAGTCCGGTAGTTGGTGGGGAGTTGAAAGCGATAAGTTACCTCATTGATCCACTGGAGGACTTTAAAGGGCCCCACAAACTGGGGGCTCAGCTTCTGGAACGGCAGTTGGAGCTTGAGGTTCCTGGTGGGGAGCGAGATGCAAACACCGAGATGTAATACAGGAGCCTCACTGCGGTGGCGATCTGCCTGCTCCTTCTGGTGGTGGACGGCATGCTGTGGAGCCTCAAGTGGGCAGTGCTCCAAACCTCATCTGTGCTCAGGAACTACTCATCCACCGAAGGGTCTTTGGTCTGGCTCTAGGTCCACAGGGCCACGGCTGGCTGATACCCCAGGACACACTGGAAGGGAGTCAAGCCCAGTGGAAGAGTGACGAAGTGAGGTCAGGGTGTTCCTCTCATGGATCCTCCTCCCCCAGCTTCTCCATGAAGGCTTTCCATACCCGCGATTTGAACTGGGGGCCACGATCGGAAACGATTTCCACCGGAAGACCAGAGTGCCAAAAGACGTGTGTGCCCAGTGGGTCAGTTGTTTTTCAGCGGCAGGGACTGGGAGACAGGATTGAGGTAAAGATGAACAGAGCAACGTACAGAGAGATCCTTGATGAAAACCTGCTCCAGAGTGCTCAGAACCTCAGACTAGGGTGAAGGTTCACCTTCCAACGGGACAACAACCCTAAACACACAGCCAAGACAATGCAGGAGTGGCTTCAGGACAAGTCTCTGAATCATACCCGCAAAACACCAGTCTCAACGTCAACAGTGAAGAGGCGACTCCGGGATGCTGGCCTCATAGGCAGAGTTCCTCTGTCCAGTGGCTGTGTTCTTTTGCCCATCTTAATCTTTTCTTTTTATTGGCCAGTCTGTGATATGGCCTTTTCTTTGTAACTCTGCCTAGAAGGCCAGCATCCCGGAGTCGCCTCTTCACTGTTGATGTTGAGACTGGTGTTTTGCGGGTACTATTTAATGAAGCTGCCAGTTGAGGACTTCTACTGTACTTTTTCTTCTACTGGACTACTTTCCCACCTGCCTGATCATCCTGCCTGCCCTGACGTTGATTCTGCCTGCCCTTCAGTACCTTTTGGACTCTGAACTGGTTTTGACCCTTTTGCCTGTCCACGACCATTCTCTTGCCTTCCCCTACTGGATTAATACATATTGTACGACTCCAACCATCTGCCTCCTCTGTTTGCCTCTGGGTCAAATCAAATCAAATGTATTTGTCACATACACATGGTTAGCAGATGTTAATGCGAGTGTAGCGAAATGCTTGTGCTTCTAGTTCCGACAATGCAGTAATAACCAACAAGTAATCTAACCTAACAATTCCAAAACTACTACCTTATACACACAAGTGTAAAGGGATAAAGAATATGTACATAAAGATACATGAATGAGTGATGGTACAGAACGGCATAGGCAAGATGCAGTAGATGGTATCGAGTACAATATGAGATGAGTAATGTAGGGTATGTAAACAAAGTGGCATAGTTTAAAGTGGCTAGTGATACATGTATTACATAAAGATGCAGTAGATGATATAGAGTACAGTATATACATATGAGATGAGTAATGTAGGGTATGTAAACATTATATTAAGTAGCATTGTTTAAAGTGGCTAGTGATATATTTTCCATCAATTTCCATCAATTCCCATTATTAAAGTGTCTGGAGTTGAGTCAGTGTGTTGGCAGCAGCCACTCAATGTTAGTAGTGGCTGTTTAACAGTCTGATGGCCTTGAGATAGAAGCTGTTTTTCAGTCTCTCGTCCCCTGCTTTAATGCACCTGTACTGACCTCGCCTTCTGGATGATAGCGGGGTGAACAGGCAGTGGCTCGGGTGGTTGTTGTCCTTGATGATCTTTATGGCCTTCCTGTGACATCGGGTGGTGTAGGAGTCCTGGAGGGCAGCTAGTTTGCCTCCGGTGATGCGTTGTGCAGACCTCACTACCCTCTGGAGAGCCTTACGGTTGTGGGCGGAACAGTGGCCGTACCAGGCGGTGATACAGCCCAACAGGATGCTCTCAATTGTGCATCTGTAGAAGTTTGTGAGTGCTTTTGGTGACAAGCCGAATTTCTTCAGCCTCCTGAGGTTGAAGAGGCGCTGCTGCGCCTTCTTCACGACGCTGTCTGTGTGGGTGGACCAATTCAGTTTGTCCGTGATGTGTATGCCGAGGAACTTAAAACTTACTACCCTCTCCACTACTGTCCCATCGATGTGGATAGGGGGGTGCTCCCTCTGCTATTTCCTGAAGTCCACAATCATCTCCTTTGTTTTGTTGACGTTGAGTGTGAGGTTATTTTCCTGACACCACACTCTGAGGGCCCTCACCTCTTCCCTGTAGGCCGTCTCATCGTTGTTGGTAATCAAGCCTACCACTGTAGTGTCATCCGCAAACTTGATGATTGAGTTGGAGGCGTGCATGGCACGCAGTCGTGGGTGAACAGGGAGTACAGGAGAGGGCTCAGAACGCACCCTTGTGGGGCCCCAGTGTTGAGGATCAGCAGGGTGGAGATATTGTTTCCTACCCTCACCACCTGGGGGCGGCCCGTCAGGAAGTCCAGTACCCAGTTGCACAGGGCGGGGTCGAGACCCAGGGTCTCGAGCTTGATGACGAGTTTGGAGGGTACTATGGTGTTAAATGCTGAGCTGTAGTCGATGGACAGCATTCTCACATAGTTATTCCTGTTTTCCAGATGGGTTAGGACAGTGTGGAGTGTGGTTGAGATTGCATCGTCTGTGCATCGACCTATTTGGGCGGTAAACAAATTGGAGTGGGTCTAGGGTGTCAGGTAGGGTGGAGGTGACATGGTTCTTGACTAGTCTCTCAAAGCACTTCATGATGACGGAAGTGAGTGCTACGCGGCGGTAGTCGTTTAGCTCAGTTACCTTAGCTTTCTTGGGAACAGGGACCATGGTGGCCCTCTTGAATAATGTGGGAACAGCAGACTGGGATAAGGATTGATTGAATATGTCCGTAAACACACCAGCCAGCTGGTCTGCGCATGCTCTGAGGGCGCGGCTGGGGATGCTGGTTTTGGTTGCAGGCCGTGTCAGTGGTACTGTATTGTCCTCAAAGCGGGCAAAAAAGTTATTTAGTCTGCCTGGGAGCAAGACATCCTGGTCTTGTGATCTTGTGTCTGATCTTGTGTCTGAGCCGTTGAATTGTGACTCTACTTTGTCTCTATACTGACACTTAGCTTGTTTGATTGCCTTGCGGAGGGAATAGCTACACTGTTTGTATTCGGTCATGTTTCAGGTCACCTGGTTAAAAGCAGTGGTTTGCGCTTTCAGTTTCATGCGAATGCTGCCATCAATCCACAGATTCTGGTTTGGGAATGTTTTAATCGTTGCTATGGGAACGACATCTTCAATGCACTTTCTAATGAACTCGCTCACCGAATCAGCGTATTTGTCAATGTTGTTGTTGGAAGCAATGCGGAACATATCCCAGTCCACGTGACCGAAGCAGTCTTGAAGCATGGAATCAGATAGGTCGGACCAGCGTTGAACAGACCTGAGCGAGGTAGGTACTTGTTTTAGTTTCTGTCTGTTGGCAGGGAGCAACAAAATGGAGTCGTGGTCAGCTTTTCCGAAAGGAGGGCGTTATATGCGTTGCGGAAGTTAGAATAGCAATGATCCAAGGTTTTACCAGCCCTGGTTGCGCAATTGATATGCTGATACAATTTAGGGAGTCTTGTTTTCAGATTAGCGTTGTTAAAATCCCAAGCTACAATGAATGCAGCCTCAGGATATGTGGTTTCCAGTTTGCAAAGAGTCAAATAAAGTTTATTCAGGGCCATCGATGTGTCTGCTTGGGGGGGAATATATACGGCTGTGATTATAATCGAAGAGAATTCCCTTGGTAGATAATGCGGTCGACATTTGATTGTGAGGAATTCTAAATCAGGTGAACAGAGGGACTTGAGTTCCTGTATGTTGTTGTGATCATACCACGTCTCGTTAACCATAAGGCATACGCCCCCGCCCCTCTTCTTACCAGAAAGATGTTTCTTTCTGTCGGCGCGATGCGTGAAGAAACCAGCTGGCTGTACCAATTCCGTTAGCGTCTCTCGAGTGAGCGTCTCTCATGTTTCCATGAAGCAAAGAACGTTACAGTCTCTGATGTCCCTCTGGAGACTGTAACGTTCTTTGCTTCACGGAAACATGGCTCACTCGCCTTGTGTCATGATATATGTATGAAAATACTCTCAACTGACCTTTTGTACTGTTGCATCATATGAAACCTTTTATAACAAATATAAAATGTTGGACTATAGAGCCAAATTTTAAAAATGTTGCTTCACTCCAAATAAATACTGAATGGAGTGTACACATCCATTCTTTACAGAAAGTGAATGGGTCTTATCCTCATACTGGAGTCAAACTCACAGTGATTCATTAGAACAGAAGTTATTTGAAAGTTTAACAAAGGACATCACATGCTATACTGAACAAAAATATAAACGCAACATGCATCAATTTCAAAGATTTTACTGAGTTACAGTTCCTATAAGTAAATCAGTTCATTTAAATAAATTAATTTCGCCCTAATCTATGGATTTCACATGACTGAGAATACAGACATGCATCTGTTGGTCACAGATACCTTAAAAAAAGGTAGGGGTGTGGATCAGAAAACCAGTCAGTATCTGGTGTGACCACCATTTGCCTGATGTAGTATGCAGGCCATGGAAGAACAGGGACAGCTTCCGAGATCCTTGTGACATGGGGCCGTGCATTATCATGCTGAAACATGAGGTCATGGCGGCGGATGAATGGCACGACAATGGTCCTCATCTCGTCACAGTATATCTGTAAATTCAAATTGCCATCGATAAAATGCGATTGTGTTCATTGTCTGTAGCTTATGCCTGCCCATACCATAACCCCACCACCACGGGGCACTCTGTTCACAACATTGACCTCAGCAAACCGCTCGCCCACACAACGCCATACCTGCTGTCTGCCATCTGCCCGGTACAGTTGAAGCCAGGATTCATCCGTGAAGAGCACACTTCTCCAGCTTGCTTGTGGCCATCGAAGGTGAGCAATAACCCCACTGAAGTCGGTTACGACGCTGGACTTCAGTACACATGGTCTGCAGTTGTGAAGCTGGTTGGACATACTGACAAATTCTCTAAAACAACATTTGATGCGGCTTATGGTAGAGAAATTAACATTACATTCTCTGGCAAACAGCTCTGGTGGACATTCCTGGAGTCAGCATGCCAATTGCACACTCCCTCAAAACTTGAGACATCTGTTGCATTGTGTGACAAAACTGCACATTTTAGAGTGGCCTTTTATTGTCCCCAGCAAAAGGTGCACCTGTGTAATGATCATGCTGTTTAATCAGCTTCTTGATTCCCACTTGTCAGGTGGATTTACCTTGGCAAAAGTAATTTGTTCCTAGGCCGTCATTGAAAATAAGAATTTGTTGTTAACTGACTTGCCTAGTTAAATAAAGGTAAAATTTAAAAAAATAAAAGGAGAAATGCTCACTAACAGGGATATAAACAAATTTGTGCACAAAATTGTAGAGAAATAAGATTTTTGTGCGTATGGAACACTTCTGGGATCTTTTATTTCAGCTCATGAAACATGGGACCAACACTTTACATGTTGTGTTTAAATTTTTGTCCAGTATATTTATTATTGGTACTAGAATATGAATGGAAGGGTTAAATGGAGAGCTGGTGACATGATGAGTATAGCAATTCTCAGCAGGGGATGCAATCCCTGTCATAACACTGGTAAGCTGAATTCATAAAACTGCAGAGTTCTCATTGTGACAGAAACAAACACACAGACTCTATCTCTGTCTCTGTCTCGCTCTCTTCATGTCCCTCGCTCCCCCACTATCTCTTCTGAAGTAGGGTCCACTCGTCCAATAAACCCCCCAGAGCAACTCATTTAGAGAAAGAACTGAGAAAGTAAGGGATGAAACAGAAAATGCAAGGGATAAAAAAATGACTTCTCTGCCAGAAGAAATTACATACAGTTTACGTCAGAAGTTTACATACACCTTAGCCAAATACATTTAAACTCAGTTTTTCACAATTTCTGACATTTAATCTTAGTACAAATTCCCTGTTTTAGGTCAGTTAGGATCACCACTTTATTTTAAGAATCTGAAATGTCAGAATAATAGTAGAGAGAATGATTTATTTCAGCGTTTATTTCTTTCATCACATTCCCAGTGGGTCAGAAGTTTACATGCACTCAATTATTATTTGGTAGCATTGCCTAAATTGTTTAACTTGAGTCAAACGTTTCGGGGAGCCTTCCACAAGCTTCCCACAATAAGTTGGGTGAATTTTGACCCATTCCTCCTGACAGAGCTAGTGTAACTGAGTCAGGCGAGAGGCAAGGCCTCCTTGCTCGCAAACAATTTTTCAGTTCTGCCCACACATTTTCTATAGGATTGAGGTCAAGGCTCAATGTGATGGCGACTCCAATACCTTGAAATTGTTGTCCTTAAGCCATTTTGCCAGAACTTTGGAAGTAGGCTTGGGGTCGTTGTCCATTTGGAAGACCCATTTGCAACCAAGCTTTAACTTCCTGACTGATGTCTTGAGATGTTGCGTCAACATATCCACATAATTTTCCTGCCTCATTATGCAATCTATTTTCTGAAGTGCACCAGTCCCTCCTGCAGCAAAGCACCCCCACAACATGATGCTGCCACCCCCGTGCTTCACGGTTGGGATGGTGTTCTTCGGCTTGCCGGCCTACCCCTTTTTCTTCCAAACATAACGATGGTCATTATGGCCAAACAGGTCTATTTTTGTTTCATCAGACCAGAGGACATTTCTCCAAAAAGTACGATCTTTGACCCCATGTGCAGTTGCAAACCGTAGTCTGGCTTTTTTAATGGCGGTTTTGGAGCAGTGGCTTCTTCCTTGCTGAGTGGCCTTTCGGGTAATGTCGATATAGGACTCGTTTAACTGAGGATATAGACACTTTTGTACCTGTTTCCTCCAGCATCTTCACAAGGTCCTTTGCTGTTATTCTGGGATTGATTTGCACTTTTTTCACCAAAGTACATTCATCTCTAGGAGACAGAACGCATCTCCTTCCTGAGCGGTATGACGGCTGAGTGGTCCAATGGTGTTTATACGTGCATACTTTTGTTTGTACAGATGAACGTGGTACCTTCAGGCGTTTGTAAATTGCTCCCAAGGATGAACCAGACTTGTGGAGGTCTACAATTTTTTAAATCTGAGGTCTTGGCTGATTTCTTTTGATTTTCCCATGACGTCAAGCAAAGAGGCACTGAGTTTGAAGGTAGGCCTTGAAATACATCCACAGGTACACCTCCAATTGACTCAAATTATGTAATTTAGCCTATCAGAAGCTTCTAAAGCCATGACATATTTTTCTGGAATTTTCCAAGCTGTTTAAAGGACCAGTCAATTTAGTGTATGTAAACTTCTGACCCACTGGAATTGTGATACAGTGAAATAATCTGTCTGTAAACAATTGTTGGAAAAATCAATTGTGTCATGCACATAGATGTCCTTACCGACTTGCCAAAACTATAGTTTGTTAACAAGAAATTTGTGACTCCAACCTAAGTGTATGTAAACTTCTGACTTCAACTGTAAGTCTTTAAATAGCAAATTCATTCATGGGAATTAATTTAGCCCTGCGCATTTTCGTTCTTTCTTTCATTCTCTCTCTCTCTCTCTCTCTCTCTCTCTCTCTTTCTCACTCTACCAGGAGGACACAGACATAAGCTGTTGAAAGACAAGTTGAAGCTTATCAACAGAACCCTGCTTTTGTTTATTTATTTAACCTTTATTTAACTAGGCAAGTCAGTTAAGAACAAATTCTTATTAACAATGACGGCCTACCAGAAAGCAAAAAGCCTCCTGCAGGGATGGGGCTGGGATTAAAAATTTAAAATAATGTACAATATAGGACCATACACACATCACGACAAGAGAGACAACACCACACTACAAAAAGAGAGACCTAGGATGACAACATGGCAGCAACACATGAAAACACAGCATTATAGGAACACAACATGACAACAACATGGTAGCATTACAACATAGCAGCAGCGCAACATGGTAGCAGCAACATGGTGCAAAAATGATTGGGCACAGATAACCCAGAATCTTCTCAGGTCAGCTATCATGTGAGTCAGGCTTCACAGTAGGCTATGGGATGTAGGAATAAACTTGTTATGCACATTGCCAATGGCTTTCTTGCACTGCCCCCATGTGATTTCAGTGTGATTTCATTGTTATGTGCATTCATCTTGAAAAAAGAACATTCACGTACAAGATCGGACAGTTTCTATGGATGGTATGTAATATCATTCTCTAACCAGTAGATAGCAGTACAACACCGGCAGATGTATTACTGATCCAGCAACTGCTGTGGCTGGCCTGGTTCTATTTCTGCCCCTAGCCACTTTACATAGCTCTTAGTCCAGGGTTAGGAAATTCCTGGTGTTGGGAACTGGCTTTCATCCATTAATGTCACAAATTGCCACAGTTCCCTGGCCTAAATTTGTAACTGATTTGAGGCAGAAGGAATGTGAGGGTATTAGTGCATCGTGAAATGGAGTAGCTGTTCCCTGCAAGGCATGGTGGCAGAGAGGATCAATTACATTTTCTTATGTACCTGAGGTTTACAGAAAGCTGAAACAATGAAATATCTCTGCTCTGGCATGTTGGGTAAATGACAAACTGTTTATTTTTTGGCAACCTTGGAAACAACATTTAGCAACCTTACACCCCAAAATCAATGTTTATCCCCCCCCCCCCCGAGAAATCAGAAGACCTTTAGAAAGATTGGCATCTAATTCCATCCATTTTAGGTAAGCTTAAACTCAGATGCTGGATCATTGCGGAATGGACAAAAAGCATAATAAGGGATGATGTCGAGGGGAGAAACTATCTCACCTGGTTACCATGGAAACCTGTCTTCTCCTTATTCCAGTATCATCCCTAAGCCCAGAGAGACAGAGGTCTGTCTGATCTCACACAGAAGACAGACAGCATACATTTTTTAAGCTGCTTTACCTGATACATTTACAACCCACAGGTAGCATGCACACACCTTCCATACACACCACACAATGCTTCTGACTACTCTGAAACACCCCTCAATGTTTGTCATGTATAAGTTAATTAATTGTTTATTCAATACTATGTTTAAATCCCTGTGTTTCAACATTATTTCCTACAACTGTATCTTGATCATGGATCTATTCTTCGCTGTTACTCAGTGCACTACATATAGCAGTTATAATAATATTGGTCACCCCTGCACCAGTGTCGCCCAGTTCTCAGCTCTACACAACTTCAAACTCTTACTGAAAACATTTCACACACACACACACACACAGACACACACACACACTGCTCGTTGACAACACTTCCCTTTCCAAACCAGCACTGAACATAATCTACAATTTGAGCAAAGCCCTACTCTTCGTTACTACACGTGTACTACACTTTAAATAAGATCAGCTTCAAAATGTTATCACACAGAGGGAATGTGCTGTTGGAACTACGCAATAACTATGTACAGTTTCATATTTGGTGAATTATAGTAGTTGTATCAAAAGCTCAAATAAAGATGTTTGACCCTTGGAAGGATTCACTTCCCTTTTTGGCAATGTACTATATTCATATTATTTTTCCAGGTCCTGTGTTACATCTAGCTGTGGGTAATGTATCGCTATTTGACATAATTCATAGCATATCTCAGATTCATCCATGACTGGTGCACAACAATGATTGACACCAGAGGTTAGAGAAATGAAAGGTGAGAGAGCAGAGGTCCATTTGCCCTTATAATGGTATGACTTTACAACAAATCAAAGTGTATTGGTCAAGTATAAAGTTTAGCAGATGTTGTAGCGGGTCCTGCTAAATGCGTGTTACTAACTCCTAATGGTAAATTAAAATGGCTGGCCCTCTATTCTTCCACTGATTCCTGGGGCTGTTATTGGGAACTTTCGTGCTCAACAATTGAGCTTATTCATTTTACACACAAGCAAAATTCAACCAAATCTGGCATGGGACAAATCAAATAGAACAACTAGGTCTGTGTTTAGTGATGTGGAACGTAAAAGATGCAGATAGAAATAGAATGAATGGAACTGACATGATTCCCTATTCTATGAGAAATACCCATATTTGTTCTACATCTGAATGACATTGTGCAACGTTACATCCCCCCGAACTACTACATAGCCCTTTGTGACATTCCCACTGGGCACAAAATGATTAAATCAACGTTGTTTCTATGCAATTGGTCAATGTCAACGTATTGTGATGTGGAATCTATGTGGAAAATACATTTGATTTGAAAAATGTCCTCAACTGTTGTTTTGAGGGTAAAATTTCAACCACAGGATTACGTCATCATGGTAACCAATTTTCAGCATAGACAAACCTTGTATAAAATATGCTGAATTTGTACCATTGAAACAACGTCAGATCTTCAACATAATACCCACTATAAAAATAAAAAATGGTCTGGGCAGCACCTCCTACTAGAGAGTTGATAAATCTACAGCTACCCCATCAGTCTCCCATTCCTGCTTAGCCTTGATATTTGTCACTGACTATTACCAAAGTTATATTGTGAGAATGATTGTTGAACAATCTACACTTAATAGATTAACTGTTGCTATCGAAGTCATTCTAAACAGTAGGTTCAACAGGGCAAATGAAATGTAACCATACTTTATCAATCAATTATTCTATTTAAGCCTATAGAGCATTTGGGAAGTCATCAACAGCTATTGTTTCAATTCAACCCAGGATTCAACTAAAAATAGACAATACATATAGGCATAGGGATTCAAGCTTTGGTTGATTTCAAATGTAGTCTTCCAGTTAATCATTAATATGTTGGATTCACGTCTCCATCTCAACCTAAAATCTATGTTAAAGAATGGTTTTGAATCAAATCAAACTATATAAGTGCATTTAAAGTTTGATTTGATTTAATTCTATTCTTTAACTTAGATTTTTGGTTGAAATGGAGACTTGAATCCAACATATCAATTATTCATTTGTAAACAAACTGGAAATAAAGCCACACTAAGTGGCACATATGGAGCTATCCAAGCAGAAAATACATCTCTTTCAAAAGCGTATATTTTATTGCGTTGACAACAAACACAATTCAACGTCACTTTTGCAATATGGTAAACAGCCTATTAACTTGTCACATCTCCATCTCAACCAAAAATAAAAGTAAAAAATAGGATTAAGCCAGTGGCTCAGATGTAACCATTCAAGCAGTAGATACATCTCCTTTAAATGTTGTTATTTAGTTGCATTGTCAACCAAACACAATTCAATTTTACTTTTGAAAGGATTTTGGCAATGAGGCCCTTTATCTACTTTCCCAGAGTCAGATGAACTTGTGGATACCATTTTTATGTCTCTGTGTCCAATGCTAACTAGCGTTAGCGCAATGACTGGAAGTCTAACATTAGCAATTGCACTAGCGCTAGTTAGCAACTTCCTTCAAACTGCACGCAGAGACATAAAGACTGTATCTCATAGTTCATCTTACTCTGGGGAAGTAGATAAAGGGCCTCATTGCCAAAATCCCGAAGTATACCTTTAAGGCTGTCTTAGAAACTAATGTAACAGTATTTATTTAACCTTAAAATGAGTAGCATATCATTGGCCACATTTTGAGGATACTGGAAAAATAAATGACTTCTTATGTAATCATAGATAGTGTGCATGTTCAGGGTTGCAGGGGTGTGAACATCTTCACAATTGCTATAATAATCTGCACAGAATCTCAAATGGCATTGAGAACTTGCACCATGTACTTTAATAATCTCAATTGCAATCCAGGCCATTTGGTTGAGCTATAATTTGAAGCACAGTGACAACACATTAAATTGTTGTATAAATTAACAAAATATCTGACATTATACTCCCATTTGAACTTTGGTGTGCTTTTTAAATGGTTGAAAGCACAGTGATAACACATTTTGCTGACAACTAAACCAAAAATCCGACATAGATTTTCCATTCCAATTTGTGTGTGCTGTTAGATGGTTGAAAGCATAGCGATAACACATTGGGAATTCAACAAACTTTAGGCAGTTTTTTTAAGTGGGTAAAAATAAGTTGAAATCTCATTAATCAACCCATCTACCAAATATTACCCAATTCTCCACATTGAAATTACGTGGTGTCCCCATTGGGTTGTTAGTGATGGACATCGGTTATTTAAAATCCCCTTTTCCCAGAAAACAACTCTCAGTCCATTCTACTTGTGCATCCTCCGTGGAGTTCTCTTTATTCTAATTCTAAATGTTCTCTATTGAAATGAATTACATTATAATTTCTAGTGCTCTGTGGCTATGTAGCGGAGGCTAAATGCAGGTAATGGAGGCCTTCAAGCGATAAATGGATTCATGTCCTTGGAGATCCACAATAATTCCAGCTCCTCACTTTGCTATGGAGGGAGAAAAACATATACGTGAAATAGATACTACACATATTCTAACAATCAAACAGTCTCAGCACAATCCTCTCATTCATCACAAGACAATCTCTTCAAAGGCCAAGGATATTTCTCAACAAAAGCTATGACTAAAGACAGTATCAGAATACCCCCCTCCAAGCTGTATTGTCATCAGTATAAAATTAAGGCATTCATTGTAGGCACAGTCCATGTCCCTCACCTTCAAATACTGACAGGGAAAAGCTATACTGTTGATGTAGCCTAAAACCTGATGTATATTTTTCTGTTTCAAATTCTTTGCATTTAACATCAGATAGTTGTTTGGAAATTCTGTTACTGGTGAGGAGGGTATTACTCTGCACTATTTTCAAACAGTAGAACCAAATTTATACCTGACTGTCTTCTGTGCAATTAAGCGTACTATTTAGTGCCTGGGGATATAGTGTCAGCACCCCAAGCCCTCCTCAGTGGAAAATAAAATAATTACAAATGCATAGCCTTCTATAGACACTCATGTAACTAACTACATGCTGGCAGGCCGCGCATATTTCCCAATAGAAAGTTACATTGTGGTCATTTCGAACACAAATTCGGGCAACTTGCATCCACACTGAGGGCCTCTTTTTGTTTTCTTAGCAGTGCATTCTCAACCTATCTTTGAAAGGGGGGAGGGTAAATGGGTTGAACCACTGGGTTTGATGAGCAACTTAAACATCCAACCAAAAAGTAAATTATCATTCAAACTGCCCAATGGAAGCTTTAGAGTGTTGATGCTCTCCTCTCAGCGGCGACGATGGGCGGTCTTTTATGCCAAGGGCCACTGGTTAGGTTGCGCATAGGCTGCAGTTTCAGTTTGTTTTATTCACCATTTTGAGTAGCTGAAGGTAAAAAAATAAACTAAAATCGCGTTTGGAAGAGAAATCGTTGCCTTAGATTTAGTTTTACGCTGTAGCCGGGGCGTTGGAGTTGGAAGGTCTCGTTGCGCCCTTTGGAGTTGCAGAGCGGGACGATTTTGTTTTTATTTTTCTAGATTTCCTTTCCCCTTTCTTACATTCTTAACCTCTACAGTATTTCTGCAAAATGTCAAGACCAGTGAGGTAGGTTTTTCCTAATATGTCCTCCGCTGAGGCTGCACGGTGTGCACGTTGCCTTTCGCAGGCAACACGCACGTCGCTACCATGTTGTGCATTTTAGTCACCGTTGCGTTTATTTGATTAAACATTTATGTAAATGTTTTTTTTTCTTGTCGTGCACGCACTTGATAGCATGATTCCTTACTATGTGGAATGTTCGCCATGGTTAGGTTGAAATGTCTGTATTGCGCGTACCTTGGCGTGTGTGCGTGCATCTGGTGCAAATCATGCTTAAAAAACGATCCAACACGAACACCATTTGGTGCACTAACCATATGTTTTGTCTGATTTACCATTGTTTTATATGTCCCTGGACTGTGGCATGGCCTGGTGTTTTGCGTGAAATGGGAAGGAGACAGACTGGGGAATATGGCTACCCATTCATCCACGGGAGACTCTGAAAAGCTAATAAAAACCAGGGCTAGAGGTAGACATCAGCTCATGGGATGTGCTATTGTTAGCGCGCAGCCTTGCGACGTCTGCACTAACTCCATTTAAAATGCAATTGTCGTATATTTTGATAGTCTTTATTACTAGGGAACAATTACATTTAAAAAGGCCGAAGACAGCCCTGTTGGTTTTCAGTGAAAACGCGGTAGGAGAAGGGGAGAGCGGAGGAACTACATTTTCACTGATGGCAGTAAATGAACACTGGAAGTGTGTCAGAGGGGGCGGAGTGGCTTTAGAAGTCACCACCCCCCCCCCATGCCTAGCTCTTCACTGCCTGAAAAGACCGAAAGGGTCGCATTTGAGCGAAGAAAAAAAAAAATCGTCTTTGTATCTCAAGATAACCACCAACAAATGGACGATACTTGTTGATACAATGTAGCATGCTATCGGAAACGAAGCACGCGCCAGCCGAATGTTGCAACACTAACCGCAAAGAGCCGATTTAACTCAACGGTTTATGATGATTTGTGCGGCGACTAGTGTGGACGGCAGAGGTCACATAAAATTACGTTTTAATATATATAAAATACATATTTCAGGCCCCAATTACACTGAACAATGTCGTGTATAACTGCGGGCTATTTTAGGTGCTGAAATCAGTCGTTTGTACATTTGTGACACTGGTCTAGTCTGCCCACTGAATTCCGTCGTAAATCGTGGAGTTTATTTGGCTTCCAGAAACGATGAAACCGATATTGCGCCCACTGATATGCAAAAAAAAAAAGTAGCAATGTGGCGTCGCAGGTAACCCAGGCTCTATCCCTTCCAGGTAATTCGCGGGTCCCAGTCCCTCGATATTTTGTCTCATTACGGTCACTGTTCTAGTGGTGGTCAGCTTTCGGCCTGTCTGTCTGTTGCAAGGTGGCGACAGGGCCTGGCCTTGTAATCTAACTGCTTGTAAAATTACTTATTGCCCTGAGTACTCTTCCTCGCTCCCGTTAGCTAATTTAACCATGTGTGTGGGACTGTTAGCCTATACTACTACAATAAGGGTGCTTCCAGTCACTATTGTGTGTTGGGAGGTCAGGGTGTCGGCAAAATATTGAGCATGGCCTGTGGTCAGCAGTGTGTCACCTGAAGTGCAGATGCAAAACTTTGGTTTTAGAAGTGGGGGGCATAACCTGACAGGGGTCCTCCCTCAGAATGTTCTTGGGCATCTAATATGACCATTTTGCGGTCACTTTAATTGTAATTAAGCGTATAATATGTTTCTGAACACTTCAACATGAATGTGGATTCTACCATGATTACAGATAATCTTGAATGAATCATGAATAATGATGAGTGAGAAAGTTATAGATGTGGGCTCCTGAGTGGTGCAGCTGTCTAAGGCACTGCATCTCAGTGCAAGAGGCGTCACTACAGTCCCTGGTTCGAATCCAGGCTGTCACATCTGGCCATGATTGGGATTCCCATAGGGTGGTGCAGAATTGGCCCAGTGCTGTCTGGGTTTGGCCGGGGTAGGCCGTTAATTGTAAATAAGAATTTGTTCTTAACTGACTTGCCTAGTTAAATAAAGGTTACATTTATTTATTTTTAATACCCCCTGTAGAACTGTTTTTCTCACCATCGCAATAACAGGGGAGGTTAGAATTTGAAGGGGTATGATATTTGTGCATCTAACTTTCTCACTAATTATCATTCACGATTCATTCAGGATTATCGGGTAATCATGGTAGCATCCACATTCATGTGTGTTCATAAGTGTTTAGGAACATTCTATTCTTATTTACAATAAACATGACTCCAAAATGACAATACGTTATTTACCATTCATTTCAATTGGGCACAAAATAATCTGAAACAAACAGCAAATGCATCCAACAAATGTGTGGAGTCACAAGCTTGATGTAGTCATTGTGTGCTATGAATGTGGGACCAAATACGTTTTACTACTTTTAATACACATACAAGTGGATTTGGCCGAATAGTTTTGGTCCCTTAAAATGGGTGGGGACTATGTACAACAAGTGCTCTAATTTCTAAAGGGTCTCCCAATACAGATGAAAATACCCCCTCAACTTAAAGCTGACAGTCTGCACTTAAACGTCATTGTCATTGTTTGATTTCAAATCCAGGCTTGGGAGTATAGAGCCAAAAGAAGAAAAAATGATTAGCTGTCCCAATAATTGAGGGTACTGTAATTCATTATAGCCTAATAGTACTGTAGAGCTGTTTTTACTTGTGCACACTATATACAGTGCCTTGCGAAAGTATTCGGCCCCCTTGAACTTTGCGACCTTTTGCCACATTTCAGGCTTCAAACATAAAGATATAAAACTGTATTTTTTTGTGAAGAATCAACAACAAGTGGGACACAATCCTGAAGTGGAACGACATTTATTGGATGTTTCAAACTTTTTTAACAAATCAAAAACTGAAGAATTGGGCGTGCAAAATTATTCAGCCCCCTTAAGTTAATACTTTGTAGCGCCACCTTTTGCTGCGATTACAGCTGTAAATCGCTTGGGGTATGTCTCTATCAGTTTTGCACATCGAGAGACTGAAATTTTCCCATTCCTCCTTGCAAAACAGCTCGAGCTCAGTGAGGTTGGATGGAGAGCATTTGTGAACAGCAGTTTTCAGTTCTTTCCACAGATTCTCAATTGGATTCAGGTCTGGACTTTGACTTGGCCATTCTAACACCTGGATATGTTTATTTTTGAACCATTCCATTGTAGATTTTGCTTTATGTTTTGGATCATTGTCTTGTTGGAAGACAAATCTCCGTCCCAGTCTCAGGTCTTTTGCAGACTCCATCAGGTTTTCTTCCAGAATGGTCCTGTATTTGGCTCCATCCATCTTCCCATCAATTTTAACCATCTTCCCTGTCCCTGCTGAAGAAAAGCAGGCCCAAACCATGATGCTGCCACCACCATGTTTGACAGTGGGGATGGGGTGTTCAGGGTGATGAGCTGTGTTGCTTTTACGCCAAACATAACGTTTTGCATTGTTGCCAAAAAGTTCAATTTTGGTTTCATCTGACCAGAGCACCTTCTTCCACATGTTTGGTGTGTCTCCCAGGTGGCTTGTGGCAAACTTTAAACAACACTTTTTATGGATGTCTTTAAGAAATGGCTTTCTTCTTGCCACTCTTTCCTAAAGGCCAGATTTGTGCAATATACGACTGATTGTTGTCCTATGGACAGAGTCTCCCACCTCAGCTGTAGATCTCTGCAGTTCATCCAGAGTGATCATGGGCCTCTTGGCTGCATCTCTGATCAGTCTTCTCCTTGTATGAGCTGAAAGTTTAGAGGGACGGCCAGGTCTTGGTAGATTTGCAGTGGTCTGATACTCCTTCCATTTCAATATTATCGCTTGCACAGTGCTCCTTGGGATATTTAAAGCTTGGGAAATCTTTTTGTATCCAAATCCGGCTTTAAACTTCTTCACAACAGTATCTCGGACCTGCCTGGTGTGTTCTTTGTTCTTCATGATGCTCTCTGCGCTTTTAACGGACCTCTGAGACTATCACAGTGCAGGTGCATTTATACGGAGACTTGATTACACACAGGTGGATTGTATTTATCATCATTAGTCATTTCGGTCAACATTGGATCATTCAGAGATCCTCACTGAACTTCTGGAGAGAGTTTGCTGCACTGAAAGTAAAGGGGCTGAATAATTTTGCACGCCCAATTTTTCAGTTTTTGATCTGTTAAAAAAAATTGAAATATCCAATAAATGTCGTTCCACTTCATGATTGTGTCCCACTTGTTGTTGATTCTTCACAAAAAAATAGTTTTATATCTTTGTTTGAAGCCTGAAATGTGGCAAAAGGTCGCAAAGTTCAAGGGGGCCGAATACTTTCGCAAGGCACTGTAGCTGGGTTGCCCTGTCCTGCCCCTAGGGATCCACCACCCTGCAGCGCCCCAACTCAGCACACCCCACTCAGCTTTAGGATCTTAGTGAAACATTCATTAACCAACAGTACGGCAAAACCCCCAGGGCCATGACTGGGCAGCCCAGCAGTTAGAGATTGCCTGAATAGGTATCTCCACTTAAGTGGGCATGTTTTCTAAATGGACTTTTGTTGTACAGTATTTCATATAAGGCACCCAGACCTTATGAAAGTTGCACAGTATACCTTTAATCTTGTAATGAATCAAATCTAGTGATACATTACATTTCTGCCATCCATTGTGGGAGGATAACCAACCTTCCAATTAATGGTAATGCATTTCTGAGCCACTATAAATGCTAGATTACACTTCTGATAAGTCTCCAATATCAACATTTCCAAGCAAACAAAATTTGCGGGAAGGGAGAATCTGTAAACATGCTGAATTCAGCCAGCCTTCACAAGAACATAACATATGCAGATATGTCCCCTTTTTGTGTTTTACACCTCCAGCAGAGGAATTACATTTGAGTCCATGATATTCAGTTTCATTGGCATATATGAATCAAGTCCAATTTTATTTGTCACATGCGCTGAATACACCAGGTAGACCTGTTGGTCTGTAGACCTTACAGTGAAATGTTTACTTACAAGCCCTTAACCAACGATGCAGTTTTAAGAAAAATACAAACAACAAAAAATAAATACATGTAAAAAATTATTAAAGAGCAGCAGTAAATTACCAATGCCCAGGCTTTATACAGGCGGTACCGGTTAGTCGAGGTAATGGATGGTCTTATAAGCTCAGAAATAAATGACTGCAGTTTATGAACATAACTGGGCATTCCAACATATCTGTATCCATTCATTATCATTAATAGTGTCTTCCTCACATTTTTGTTTTGTGTCATTGGAAAAAGCCTATCAACCATTGATACAGTTTGGAAATCAACTTTTGTCAGACTGCCTGAAACTATTTTAAATATTTAAATCTTCTGGCTTGTCCAGTGTTAGACGCAAAGAGAGAATAAAGTGGCGAGGTGGTCTAAGGAACTGCATCTCAGTGCTAGAGGCGTCACTACAGACACCCTGGTTCGAATCCAGGCTGTATCACAACTGGCCATGATTGGGAGTCTACCATGATAGGGTGGCGCACAATTTGCCCAGCGTTGTCAGGGTTTAGCCTGGGTAGGCCGTCATTGTAAATAAGAATTTGTTCTTAACTGACTTGCCTAGTTAAATGGAAATGTAACCTGCAAAAGTTTGCCTCGGCGCAGTTTGACTGGTTGCCTGACCCTGCTGTTTCTAATAAAAACTCACGCTGCTCTGTCAAATGTCAGAATGTCGGTCTTCAATCATTTGGCTGCAGGTTTCATCGTTTGATTTAGGTCTAGTGTGATTGAGGCAAAAATAATAGCTGAAGTTAGTGAGCTAGCTAGCTAACATTAGCCAACTTTTGGCTAGCTCTAATGGTACACCGGCTAGTTTTCACCAGCTAAGTTAATTTACTTCTGTTGAAACAGGACAAAACAAAGTCTACAAAACATTTCCATGCACACAACAGCTGCTAGCTATCTGTCAGTTAGCAGTATCTAAAGCTGAACTGGCTGTGGTAGCTACTAGCTAGCAAACTAGTTAATTCACTTCAGACAGAACTTCAGTCGAGAGGGATTGAAACATGTAACGCATTAGCTAATGTTACATGTCAGTTACACTACTACACTACTAACACCGGAAATAAATATTTTTTTCCTGTTATGTCAAACAGCAGTTACCTTGCCAGCTGCATCAGTCAAATAAAAGTAGTCCGTTTTTGTTCTGCTTGCTTTTACAAGTCAGAGAAAACACACACAGACAACAACTGCCATTCGCACATTCTGTGGTGTCCATCTTAAATCCAGGCAGCTCATACTGCCAAACAGCCTATCCGACCACTCTTAAGGCACAGATGCCACTTTTTGTATCACAGTGCAATGATAAAACTGGGGGGACATTTAATTTCAGTGTGTGTGTGTGTGTGTGTGCGTTCAACCATTCCACTCATCCACATTCCCAAACGAGCCCTTGAAACTGGAGAAGTGGGACACCAGTTTACTAAAACTCCCTGTCTGTGTGAGGGAGCTTGATTATTAAAACGCGTGCAACACATGCTGCTGATACATGGTTGACCGCTGAGTGTGGTAGAATAGAGGGAGCTGAGATTTGATAACCCCGTTGCTCCTGAAATCTTTGGCTGCATTCTAACACATATTATCCTCTTACTGGATATAAGAACCATATAGAGTTGGGCATTTTATATGAACCGGATGGGGTTCATAGTGTTATGTTTGTCTAATCTCTAATCTGAAGACTTCTGTTCGTTTCTAGGGCCAATGCTGATCACACAATCAGTGGGCTAGCATGGTCTTGAGTCACCACCACAAGATATTATCAGGCCAATATTCCAGCTAGCACTGTATTGTTCAGAGCAGCATGATTTTGTGAAAAGCGTATTTGTGAATTTGTAGAACTAGGTAGGCCTACATATCTAACATTATATAATTGGGCCCATCTGGACTCACATAAAGCATTGGACATTCAAAAGACTTTTATCTTTATAATCTACCCTGTGTGTTGAGATTGGTGCAGATGAATAGCCACATTAGACTATTAATTTGTACCCTTTAGCCTTATTGTGTCCTCTGTGAGGAGAGGGCTGAGTAAGATGACTGGGTCACTCTGACAGCATGTAACCTGTGCGGTAGTGAACGGCTGTGATGATGATTATTTCTGCATGTTTTGTCCTACAACGACAGTCTTCCTAACTGACTAGAAACAGGAAAGGGAATTTCTGATTGGCTGTTTGTTTACTTCACAGGAACAAGAAGGTGGTGAATTACTCCCAATTCCAAGAGTCTGATGATGCAGGTGGGAGGGCAAGAGTGTGTGTGTGTGTGTGTGTGCAACTGCAACCCCTCTCCCCTGTAGCTAAACTGTGAGTGTGTAACCCCCTTTCCCTTCCCTTGTAGATGAGGAGTATGGGAGGAACTCAGACAAGCCTAAGAAGCCTCGTGCGGCTCCTCGTGAGGTGAAGCGCAAGCGTTCAAAGAACTCTCAGGAGGACAGGTGAGCCCGGAGAACAGCAGCACAAGGCTGAATCCTAACTCGCACTTCAGTGAACATCTCACGTTGTCGTCAAGCATTATTTCGAAATACGAGTTGAGGGCTCAACTCAAGATTAAGCGGTTCTATAATATCCGGCCTTGATGTGTAGAGGAACTGTATCTGCCTCCTTTGGTGCTTGTTGCTCAGTTGTTGTTTTTGGTTTCAGTGAGGATTCTGATGAAAAACTCTCAAAATCCAAAAATGATTCAGCAGGTAAGCCATTCTGGTTGATTAACAATATTATGTTTGTTAAATCTTCATTTCTGATAAATGTATGATACTAAGGTTATAGGGGTTTGGGCTATTGGAAGGGGACTAGGGATAGGAGATGTTTTGGGACCGTGCTAGTGGTGAATGTTTCTGTTTGGGTGCAGATGACTTTGGTAGTGATGAAGGCAACGACTTTGGAGAGGAGGATGACGAGGATGGAGGGAGTGACTTTGAAGCTAAACGAGGGAAAAAGGGAAAAACAGCCAAGGTGGCAAAGCCCACTAAGAGGACACCCAAGAGAAAACGACCTGCAGGTAAGACTCATGCACTGAGGTGTGTGTGTACCAGTTATAATGACTGTGTTATAACCTGACTACGTCTTTCTGTGTGTAGATGACAGTGATGAGGAGGTGAGTCGTAAGGTGCGTACGGTGCGCCAGGCTGCCACCAAGGCCGTGTCCAAACAGAGAGAGATCCTGCTGGGGGACGGGGGCAGCGAGGACGAGGAACGTGAAGACAAAGAGGAGGCCTTCCCAGACCGTAAGTCAGCCACTCTACACTACTGACACAACCACAAAAATGTACACTGAAACTTTAAGTTATCCACACAGCACTGAGCAGGCCTACATGGATCGTAAGTCAACCACTCAGTATTATATTGAGCGTATATCAACCACAGTGCTTTACAAACTATAAATAAACCACATGAATGGCTTTCATGGAGCGTAATTTAAACCAATATGGAAAGTGACATTTATCAGGTGAAATGACCAATAATCACTAGCTCGTCCCCCTCTCCTCTCTAGCTGATGAGTCGGGCAGTGATGAAGACTTCATGGTTGAGGATGACGATGATAGTGACTACGGCCGCTCCAAGAGCAAGAGGAGCAGCAAGAAGGTGATCAGACGGAGCAGGCCGGAGAGGAAGGAGAAGAAATCCCCCAAACCAAGACTAAAGGCCACCGGTAGGACTGCTCACTATGAATCAATCACCCATATCCTTCAGAACTAAAAGCATAGGTTGTTGTACAGGCTGTTTTTCGATAAAGTTTTTGTATCCTCCCAGCCTCAAAACATAATGGAATGAATGTGTATCCCTAACTGTGTGTGCGCGCCTCTCCTCTCCCAGTGACCCCCAGCCCAATGAAAGGAAAGGGTAAAGGTCGCTCAAGCGCCGCCAAGGCCCCAGAGAAGAGCTCGCCCAAAGAGGAGGAAGAGGAGGAGCCAGAGAGCCCTCTGGAAGAGGAGGAAGAAGAAGAGGAGGAGGAGGAGGTGGTGAAGAAAGACTCCTCCCCCGCTCCCAAGAAAACTAAGGAGGTACCTGGGAAGGAGAAGAAGGAAAAGGAAGACGCAGAGGAGGAGGAGGAGGAAGAGGAGGACGGTTCGGAAGAGGACGCGCCCTCTGGGGAAGACTAGCCCCACAGAAGTTCCACCTCTCTCCCCTTCCACATCTTTCTCTCTTAACCTTACGTTTTTTGTTTTGTTTCTCTTGGTTTAGAGGGTTTTATTTTGGTTTCCGTGGTGGCCTGGCTCAATGGTTTGAACCTCGTGGTGTTGTTGTTTAGTGTTAGTTTTTATCTTCCCCTAATGAATGAATGACTGACTGACTGAGGACAATGTCTGTGCATGAGAACATGTATACCACCATATGGCTGTGAGGGAAGGAAGGAAAGAACATGTGAGATTTGACTCTCTGTCCCATCCACCCCGTCACTGTCCACTCTGCTCAGCTACACCTCCACTGGCTCACCTTTCCTCGCATTTCTCATCTCCTTCTCTGCAGTGACTGCATTAGTCTTTCCTACACAAGTCTGTGTGAATATCAGAAAACAGTTTCTTTCGGCTTTGTTAGTTTGCCTTTCTGAGAGCTCAGTGCTAGTATGGATCCGTCCTCGACAGTCGCTTGGTGTGAAGAGTCATTCGTTTTCTCTGCAGGTGTGTGTGTGCAAGTGGGCCTTCTATAAAAAAACAAACACTTTCTACAGCCATTTTCTTTCTTCTCCTGTCTCCGTCCCCTCTCCTCCTCAAGTAATCTCTGGTCTGACATGACTGGATAGGTGGAAGCAATGTAGTGTAACCCTTGCTTTTGCCTATCCAGTAGAGTTAGATCAGGGATTACTAACTGAGCCCTGGGTTTGTTCAGCCAGTCTGGGTTAGGGTCTCCCTCTCCATCCTGGTTTGTCAGTGGACTGCTGGTGTTCAATCAAAGCACTTTATTCACTGTGCAACACTACCCATTGGTTCAGTCGGAACCCACCGCTGACGAATCAGAGAGGGCCACACTGGAGACTCTTGAGGGAGGATATGATGTCTGTGTTTCCTGTCTATTTCCCTGTATCTAGATTGCCCTCAGAGGTACTAGGCCAACTAACCCCATAGCACTGTGCAGACAGACACTGTGCTTTTGAAACTCTCTCAAACACAACACGTTTTAGCAGGAAGGTTTTATGGTTGTTATTTTAATGTTAATTTAGTTGAATTAATGCTCTGTTATATTTCCCCCTACTCTGAAGTTATGCCCTGGTCCTGTGTCAAGGACCGTCAGTTTAACACATACACAAAGCTTGTTTTGTTATTGAATATGTACCGGTTCAGTAATGTGCTAGAAGGAACAGAGTTGAAGATCACTGCTTTGCAGTAGCAGTGTGTTATTGTGCTTTAGACGGAGTGCTCTGAGCTTCTGCTATGAGCTGTAAACGGTTAATGATGTGGTGATTGAGGGGGTCATGGAAGCAGGTCCTGGATCAGCCCTCCGAGAACATCTTCTTGTCTTTACCGTGTGCTGGTATTACTACAGTGCAAGGGTGTGATGGAGCACACGCTCAAGGGGTTTGGTGTTTCCTCACCCTATGCCCTCTACCTTTGGTTTGTGGTTCAGAGATGTTAGATGCTTTGAATGACTCTGCTGGGCATGATACATACACACAGAACATCCTCTCTTGTTCAACCCTTTGTGCCAGGCATCCCCAAGCTTTTTTAAATTGAATTGAGAGTGGGGTTTTTTTTTGAGTCCCCAAATTGATTTTTTTTTTTTGTTGGTTTGCTTTACTTCTCTATTCAGATTTTTTTGTAATGTTTGTTTTTTAAGAAAAGAAATAAAATTTATCTTGATTTTAAAGAAAAGTTGACCCTATCCATCTGTTTTTCTGCTGTGTTATAACTGTCTGGGAGAGCAGACCCAGCAATCCCTCCTTTCTGTTCCACTCACTTCCTTTCTCTCATTCTATTCTCATCTCCTGCTCCTTCACTCAGTTCATACTCACTCCCTCTTTCACAGAAGCTTGATGCCAGCTAATGTTTTGCTCCACACCTCTGCTCTCCTCCACAACCAAGAAACACTAGCTGTATTTCCCCTACTCTGCCCTGCAGAGATCTGATATGACTGGATAGGTGACAACAATATGAAGGAATATAGGTCAAACCACTGCTTATGCCTTCCTGGTTGTTTCTGATCTGCAAATGGTGCAGAGGTGAGAGACGGCATGAAATGAGTGCTGTTTTTCAACTCCTCCCTGGGTTGAAAAACTTTTGAGCCAAACCTATGGTATCAAAAAGTGTTCTTAGTCTATATGGATTCATTATTGTTTTAGCTGAGAATGAACTCTACCAGTTATTAAAATGAGTTTGGATGCTTAAAGATTGAATCTGTTTCTTCTTGCCTTATTTTCCCTTGGTCCTGCTGAACTAGAGGAGGCACTGCATGGTGTGATACATGTGGATTGGAGGGGATTTTATTGTGTTTAGGGTGAATACTAAACCAATCGCTAGCCCCCTAATCCTCAGACAATCCTGTAGATCTGAAATGATTCCACCCAGTCTGCAGTACTGCCTAGGGCATTAGGGGTCACTTTGAACTTCAGCAAATGACTGCTCTGCCTCTTTGGTGATGACCAACCGAAGCCATAGATCTGACATAGAAAAAAGATGATTGGGGGGGGGCGTGTCTGACATGTAATCAAATAAAAGACCTAGCTGACCAAGATCGAAGCTTTCATACCAGGGGAGGACTGTATGTATATATTTTGTTAGCCTATCCTTCAGGCCCAATGATGTGTTCTGACCAATACCAAATCACTCAAGACCCCAAGACTGCAAACACATGCCCTAGAAGCTGTTTGAGCAGACCAAAACTGTCCCTGGTTCTGGTGCACTTTCACTGTTACCCTCCTGACTGCAGTGGATACGTTTATTTGCCTAATTCCAAACGGACCCCTAGCCCTTTGACCATATTGAGTATACTTATTCAATCCTTTTCTACACAAAGGCCTTGGGGTTAGGAGTTCATTTAGATTGGTCATCTTAGTATAGGGCTTCTATCATATTCCTGAATGTCACTGAATGCTTGTACTGTATGGGGTTTCTGTGTTCAGGCAGCAGGGGTTCCAACACAGGAATATGAGATCCATACTGCTGGGCTTTTTTATGCTCGATAACCGAATGACTGTCACTGGTGTCCCAGGTCTGAATCAGGCCCTTGGTAGAGGGGAAGAATGAAAACAAGCAGTGCTCTGGACCTCCAGGCACAGATTTGAATCCCCCTGTTTAACATGAAGACATAACCATGATAAATCATGGATTTGCTCTTACTTTCCTATGCTTTCTTCAGTATCCCTGCATTTCTATTGCTTTTCATTAATATTTTCTATGTAGCTTACATTTACATTGCTAGTACAATTTAAGCAAAATTGTGATTCTTACAGGTGATAGCGCCGAGAAGCTTTTGTCAGTGGTGTGGAAAGGGAACGTTGAACTGTTGAATCTTTTGCATGTTGTGGAAAAGTGAGCAGTGATGATGAAGAAAACAATATTGTGGTCTTACAAAAATATTGACGACAACAATGATGTTGACGATGTTTTGGTTTCCCGGCTTCTAATAAAGGCAACCTACTTTTTATATGGATTTAACTAGTTGTTTTCTGATGTCGACCTCTGTGTTTTATGTGTGAGTGATGTGGGGCTCATAGAGTCATAATACCCACAAAACCTAGCGGTCAAACAAGGAAATGGTTCCAGTCATTTTTCCACCATTCATTTTTTCCATAGGGGATTTTAGAAATACTTACAATAAGACCTGTGTTTTGTGTAGGCTTAACCTGGTGTGACATTTTGATAACCATGTAAATGTCTCACGGACAAGGTGACTTTTAGTAATATATTTGCCTGTATTTACCCGACACAAATTAAATGCTAATTAGCTGCTAATGTGGCTATCATAAAGAACTACAAATGTCATGATGATCTGGACGCGACTGCCAAATCGAGCCAACGGTAAGATTCTCTGGATTAACTATTTTATTTTAGCTAAATTTAGTAATGAATACATTTTGCTACATTTCTTTAAATCTGAGAGTAAATAGTGCCGAATATTTTTATAAAAGTCACCTTGTTTTGAGAGATTTACACGGTTATCACACCATCATGGTAAGCCTACAGGAAACACTGCCCTTATTTAAATGTTTTCTAAATTCCCTATAGGATAAATGAATGGTGGAAAAACGATTGGAACCATTTCCCTGTTTAACCGCTAGGTTTTATGGGTATTATGAACCTTCACTGCGGGGCTCTATTCCAGGGGACTTTTCCTCCAAGGGCCCAACCTCGGCACTACACACTGTTAGCCACAAAGTGGCACTGTTTCCATACAGTCTATGGGTGCATCACAGTAATCTAGTCTAGTGGCCTCATCCCCTTCTTTAACACTCATTTGTAGTCACAGAGTAGGTGAAAACAATATGGTAGATTCCCACTGGAAATATCACCTGTCTAGTCATCAGTACAGTTGAAGAGAAGGAGAGGAGACAAGAAGAGCAAACCACTGTTGAGTAGACTATTGAGTGCACCCTATCAATAGACTAGAATCCTCTATGCCCTGCCAATCTGAATCATTCAACTTGATTGAACAATAATGAAACACAAACATCTGATTGGCAGCTGCAAATTCGTTGGTGGACATTTCACATCAATATGACTGGACATAAAGAGGGCATTCCACTATACAGAAGCTCTGCTTTTGCAGACAATGTACCGATATGTCAATCATTCTGTTATCATGGCCTATCAATATCAAATGTTTTGTGCATATTGATATGGAAAGTATTTTGTTATCTAACTTACTTTTTTCTCCCAATGCAATTGCAGTAGACAGTCAGGCAGACTGTTACATATTAATTTGACTCAGCTACAAAACTTGGAAGCATCTCCAAGTACGCACACTGTCTCCACGACCTCTGCAGAATGAAGCTGCAGGTTCAACCACTGGAGTTTAAAAGGTAAAGTAACCTTAAACGCATCTCTAATGTTGTAGAGTTTGATGCGGTGTGGATATACTGCACTTCAGTCAGTCAGTTAACCTAGAGCTCAAACAGTCTATCATTTTACTGGCAGCAATTTTGTTCTTCATTAGTTTTGATGTATTGTTTGCGATCTTGGTTTATTAGGCACAGTTTTATAATGCTTTAGCCTATGCACTGTAGAAAACATTAAGAACATCCCACTTTTGTAGGCCCGTGGACCTTATTTCTTTAGGGGAGGGGGACTCAGTTGTGTTCTCAACTTACTGTTGAGAGTTAGAATAATAGAATACACAAGGTACAATTTCAAAAATGTGGTTGTGCATCAGCAGTCACTCAATTAGTCCATCTCAGCAGAACATTTTTAGATTGGTAAATTTTTTTTTACTGGATGTGGGTACGCAGACCCACGAGCCACTGTGGCCCCTCAGGATGAGTTGTGTTTTTTTGTTGCACCCACCCCCATCAAAGTTGCCCTCCCCTTCATCCACACTGATTGAAGTGGATTTAACAAATTACATCAATAAGGGGTCATAGCTTTTACCTGGATTCACCTGGTCAGTCTGTCACGCGAAGAGCAGTACACTCAGTGTATAATGTCTTGACATTACGATTTCCAGAATGAGCTCTTGTCTGTGAATGAGGAACTAAAAACAGGTGTTTTATAAGAACTTTGTGAGCAGACAAGGTGGGCTAGTAATCAAAATTATTGTGAGTTGTACTCATTTCACACGTAGGCTATAACTACAGTCATGTGGACTATTATAGGCTGTACAATTTTTCCATATGAATGTTGGCAAATATATTGAGATGAGTGAAATGTTTTGCTCAGACAGTGGCTCGGCCATCCATCATCTCTGCTTTTCCTAACTCTCAGATTTTTCAGTCTGTCTTGATTTAATAGCATTTGTAGCTAGTGTAACAGTATAGCTTCCATCCCTCTCCTCGCCCCGAGCTGGGCTCGAACCAGGGACCATCTGCACACATCAACAACTGACACCCACGAAGCACCGTTACCCATCACTCCACAAAAGCTGCTGCCCTTGCAGAGCAGGGGGAACCACTACTTCAAGGTCTCAGTGCAAGTGAAGTCACCGGTTGAAACGCTATTAGCGCGCACCATCGCTAACTAGCTAGCCATTTCACATCGGTTACACTAGAGAGTGCCAGACCTCTGTCCTTTATCATATAGCCAGAATGCCACAACTCAGAAGATGCACTTTGGACTACAGTGGTGTATCTAAACACTTCACTGCACATTGGGGGCTGATATACTGGCCTATGTTCACACTGATGAAACCTCAAGGTGCTGTGAACAGGAGTTATCCCTCTTTCCTTTTTGTGTGGAGGGGGTAAACACACACGCAGACATGAAGAGGCCTGCGTTGCTACACCCATGGTTCCAGTTAACTGACTTTGTTTGTTTGTGTGACTGACCTCGTGCGGATTCCCCTTCCCCTCTTTAACACTGTAAATGCCTAATTCAGCACTTTTAATTGCTGGCGCATGAACACTTTGATGTGTTTTTCTCCTTCAAAGTGCTTGTTTCAGCTTGAGCACTGTCATGATTTGCCCTACTACATGACTCATTTCTCTGCTCATGTTAAGCATTTCTTGATTATCCTGACGTGAACATTATTCATGTCCATCTGGGATTTCTGTGCCAGTCAAAGGTAGTTGTGGCTCAGAGCTGTGTTTCTTTTGTAACATAATAACTATTAAATCCCTCTCATTTTGAATTTATTGAAGCAGTGACCTCCGACTGACTGTCCTAGTGGTTTAGGTTACTTACCTGTTGTTGTCACTGATACGCTTCGCTGGCAGGTGTGGGACCAGGATGTGATTCTCAGCTTTATGGCTGCCTCAGTAAACAGTCACTCGGGCATGCTGTGTAGTGACTGACTGACAACTGCTTTACCTCTCTGCTGGGATATAATCAGGTCTTTAAACTGAGAGTCAGACACAAAGAGTCTGTCTGTTTTTACAACAGTGGTCACCAACCCTGGTCCTGGAGAGCTACAGGGTGTGTAGGCCTTTGTTACAGCCTAGCACTAGTCAAACAATCATTATGACCTTGATTCTTTGAGTCAATTGTGTTGGGCTGGAACAGAAGTTGTGTTGGGCTGGAACAGAAGTTGTGTTGGGCTGGAACAGAAGTTGTGTTGGGCTGGAACAGACATTGTGTTGGGCTGGAAAAGAAGTCTGCACACCCTAAAGCTCTCCAGGACTAGGGTTGGAAACCATTGTCCTAAGCGATGTGTTCCTAGGAGTATGTGTCCTGAGAAGTGTGTTTTCTACTATTAATGACAGCCGCTGTTCTGCTTTTGGCTGACACTGTCTTGTGGTGGTTAGCCCAGTCCCTACAAGTCAATTCTCCAGGACATGTAATGGGAATGCTGATATTCCAGTTCCCAACCTGAGCCTGAGCCTGGCACTCCTGACAGCTCCCACGTCAGCTGAAGACAGGTGTGTTACCTCACCACAGGTGCGACACACATCACAACAGGTGTGTTACCTAGGTCAATTTCTGATTACGCCTATAATTGCGTGGCTTATCGGAAACGACACGCACACACACACAGGACTTACTTCCTTCTGAGAGTTGACAGACATAGGCACATGAGGAGTGGACAGAAACAGCTCTACGAGTGACCCAGAGGAACGTTAGACTGTGAGTTTTGTAGTGATGGATTAGGCCATACTTAACAGAATTGAAGAAGTGTTAGCTATAAAATGTCTTTATTCATTTAATCATTTAAGTGTGGGAATTAGAAATGTCAAGATGTTTTTTAATAAATAATTGATTTACCTGTACAAAAATAACGAAATGACAGAGAGCTTACTGTGAAATCTTATTATATATACGCTACAAAAGTTTGGGGTCACTTAGAAAACGTAGAAAATGTTTTTGAGAGAAAATCAAAACATTTTGTCCATTAAAATAGCATCAAATTGATCCGAAATACAGTGTAGACATTGTTCATGTTGTAAATGACTATTGTAGCTGGAAACGGCTGATTTTTTATGGAATATCTACATAGGCTTATACAGAGGGCCATTATCGGCAACCATCACTCCTGTGTTCCAATGGCACGTTGGACATGACAGGACTATGTATATTCCTCATTTAATTTGTCAAGTTGTCTCAATTGTGATGCCAAGTCTTTATAAGCCAGTTTCTTGTTCCTGATATAAGTCTGATAGCTTTATCTAGGCACAGTACACTAGGTATCCACGTATTGTGTCAGGGTTTGATTGCATTGTGTGTGAGGTGAGCTGGCAGCCAGGCTGAAAGAGGAGGACACACCTCAGTGTACACACTGTAGGATATATCAAACAAACAATCTTATCTCTGTGAAATGTCAACGGCGCATTGAGCATAACTGCAAGCTTTTTATTTTCAACGTCTTTTATATTTAACTCAGCTTGTGTCATGCTGATTTAGCTTTTTTGTGACCCTCAGAAACAACTTTGCAGACGACCATGTAAAACCCTCAAATGTTACTTTGAAAAAGCAGCACCACACTGTCAACAGGGCTCCCGAGGGCTCCCCGAGTGGCGCAGCGGTCTAAGACATTTTAGTGCAAGAGGCGTCACTGCAGTCGCTGGTTCGAACTCAGTGCTTATTATTGAAAAAGTCTAAATCTGACTTTTGGCATATAATGTTAATGATATGTTAGAGAAAGGCCATACTGAATGAATCAGAACATGAAGCATCCTATTTGTCTTGGTAAAATGCATTTTATAACATAAGGAAGTGAAATTCAATCTACTGATGAAATGACTGAGCTGATCCACAGAAGTATCACACACACACACACACACACACACGTGACGCTCCCACATTGGATCAACTGTGAATCCTGTCCCTCAGTTCTTTAAAGCAGACATTTCTATCTGCACAATGTGTTGAATGTTAATGGTCGGATGACGGAAGGTACATAAAACTGGCAGGGTGTATGTACACAGTGATTTATTTGATTCCTTCCTGGAAAGGTACAGTATATTCCAGCGTTTTCCATCCTGTTTTCCCTACGAGTTACAGGATGAGGCAGATAGATAAATGGAACCCTGCTTTCCCCCCTCTTCTCTGTCATAAGTGTTGAGCTGTAGCTTAACTCCACACCTGTTTATAACCAGGTTATTCCAGTGGTTACTAAAGTTTCAGCATTTGTGACCCATCTAAAGCCCACCAATGAGTCCCAAGTCCAGGCCCACCAGTAGGGAAACACATGTAGAAATGATTGTAGAAATAATTTGGAAGCTTGTTGCGTCCAGTATGACTTATGATATTTTGTGACTATTGTTGTGACTATTCATGTTAGCCTGTTCTCCCTTACTTCTCTCAGGGCCCATGTTTCCATGTGTGGATTTCTCTGTCGATTGGCAGAGTTGAGTTAACTACACCTACACTCACCAGGCATGACTGGAACCCTTTATCTTCACTGACCCTTCTCTACTACCTCCATAGGACAGAGAGAAATAGACGGATCTAGACATACAACTCTCCCACTATCTCTGTCTGCCAGAAGTGCAATGTGAGTACAGACAACACTATACATGGGGAAGCCATCCAGTCAGCTATCTTGTCTGTTATCCACTATCTTGAGTAAAGAGACATTGGGACCTCTGGACAGCAGCATGGGACACAAACACCAGCCTCCTTTCACTCTGCCCCACGTACTCATTTACATACGCAGGTCACTCAAGGACTACCCCCTGTAAGCCTAGACCCTTAGATTACATGGATAGAGAAGAGCATTCTGTCCTGTCCACACAGTCACTATAAACTCCTGTATCACAGTTGTCTCAGAAACTGTGTGGGAGAGAAACAGAAAGTAAGGGATAGACCAGAGAGTGAGATAGATAGATATAGAGGTATAGACAGAGGAAGCATCTTTGAGTCATGCAGGGCCGTGTGTGTCAGCTGTTGCTGGTGAATGCTTTGACCTGTGGTCTGGAGGTGTGTATGGCTGCAGGGACCTTCTACATCCCCCCTCTACTGCTGCAGGCCGGCATGGAGGAACGCTACATGACCATGGTGCTGGGTGAGGCAACACTTTATGACCATATTGTCATTCTTGAATGACTGTAGTGTGAACACTGTATGACCATGGTTTGAATAAATTATTTGTTCTTCAGCTCTGAAGTAGATCTCCTTCTCTTCCTTCCTGTTCTCTCTCTCTCTCAGGAGTGGGTCCAGTTCTGGGTTTGATCTTCGTGCCCATGATCGGTTTGTATAGTGACTCGTGGCGTGGACGTTTCGGTCGGCGGCGGCCATTTATCTGGCTCCTTTGTGTGGGGATTCTGCTGGGCCTGCAGGTGATGCCCCAGGCCTCTCACCTAGCTGCCTTGCTCTACCCACAGCACCCTCGCTGGCTGGAGAGGGTCCTGCTGGCGGGGTCAGCCTGTCTGCTGGAGTTCTCTGGGCAGGTAGAGCAGAAAATATATTGTTAAATAGTATAAATACACTAGTGCTGTATCTGGGTTAGGCCATTATTGTAAATACAAATTTGTTCTTAACTGACTTGCCTAGTTAAAAAAAGGTTAAATAAAAAAAAACAAATCTGATTGAGTTGGAGTGAAGTAGTTTATGGTCTTGTAATTGCTGTAGTTTACCTGAATTTTGCTTAGATAGCATTGTGATATAGATGTTTCTGACTATATTTGAATTCTTTATTTGAAATCAAACGGTCTTTTTTGCTCCTTACTGTGTGTGTGTGCGTGCGTGCGCGCGGTGTTTATAGAAGCTAAATTACTGTTGTGATCCACAGGCCTGTTTCACTCCACTGGAAGCTTTGATCTCAGACCAGTTCCCAGGAGAGGAGGAGAGCAGAAGGGCCTTCTCTGTCTACTCACTGATGATCAGCCTGGGAGGATGCCTGGGGTAAGGGACCTCTCTGTCTCTATTTATTGCTCTCACTCGCTCTCTCTCTCTATTCCCTAAAGATCAGCCCCAGGTGCTGCCTGGGGCAGGGTAACTCTCTCCATCTCTCTGAGATAGTGAATTGGACAGAGATCATATCATAAAAGAGACCAGAGTCCTCTTGTGATATCCCTCTCTGTCTCATCCTAGGTACCTGCTGCCAGCCCTGGACTGGAGCCATGCCCCGACAGCAGCCTACCTGGGCGGCCAGGAGGCCTTCATCTATGCCCTGCTCACCCTCATCTTCCTCACCTGCCTCCTCAGCACAGTCTTCATCTCAGAGGAAAGATACACCAGAGGGGGAGAGACAACTAGGAAGGATCTTAGTGTTAGCTCCGCCCTGAGCCGATACTGTGCACACTCCTTGCTGCCGCGGCCTCAGTGTGTGCGGCTGGCGGTGGGGCGGAGTGTGTCGCTGTGTGTGTCGGCGCTGCCACGCATGTACAGTGTGTGTATGCACGTGCCGGCAGTCATACGCAGGCTGTTTGTAGCCGAACTGTTCAGCTGGATGGCTCTGATGAGCTTCATGCTGTTCTACACAGACTTTATGGGAGTGGGGCTGTACCGGGGAGTACCCAACGCTACACCTGGAACACAGGAGAGACTACGATACGATGAAGGTAGGATGGACAGACTTTTACTTTATTATTATCTTTTCATTTACCGCAATGTTTGCAGCAAATTTGTCTTCTCCTTTTTTCCTTTTCACTCCTTATCTTAAACCCTTTTAACATTTTCATATTAGATTGTCAATGCATCCATTTCAATACACTCATACACCTACTTTCCCCCGTATCTCCCCAGGTGTGCGCATGGCGAGTGTGGGTCTATTCCTGCAGTGCCTGACCTCAGTGGTCTGCTCCATCCTGATGGAGCGTTGGATAGTGTTGCTAGGCACCCGGGCTGTGTATGTTAGCAGTGTGGTCCTGCTAGCGTTAGCTACAGCTGTGATGAGTTTCTCAAAGAGTGTAGTGATGATCACTGTCATGGCCGCAGCTACTGGATATACCTTCTGTGTGCTGCAGGTCCTGCCCTACACCCTGCTGTGTCTGTACCACTCTGACAGACAGGTGAGACAGATTACCACTACATGTTCTGACAGGGAAGTGATCACAGTAGATAAACCCAATCCCACCCTCTTCTCTCTATTGCTCTCTCTTCTCCATCTCTCTGTCTTTTACTCCCATCTCTCTCTCTCTTTCTTTCTTTCTTTCTTTCAGGTCTTCTTCTCCAGTTCCAAATCCAGACCTTCTCACCCAGGAGATAGTGATGACCACATCCACTCCAAGCCCCTTGTTCCCCCTGATTCCGTCCACATCCATGGCAACAGGTATCCAGAGGGGGTCAATCTCCCCGGGGCTCCCCTTCTCTCTTCCTCCTCCCCCCACGTGTCCCTTCCCCTGGAGAGAGGAGAGCCCATACCCCTGCCCTCTCCCCTGGAGAGAGAAGGAGAGCCCATACCCCTGCCTCATAGAGGGATGTGTCTAGACATGGCTATCCTAGACAGTGCCTACCTGCTTTCACAGGTAAACACTAAAGCTAGGTTCTACAGGTTAGACCAGTTGACCAGTGAACAGACGAGTGTGTGTTATTTGCCTCAACAATAATGGTTATTCTATTGTGTTCTGTTCTCTGGCCAGGTGCTGCCTGCTCTGTGTCTGGGCTCCATAGTGCAGCAGTCTCACAGTGTCAGTGCCTATATGGCCTCAGCCTGCTCCCTCAGCATCATGGCCATGCTCTGCTCCACCTGTGTCGTCTTCACACGCAGTGACCTCCACAAGCTCACAGGGTCAAAGGACAGCGCTCCAACACTGACGGGGCTAAAGAGTTAACCCATTGTGGATGTATCTGTGTTGTGGAATTGCAGATTTCTATTGGATTTTGTCTGTCCGTTATCATCGAATGGAATCCGGAGTCCTGTAGAATCCGGTATGGAATCCTGTAGATTGCAAAATATGCCATCTGACTCCTCAAATGAATCAGGGGTTAAAGAACCAAGGGTGGATGATTGCAGTCCTGATATCAGCACCTCTAAGACTGCCTGAAAGGACAGGTACTTCTTGTTTAGTGTGCTGGCACAACCAAGAGAGTAGGTCAATCCTGGGAAACACTGTAATGGACAGTAAAATAGTTTTCCTTCCTAGATTGGTCACCATATATGCTGGTCACAGATGCTTCAAGATATCAGGGGGAACACTGAGACAGGCTACTGTTCCTCTGACACAATAAAGGAGGATAAAGTGATACTGCTTATTGCCATGTCTGAAATGTATTATGTTTGCTGTTGGTTACTGCAATCTAACATGTTTCAAAGAACACTTTGTTCACTGCTATAACTAAAATGTTGCATGATTGCTATCTAAGGCCATGAAAGTATTCTGAAGTCTGTTGTGCATTTGTGTACAGTAAGTTTACTAGATGTATATATGGATGTATGTATTTATGTGAGCCCCAGGGCCAGAGGGAAAGTTGGGGTATGACTCCCACTCTGCTATTTGCATTGGGGTTGAGGGGTAAGGAGGAGAGGTGATGTGTTTTTGTGTGTGTTTTCCCCCCCCATGTTTCCATGGTAATGATAAATCCTGGTATGTGTGTGTTTGGGGGGGGGGGTTCAGGGGACTCCTCACAGTGTGTCTGATCCAATGACGTATATAAATCCTCGACTGACGATGCTGTGTATTGGCCATTGTGAGGCTTTGAAGCCAGTAGGCCATATTGGCATTCCCCAGTAGGAGCAGTCCTCCATAGAGATGAATGGAATTCTACAGTATTTCAATTAAATGTTTCAAGGACAAAATTACATTACATTTAAGTATTTTGTTGTCGTACTGGGGACAGTAATATTAGTACCAAAAAAAACTTTACGGTAAATGTTTTATATATTTTTTATCTTTGTTTAGCACACATTATATATTTAAAAGTATGCATTCAGGTGTCTGTAATAGAATAAACATGTCAATTGAGGAGTGCCATGATGGCTGCCCGGTGCCTTCTATACAGCACCAGGGTTTTTAAACATCATTGGTCTGATCCGATCCTGCTGTGCTCTGTTGCTAGGGAAGCTATCTGGATCCACTCTCATAAGGAGTGCCATATGTAACATAGTACAGTTAAATACAGTACAATATGAAGATAGGCTAAAACTGCTTCTCTAATAGAAATCACCAATCACACTTGTAGGTGACTTTGGCTAGCGTAGAAACAAGTCATCGGGTCTAACGGTTGTCTCGCACCGAACTGCGCATGAAAACTTGTCAGTTTGTCACTTTCATGAGGTTGGAGCAATAACGTGTAACTATTTAAGACATTGGCTCGACTCTGTTGTGGCTTTAGATTTTTTTTAAATGAACAACTAAGAAACTACCTCTACCTTTTCAAACCCCTGCCTAGTCTCTTGTCTGTTTTCAAGTGTTCCCGGAAGTCTCTTGATGTTGAGCTTCTGGGTTTAAAATCTCTGTGGTACAGTACTAGCAGAGACTCCTCTTCAATCTCACTTGTCTGTCATGTACAGTTGAAGTCAGAAATTTACATACACCTTATCCAAATACATTTAAACTCAGTTTTTCACAATTCCTGACATTTAATCCTAGAAAAAAATCCCTGTTTTAGGTCAGTCACCACTTTATTTTAAGAATGTGAAATGTCAGAATAATAGTGGAGAGATTGATTTATTTCAGCTTCTATTTCTTTCATCACATTCCCAGTGGGTCAGAAGTTTACATACCTTCTTCCACCAACGGCCGTTACAGTGTGAGGACCAAGGTGCAGCGTGGTATGTGTCCATATTTATTGAAATGAACACGTAAATAACAAAAACATCAAAGAGAAACGACCGAAAACAGAAAATAATCACCCACCAAACAATAGAAAACAGGCAACCTAAATATGGTTCTCAATCAGGGACAACGATTGACAGCTGCCTCTGATTGAGAACCATACCAGGCCAAACACAGAAATAGCAAATCATAGAAAAACATAGACAACCCACCCAACTCACACCCTGACCATACTAAAACAAAGACATAACAAAAGAACTAAGGTCAGAACGTGACAGTACCCCCTCCCCCAAAGGTGCGGACTCCGGCCGCAAAACCTGAACCTATAGGGGAGGGTCTGGGTGGGTGTCTGTCCGTGGTGGCGGCTCTGGCGCGGGACGTGGACCCCACTCCACCAGTCTTTCTCCGCCTCTTTTACCCGCCTCCATGGCCTCTAAAGAGCGGCGACCCTCGCCGCCGACCTCGGACTGGGGACCCAAGCCACGGGTCCCGACTGGACGGGAGACTCCGGCAGCACCGGACGGGCGGGCGATTCCGGCAGCTCCTAGCGGACAGACGGGAGACTCCGGCAGCTCCTGGCGGACAGACGGGAGACTCCGGCAGCTCCTGGCGGACAGACGGGAGACTCCGGCAGCTCCTGGCGGACAGACGGGAGACTCCGGCAGCTCCTGGCGGACAGACGGGAGACTCCGGCAGCTCCTGGCGGACAGACGGGAGACTCCGGCAGCTCCGGGCGGACAGACGGGAGACTCCGGGCGGACAGACGGGAGACTCCGGCAGCTCCGGACAGATTTTCTACTGAGTTAGGCCTCTCTTCCTTTTCCACTTTGCTGTCATTCAGAAACTCATTCCAGAGTCTGCCCGCCAGCTGGAAATCTTTGCCAATGGGTGTACGTGTGTGTAGGTTACCTGCCACCCCCATCTGAAGCATAGGTTACTGTAGCCTACTGATGACATTACAAGCGTAGACAAATTCAGAAATTAGGGAAAGATGTTTAAATAGAATGGATTGACCTTATCGAAGCTAGGTAAGGATACTATAGGTATCATGTTTCACATTAGAATTTTTAATTACAATTTTTTATTTTTTTATTCTAGTGCTGCTCTGCACACACAAGCTTTCCAGCTAGCACAGAACGTTATTGTAACATTACCTAAAGGTTCTTCTTTGCATTTTAGAAAAATAAGCCCCCCAACAATAAACCAACATTCTGGGAAAGTTATTTTTACTAAGAACCAAAGGAGAACCGTAAGGGAACGTTGCTTTTTTGGCAAGTTAGTAACAAATTGTTTTCTGAGAAAGTTCAAATAACCTCATTAAATTATTCCCCCAAAAAAAAAAAAACATTATTTGAACTCTACTTTACAATTTATTTACAATACAAACGGTCATGTGACACCTTGGTCACCATAGCAAATGTTGACGGTTGGGGAAATGGCTGCCAGGCAGTTGAGCTTGTTTCAAGTACTGCTAATATTAGTATTTGTACAGATAAGGAGTCAGAGAAACATACAAATCTACCACGTGTTTATATTAACATGTTAGGGGGTAATACAGTTACTTTTGAACATATGCATAAAAAAAAGAAATCTACATACACAAGTTAGCTAGCTTAGCTAGCATGTTCTCCAGCTGCATTGGCTGCTAGCTAGGTCTGACCATAAAACTATTTTAAAAACGTATTTCCATTGAGAGTGACAATTGAGGTCTGATAAACCTCTTGCTATGTCATAAATTGGGTTATAATTTGAGTATTTTGAAACGGATGGCGATAGATTTGACTTGTTGATTGACTAGGCTACATGGCTAGTACCTGACGATGGTAACCAAGTCATATGACCCATCATGTAAATACAGTGCATTTGGAGAGTATTCAGACCCCTTGACTTTTTCCACATTTTGTAACGTTACAGCCTTATTCTAAAATTAATTAAATTGTTTTTTTTCCCCTTATTAATCTACATACAATACCCCATAGTGAGAAAAGCAAAAACAAGTTTCATACATTTTTGCCAATTTATTTTAAAATAAAACTGAAATTTGTTCCTACAATCCGGTCTCTATAACTACCCTTATGTATGTTTTCTACAGAAGAGTGCCAACTTAACTTTTAAAAAGTTAATACAAATCTAATGTATTCGGCGCATGTGACAAATCCAACAAGTGTGCAGATTGTACCGTAAAATGCTTACTTAGGAGCCCATTCCCGGCAATGCAGTTAAAAAGTAAGAAAATGTATAATAAATATTATGTAAAATAGATACAGAATAAAATAACAATAACAAGGCTATATGCAGGCTATATACAAGGAGTACCGGTAATGAGTTAGTGTACTGAAGTAAGAGGTACTTGTGTTGATTTAGAGGTAATATGTACATGTAGGTTTGGTTAGGTGATTGAAGTACAATGGACATCTAGCTATGGGTAAAAAGCAGAATGTCTGGGTGCCGTTTGATTAACTGCTTGGCAGTCTTATGGCTTTGGGGTCGAATCTGTTCAAAAGCCCTTAGGTCCCAGATTTGGCACTCGGGTACCAGTACCGCTTATACCGCTGATTGAGTGTAGTCTGGCCCAGGAGTGTGAAGGTGAACGGAAAGGCACTGGAGCGACGACCCGCCCTTGCTGTCTCTGCCTGGCCACTTCCCCTCTCGCCACTGGGATTCTCTGCCTCTAACACTAATACAGGGTCTGAGTCACTGATTTACTGGTGCTCTTCCATGCTGTCCATAGGAGGGGTGCGTCACTTGAGTAGGTGAGTCACTGACGTGATCTTCCTGTCCGGGTTGGCACCCCCCCCTTGGGTTGTGCCGTGGCGGAGATCTTTGTGGGCTATACTCGGCCTTGTCTCAGGATGGTAAGGTGGTGGTTAAAGATATCCCTCTAGTGGTGTGGGGGCTGTGCTTTGGCAAAGTGGATGGGGTTATATCCTGACTGTTTGGCCCTGTCCGGGGGTATCGTCGGACGGGGCCACGGTGTCTCCCGACCCTTCCTGTCTCAGCCTCCAGTGTTTATGCTGCAGTAGTTTATGTGTTGGGGGGCTAGGGTCAGTCTGTTATATCTGGAGTATTTCTCCTGTCTTATCCGGTGTCCTGTGTGAATTTAAGTATGCTCTCTCTAATTCTTTCTCTCTCTGTCTTTCTTTCTATCTTTCTTTCTCTCTCGCAGAGGACCTGAGCCCTAGGGCCATGCCTCACGACCACCTGGCCTGATGACTCTTTGCTGTCCCCAGTCCACCTGGCCGTGCTGATGCTCCAATTTCAACTGTTCTGCCTGCGGCTATGGAACTCTGACCTGTTCACTGGACGTGCTACCTGTCCCAGACCTGTTGTTTTCAACTCTCTAGAGACAGCAGGAGCAGTATAGATACTCTGAATGATCGGCTATGAAAAGCCAACTGATATGTACTCCTGATGTGCTGACCTGTTGCACCCTCAACAACCACTGACCCTGCTGGTCATCTATGAATATTTGAACATCTTGGCCATGTTCTGTTATAATCTCCACCTGGCACAGCCAGAAGAGGACTGGCCACCCCTCATAGTCTGGTTCCTCTCTAGGTTTCTTCCTAAGTTCTGGCCTTCCTAGTGATTTTTTTCCTAGCAACCGTGCTTATACACCTCCATTGTTTGCTGTTTGGGGTTTTGTGCTGGGTTTCTGTATAGCACTTTGTGACATCAGATGACGTAAGAAGGGCTTTATAAATACATTTGATTGATTGATTGCTTACCGTGCAGAAGCAGAGAGAACAGACTGTAACTTGGATGGCTGGAGTCTTCCTCTGACACCGCCTGGTATAGAGGTCCTGGATGACAGGGAACTCGTGCCCCCAGTGATGTACTGAGCCGTATGCACTACCCTCTGTAGTGCCTTGCAGTCGGATGCGAGCAGTTGCCATACCAAGCCGTGATGCAGCCATTCAAGATGCTCTCAATGGTGCCGACAGGGCAGGAGATGCTGTGTGGATAAAGTTGAAGTCAGGTCAAAGGAAGGGAGGGCATTGATGAATGAGAAACAAACCGGGTGGTCTCGAGCACATCTCTGTCCCTTAGGTAATAGTTACAAGAGAGAGAAATAATTAATGACAGCACATCCAAGATCACAAAGTACATCAGCTACAGTATTCTAAACCTGGCACTTAAAAAAAAGAGTCAGGAGTCTGTGTCGACTCCAAAATGCCTTTGTTCCATTAATCTGTACTTTCTCCTGAAGTGTTCATTCAGCACTCCAACTGAAGATGGGCACTCAAACTGAAGATGGCGCCGAAAGACATGGTAGCTTTGCTTCTAGCTCCTAAGCAACTTTGAAGTTTTTAACCCAGAACATTTTTTATTTCACAGAGTAATGGCTCTCTCTGGATATATTGTCCCCGTGCATACAGCCAGCTGGGTTCTCAGTACATTGCGCAGACAGGAATAAGGAACTCTCTGGGAAGAAGAAAGTCAGTGGTGTATGTTTCATGATCAACTACTCATGGTGTGATTGTGATAAGCTATACAGGAACTCAAGTCCTTTTGTTCACCCCAATATCTCACAATAAAATGTTGACCGTATTACCTACCAAGAGAATTCTCTTTGGTAATAGTCACAGCCATGTGTATTCCCCCTCAAAATGATTCCACGACGGCCCTCAAGGAACTACACTGGACTTTGCTCAAACTGGAAACCATGTATCCTGAGGCCGCATTTATTGTAACTGGGGATTTTAACAAAGCAAATTTGGGGATAACCCTACCGAAGTTCTATCAAGAAATTGCCTGTAGCACTCGCACTACAAAAACTCTCAAACATTGTTACTCTCCCTTCCAGGACAGCTACAAGGCCCTCCACCGCCCTCTCTTCGGCAAATCAGATCACAACTCCATTCTGCTCCTCCCTTCCTATAGGAAGAAACTCAAACAGGAAGTACCCTTGCTAAGGTATATTTAGAATCCATGCTTCAAGATTGAAACAATCACATGGACATGTTCTGGGTTGCCTCAGAGAATAACATTGAAGTATACACAGACACAGTGACTGAGTTCATCAGGAAGTGTATAGGGGATATTGGGTCCACTGTGACTATTAAAACTTACCCAAACCAAAAAACGTGGATAGATGGCAGCACTCGCACAAAACTGAAAGCACGAACCACTGCATTTAACCACGACAAGGTGACTGGAAATCTGGTCAGATACAAACAGTGTAATCATTCCCTCTGTAAGGCAATCAAACAGGCAAAACGTTAGTACAGAGACAAAATGGAGTTGCAATTCAACGGCTCAGACAAGAGATGTATGTGGCAGGGTCTACAGACAATCACGGATTACAAGGGAAAATCAGCCAAGTCGCAGACACCGACGTCTTGCTCCCGGACAAGCTAAACACCTTTGCCCGCTTTGAGGATAACAGTGTCACCAACACGGTCCGCTCCCAAGGACTGTGGGCTCTTGTTCTCCATGGCCAATGTAAGTAAGACATTTAAGCGTGTTAACCTTCACAAGGCTGCAGGTCCAGATGGCATCCCTAGCCACGTCGTCAGAGCATCCACAGACCAGCGGGCTGGAGTGTTTACGGACATATTCAATCTCTCCCTATTGCATTCTGCTGTCCCCACTTGCTTCAAGGGGTCCACCCTTGTTTCTATACTCAAGAAGGCAAAGATAACTGAACTAAATGACTATCGCTCTGTATCACTCACTTGTGTCATCATGAAGTGCTTTGAGAGGCTAGTTAAGGATCATAACACCTCCACCTTACCTGACAGCCTAGACCAGGCCTGGGCAATTCCAGTCCTCAGGGGCCTGATTGGTGTCATGCTTTTCCCCCATCGCTAGCAAACCCAGCTGATTTAAACTAATTGCATTCTAAACTGAATATCATGATTAGTTGATCATTGGAGTCAGGTGTGTTAGCTGGGGCTGGGGCAAAAGTGTGACACCAATCAGGCCCCCGAGGACTGGAGTTGCCCAGGCCTGCCCTAGACCCACTTCAATTTGCATACCGCCCCAATAGATCCACAGATGATGCCATTGCACTGCACACTGCCCTCTCCCATCTGGACAAGAGGAATACCTATGTAAGAATGCTGTTCATTGATTATAGCTCAGCCTTCAACAGCATAGTACCCTCCAATCATTAAGTTTGGGGCCCTGGGTCTGAACCCCGCTCTCTGCAACTGGGTCCTGGACTTCCTGACAGGCCACCCTCAGGTGGTGAAGGTAGGAAACACCTCCACTACACTGATCCTCAACACAGGGGCCTCACAAGGGTGCGTGATCAGCCCCCTCCTGTACTCCCTGTTAACCGATGATAGAGTGGTCAATCATCAAGTTTGCAGACGACACAAAAGTAATAGGCCTGATTAGCGATGACGAGACAGCCTACAGGGAGGAGGTGATGGCCCTGGTGTAGTGGTGTCAGGAAAATTACCTCAACATCAACAAAATGAAGGAGACAACCGAGAGAGCAGGCCACTATTCAGATCGACGGAACCGCAGTGGAAAAGGTGAAAACATTAAAGTTTCTCAGCATATACAGTGCCTTGCGAAAGTATTCGGCCCCCTTAAACTTTGCGACCTTTTGCCACATTTCAGGCTTCAAACATAAAGATATAAAACTATTTTTTTGTGAAGAATCAACAACAAGTGGGACACAATCATGAAGTGGAACGACATTTATTGGATATTTCAAACTTTTTTAACAAATCAAAAACTGAAAAATTGGGCGTGCAAAATTATTCAGCCCCCTTAAGTTAATACTTTGTAGCGCCACCTTTTGCTGCGATTACAGCTGTAAGTCGCTTGGGGTATGTCTCTATCAGTTTTGCACATTGAGAGACTGAATTTTTTTCCCATTCCTCCTTGCAAAACAGCTCGAGCTCAGTGAGGTTGGATGGAGAGCATTTGTGAACAGCAGTTTTCAGTTCTTTCCACAGATTCTCGATTGGATTCAGGTCTGGACTTTGACTTGGCCATTCTAACACCTGGATATGTTTATTTTTGAACCATTCCATTGTAGATTTTGCTTTATGTTTTGGATCATTGTCTTGTTGGAAGACAAATCTCCGTCCCAGTATCAGGTCTTTTGCAGACTCCATCAGGTTTTCTTCCAAAATGGTCCTGTATTTGGCTCCATCCATCTTCCCATCAATTTTAACCATCTTCCCTGTCCCTGCTGAAGAAAAGCAGGCCCAAACCATGATGCTGCCACCACCATGTTTGACAGTGGGGATGGTGTGTTCAGGGTGATGAGCTGTGTTGCTTTTACGCCAAACATAACGTTTTGCATTGTTGCCAAAAAGTTCAATTTTGGTTTCATCTGACCAGAGCACCTTCTTCCACATATTTGGTGTGTCTCCCAGGTGGCTTGTGGCAAACTTTAAACAACACTTTTTATGAATATCTTTAAGAAATGGCTTTCTTCTTGCCACTCTTCCATAAAGGCCAGATTTGTGCAATATACGACTGATTGTTGTCCTATGGACAGAGTCTCCCACCTCAGCTGTAGATCTCTGCAGTTCATCCAGAGTGATCATGGGCCTCTTGGCTGCATCTCTGATCAGTCTTCTCCTTGTATGAGCTGAAAGTTTAGAGGGACGGCCAGGTCTTGGTAGATTTGCAGTGGTCTGATACTCCTTCCATTTCAATATTATCGCTTGCACAGTGCTCCTTGGGATGTTTAAAGCTTGGGAAATCTTTTTTGTATCCAAATCCGGCTTTAAACTTCTTTTTCTTTTTTTCTTTTTTTAACTTTTAAACAGTATCTCGGACCTGCCTGGTGTGTTCCTTGTTCTTCATGATGCTCTCTGCGCTTTTAACGGCCCTCTGAGACTATCACAGTGCAGGTGCATTTATACGGAGACTTGATTACACACAGGTGGATTGTATTTATCATTAGTCATTTAGGTCAACATTGGATCATTCAGAGATCCTCACTGAACTTCTGGAGAGAGTTTGCTGCACTGAAAGTAAAGGGGCTGAATAATTTTGCACGCCCAATTTTTCAGTTTTTGATTTGTTAAAAAAGTTTGAAATATCCAATAAATGTCGTTCCACTTCATGATTGTGTCCCACTTGTTGTTGATTCTTCACAAAAAAATACAGTTTTATATCTTTATGTTTGAAGCCTGAAATGTGGCAAAAGGTCGCAAAGTTCAAGGGGGCCGAATACTTTTGCAAGGCACTGTACATCAATGATAATCTGAAATGGTCCACCCACACCGACAGTGTGGTGAAGGCGGCACAACAGCGCTTCTCAACCTTAGGAGGCTGAAGAAATTTGGCTTGGTCCCTAAGACCCTTACGAACTTTTACAGATGTACAATTGAGAGCATCCTGTCGGGCTGTATCATCACCTGGTACGGCAACTGCACCACCCGCAACCACAGATCTCTCCAGAGGGTGGACAGTTTAAAAAGAAAATGTGTGTAATTTTACCCCCTTTTTCGTGATCTTGTCTCATTGCTGCAACTCCCCAACAGGCTCGGGGGAGGCAAGGAATGAGTCATCCGTCCGAAACATGACCCGCCAAGCTGCACTTCTTAACACCCTCTCGCTTAACTTCTTATGGCTGCAGGGGCAGTATTGAGTAGCTTGGATGAAAGGTGCCCATATCAAACGGCCTGCTCCTCAGTCATAGTTGCTAATATTTGCATATTATTATAATTGGATAGAAAACACTCTGAAGTTTCTAAAACTGTTTGAATTATGTCTGTGAGTATAACAGAACTCATATAGCAGGTAAAAACCTGAGAAATTCCACTTCCTGATTTTTTTTCTGGAGGTGGCAGATTTTCAACCAAGCTCTCATTGAAATTACAGCGAGATATGGATGAGTTTTCACTTCCTACACCTTCCACTAGATGTCAACAGTCAATAGAACTTTGTCTGATGACTCTAATGTGAAGGGGGGTCGAATGAGACAGGAAATCGTCACCACTGCCATGAGTGGACCATGTTTCACCAGGCGCGTTCACAGGGGAAGGTCTTGCGTTCCACCGCTCATCTGAAGTCATTCTAATTCTACGGTTGGAACGTTATTCAAGATATATGTAAACAACATTCTAAAGATTGATTCAGTACATCGTTTGACATTTTTCTACTGACTATTACGGAACTATTTGACATATCGTCACGTTATAGTGGACGCGCTTTGTGACTTTGGAATTGTTTACCAAACGCGCTAACCAAAGTAGCTAATTGGACAAAAATAACGGACATTTTCGAACAAATCAAGCATTTATTGTGGACCTGGGATTTCTAGGACTGCATTCTGATGAAGTTCATCAAAGGAAACATTTATCATGTATTTTCTGGTTTCTGTTGACTCCAACATGGAGGCTAATTTGGCTACTGTTCTGAGCGCCGTCTCAGATTATTGCATGGGTTGCTTTTTCCGTAAATCTGAAATCTGACACTGCGGTTGCATTAAGGAGAGGTATATCTATATCTATAATTCCATGTGTATAACTTGTATTAACATCTTATGATGAGTATTTCTGTTGAAACGATGTGGCTATGCAAAATCACTTGATGTTTTTGGAACTAGTGAATCTAACGCGCCAATGTAAACTCAGATTTTTTTATATAAATATGAACTTTAACAAAACATGCATGTATTGTGTATCATGAAGTCCTATGAGTGTCATCTGATGAAGATAATTCAAGGTTAGTGATTAATTTTATCTTTATTTCAGGTTTTTTTGAATGCTATATTTTGCTGGAAAATGGCTGTGCTTATTGTGGTTTGGTGGAGACCTAACAAAATTGTTTTTCGTGCTTTCGCTGAAAAGCCTATTTGAAATCGGACACTTTGGTGGGATTAACAACGAGAATAGCTTTAAAATGATATAAGACACATGTATGTTTTAGGAAGTGTAATTATGAGATTTCTGTGGTTTGAATTTGGTGCCCTCTATTTTCACTGGTAGTTGTCATATCGATCCCGGTATTGGGATTGCAGCCATAACCCAGAAGCACCAATGTGTCAGAGGAAACACTGCTCAACTGACGACCGAAGTCAAACTGCAGGCGCGGAACTACTGGCAATTCAGCGACAGCTGCTAGCCGCTGGAGCGCTAGACCTGCAAAACGGAGTCCTGCATAGATCTTGTAGGACCAAGGAGGAGGTAGAGGACCTTGCAAGAGTCTGAAAGAGGCCATCACAAGACATAAAGAGATATATACCATCTTAATCTTTGAAAATGTTCCAAGAACTTCCCACAGCAATCTGTTGTAAATCACGGTATTCAGGATGATGGGATAACTGCCTCTCAATTTTGAATGTCATTTTAGATCCATTACTTCCATTACTTCCATTCCCCAGTTTTTTTTAAACCCATCTCCTCCCCTTAATCTACACTGATTCGAGTGATATCAATAAAACACTGAAATATCACAGGATTCAGACCCTTTCAGTACTTTCTTGAAGCACCTTTGGCAGCGATTACAGCCATGAGTCCTCTTGGGTACGAAGCTACAAGCTTGGCACACCTGTATTTGGGGAGTTCTCTCGTTCTTCTCTGCAGATCCCCTCAAGCTCTGTCAGGTTGGACGGGGAGTGTTGCTGCACAGCTTTTTTCACGTCTCTCCAGAGACGTTCGATCGGGTTCGAGACTTGTCCCGAAGCCACTCCTGCGTTGTCTTGGCTGTGTGCTTAGGGTTGTTGTCTTGTTGGAAGGTGAACCTTTGCCCCAGTCTGAGGCCCTGTGTGCTCTGGAACAGTTTTTCATCAAGGATATCTCTGTACTTTGCTACGTTCATCTTTGCCTTGATCCTGACTAGTCTCCCAGTCCCTGCAGCTGAAAAACATCCCCACTGCATGATGCTGCCACCACGATGCTTCACTGTAGGGATGGTGCCAGGTTTCCTCTAGACATGGTGCTTGGCAATCAGGCCAAAGAGAATCTTGTTTCTCATGGTCTGAGAGTCTTTTGGTGCCTTTTGGCAAAGCGGGCTGTCATGTGCATTTTACTGAGGAGTGGCTTCTGTCTGGCCACTCTGCCATAAAGGCCCAATTGGTGGTGTGCTGCAGAGATGACTGTCCTTCTGGAAGGTTCTCCCATCTCCACAGAGGAACTCTAGAGCTCAGTCAGATTGACCATAGGGATTTTGGTCACCTCCCTGCTCCCCCGATTGCTCAGTTTGGCCGGGCTGCCAACTCTAAGAAGAGTCTTGGTGGTTCCAAACTTCTTCCTGAATGATGGAGGCCATTGTGTTCATGGGGACCTTCAATGCTGCAGAAATGTTTTAGTACTCTTCCCCAGATCTGTGCCTCGACACAATCCTGTCTCGGTGCTCTACGGATAATTCCTTCGACCTCATGGCTTGGTTTTTGCTCTGACATGCACTGTCAACTGTGGGACCTTAAATAGACCGGTGTGTGCCTTTCCAAAACATGTCCAATCAATTGAATTTTACCTAAGGCTCAAACTTTTTTGATAATATATTGGATTGTTTTATTTATTTTATGGTTTTAATCCGTTTGTAATTGTATCAAGGGAAAGGTTAAGTTGTTACACAAGGTAATAACAGGTTGTAGTGCCTTACATAATTTCATTTTTATTTGAAAGCTTCTCTCTCCTTCCTTTTATCTTGTGAATAAAATATTTTAAACATCAAACATTCATTTTCATATGTAAACTCAATTATTTGAGTTTGATTGTCCGTTATGTTTGATACAGAAGTTATTCATAAGGACTCGGCTGGTATCAGATTACACCCCCCAAATCCACACCAACACAATGAAGGGATAAAAACACAGCAGACTGGATCATTGTGGCCAATATCCTGAATCTCCAGCAGAGGTCCCCGTTGTATCGCTAAAACACTCCCAAACATGATAACGGAAGTAGGCTCTTGTCTTGCAATGTGGTCTCAATAATATAGTTACATATTATTCTGTACGTATATCCGTTAGTATGATCTATTATGTTTGATATGGGAGGTATTAATTTGTGGATGTCCATCATCCATTTCATATGATATGTTATGAATTACAATTCGTATATGTTCAAATTGTAATTTGTACAATTTGCTAGGGATTTGAGAAAGTAAAATATGTTACGAATAGGAAAAAAATTATATGTTATGAATTCCACTTTGTTGTGGCTAACGTTAGCTATGTGACTAATGCTAACATTAGCTAGCGTTAATCTAATCAAATCAAATGTATTGGTCACATACAAGGTTAGCAGATGTTAATGCGAGTGTAGCGAAATGCTTGTGCTTCTAGTTCCGACCGTGCAGTAATATCTAACAATTTCACAACTACCTTATACACACAAGTGTAAAGGAATGAATAAGAATATGTACATATAAATATATGCATGAGCGATGGATGTGTGGCATACGCAAGACGCAGTAGATGGTATAGAGTACAGTATATACATACATATGAGATGAGTAACGAAGGCCATGTAAACATTATATAAAGTGGCATTGTTTAAAGTGACTAGTGATACATTTATTACATCCAATTTTTAATCACAAAAGTGGCTAGAGATTTGAGTCATTATTTTGGCCTACCACTGTAGTGTCGTCTGCAAACTTGATGATTGAGTTGGATGCGTGCATGGCCAAGCAGTCATGGGTGAACAGGGAGTACAGGAGATGGCTGAGAACGCACCCTTGAGAACGCACCCTTGTCCCAGTGTTGAGGATTCACGGGTGGATATGTTGTTTCCTACCCTCACCACCTGTGGGCGGTCCGTCAGAAAGTCCAGGACCCAGTTGCACAGGGCGTGGTTCAGACCCAGGGTCCCGAGCTTAATGATGAGTTTGGAGGGTACTATTGCGATTGCGTCGTCTGTGGAACCTATTGGGTCATTAAGCAAATTGGAGTGGGTCTACGGTGTCAGGTTGGGTGGAGGTGATATGACACTTGACTAGTCTCTCAATGCACTTCATGATGAAAGTGAATGCTAGTGATAGTCATTTAGCTCAGTTACCTTAGCTTTCTTGGGAACAGGAACAAATGTGGCCCTCTTGAAGTATGTGGGAACAGCAGACTGGGATAGGGATTCATTGAATATGTCCATAAACACACCAGCCAGCTGGTCTGTGCATGCTCTGAGGACTCGGCTAGGGATGCCGTCTGGGTCGGCAGCCTTGAGAGGGTTAACACATTTAAATGTTTTACTCACGTAGGCTGTGGTGAAGGAGAGCCCGCAGGTTTTGGTAGTGGGCCTTGTCATTGGCACTGTATTGTCCTCAAAGCAAGCAAAGAAGTTGTTTAGGTTGTCTGGGAGCAAGACGTCGGTGTCCACGACGGGGCTAGTTTTCTTTTTGTAATCCATGATTGACTGTAGACCCTGCCACATATGTCTCGTGTCTGAGCCGTTGAATTGCAACTCTTTGTCTCTATACTGATGCTTAGCTTGTTTGATTGCCTTGCGGAGGGAATAGCTACACTGTTTGTATTCGGTCATGTTTCCGGTCGCCTTGCCATGATTAAAAGCAGTGGTTCGCGCTTTCAGTTTTGCGTGAATGCTGCCATCCATCCACTGTTTCTGGTTGGGGAAGGTTTTAATAGTCACCGTGGGTACAACATCACCGATGCACTTGCTAATAAACTCGCTCACCGAATCGGCGGAAACATCAATGTTGTTGTCTGGGGCCATCCGGAACATATCCCAGTCCATATCCCAGTCCCAGTCCGCGGAAGTTAGAGTAGCAATGATCCAGAATGCTGCCAGCCCGGGTCGCGCATTCGGTATGCTGATAAAATTTAGGGAGCCTTGTTTTCAGATTAGCTTTGTTAAAATCCCCAGCTACAATAAATGCACCCTCAGGATATGTGGTTTCCAGTTTACATAGAGTCCAATGAAGTTCTTTCAGGGCCGTTGAGGTGTCTGCTTGGGGGGGATATACACGGCTGTGATTATAATCAAAGAGAATTCTCTTGGTAGTTAATGTAGTCGGCATTTGATTGTAAGGAATTCTAGATCAGGTGAACAAAAGGACTTCAGTTCCTGTATGTTGTTGTGATCACACCACGACTCGTTAATCATAAGGCATACATCCCCGCCCTTCTTCTTACCAGAGTGATGTTTGTTTCTGTCCGCGTGATGCGTGAAGAAACCGGGGGGCTTTACCGACTCTGATAATATATCCCGAGAGAGCCATGTTCCGTGAAACAGAGAATGTTACAATCTCTGATGTCTCTCTGGAAGGCAACCCTTGCTCGAATTACGTCTACCTTGTTGTCAAGGGACTGGACATTGGCGAGTAGTATACTCGGGAGTGGTGAGCGATGTGCCCGTCTACGGAGCCTGTCCAAAAGACCGCTCCGTCTGCGCCGCCATTGTTTTGGGTTGCCTACTGGGATCCGATCCATTGTCCTGGGTGGTGGTCCAAACTGAGGATCCGCTTTGGGAAAGTTGTATTCCTGGTCGTTATTTTGGTAAGTTGATGTTGCTCTTATATCCAATAGGTCTTCCCGGCTGTATGTAATAAGACTTAAGATTTCCTGGGGTAACTGTGTAAGAAATAATACATAAAAAACGAAATACTGCATAGTTTCCTAATGTAACAGTATACCTTTAGTCCGTCCCCTCGCCGGGCTCGAACCAGGGACCCTCCGCACACATCAACAACAGTCACCCACGAAGCATCGTTACCCATCACTCCACGAAAGCCGCAGCCCTTGCAGAGCAAGGGGAACCACTACTTCAAGGTCTCAAAGCGAGTGATGTCACCTGATTGAAACGCTATTAGCGCGCACCACCACTAACTATCTAGCCATTTCACATCGGTTACACTCACCCCCCTTTTCCGCAGCAACCAGTGATCCGGGTCACGGCACCAATGTAACAGTATAACTTTAGTCCATCCCCTCGCCTGGCTCGAACCAGGGACCCTCTGCACACATCAACAACAGTCACCCACGAAGCAGCATTACCCATCACTCCACTACTTCAAGGTCTCAAAGCATGTGATGTCACCCGAATGAAATGCTATTAGCGCACACCACCGCTAACTATCTAGCAATTTCACATTGGTTACACTCACCCCCCTTTTGACCTCCTCCTTTTCCGCAGCAACCAGTGATCCAGGTCACAGCACCAATGTAACAGGATAACTTTAGTCCGTCCCCGAACCAGGAACCCTCTGCACACATCAACAACAGACACCCACGAAGCAGCGTTACCCATCACTCCACTACTTCAAGGTCTCAAAGCATGTGATGTCACCGATTGAAACGCACCACCGCTAACTAGCTAGAACGTGAAGCGAGGCGACCATCTCTGTCGGCGCCGTGTTGGCTCTAGGAGTTAGGGGACGGGGACGGGTTAGATAAAAGGGTTATGGTTATGTGAAGGGTTAGCTAACATCTAATTCAATTGCAAAGTAGCAAAAAGGTAGTAAGTAGCTGCAAAGTTGCTAATTAGCTAAAATTGTCTGTGATGAGATTTAAACATGCAATCTTTGGCATGCTAGTCATTTGCTTTATACACCCCCATCCACCCGAGGGTTGCTAGATGTTTGCTTCATACACCCACCTACTCACCCCGACCAACCACCCTCCTTTCCTTTATACCTAAGTAACCTTCTAATTTATGTAACTATACCAAACGTGACATATAATAATTTGAGTATCCCGGATTTACATTAACTATGTTATGTCTAGTCTATGAGACCAGTCTGAGTCTAATGTTTATACATGTGCTCTCCGCTGACAGGCTGACAGACACTCCAACATTTGGTTAACCATGAAAAAGGCTATAATTTTTAATCCTAATTAAGCAATGCATAGGCTATAATTTAACAAAATGTCCATCGTACCACCTGCTGCAGTTCAAAACTCTGCCATCTTGTCAGTTCATGACACATGGTTTCTGAATGAGCCACGTTGTATGTACGATATCATTTTGAAAACACTGGATACATAACTGTGGTGGCGTTAATTCTAATTTTCCCGGTGCCATAGGGACAGTCGGCCTAGATTAATGACGTTTCCAAAATATTGGGGGAAAAACAGCGTCCATCAAGCGGAAACCAATTAAATCTCTTGTTTTAGGGCGAGCCTCCGTAACCTTAGCCAACCAAACAGCCGGAATTGGATCCTTGCCTCTGAGCGTACAGAAATGCAGTCATGTGATGGGCTCATAAAGAATGCCAACATGGAGCCTTGGCAATGACGGGATCTCTCTCTGCAACAATAACACGACGGACAAAAACTTCGAGGACGGTATATTTCGAAAGCTCTTAATATATTTCATGATAATAGACGGTAAGTTCGCCATTACTAATGTTAGTTGTTCTTTTCGTTTGCGTTGGATGCTTAGATTTGTATTTATAGAACCCTCCGAACTTGAGACTCGTGAATTCCTGTCTGGCTGTTGCAGTCAGGTGGCTTGCCATGCGCCTCGCCTGCCCATGCGCTGAGTTTAAAAGCAGTTTAAGTTTTAAATAATACTGTTTGCTGACGTCGAATAACGTTTATCGATTGTATAAACATGATTAACTTTGTTGTAATTACGCACTTATTACAGTCCTGCACCATGTTGTTTAGCGCCCGAGACACATATGGGCGTCATGTGGGAAGTGTTTACGCTGGAGGCGTCATTGTGCACAATGTATCCATTTAATTATCCCGCGTGTTGCTTTATTGTTATGATGGTCGAATTAATGAAATCAAATGACACATTAGGTTTATTATTTTTAATTTGATAGATATATTTGCTCTGTTTTAGCACATGTGTTTAGGCCTTGATACCATTCGGATTAGATGTTTGGCCTAATCATTTGATGATTGTTAGCTTTCAGCCTATTATTACCTAGCTCTGGAGAACCCAATGGGGGTATACACATTTTACAGCCGGCCCCACTTTTGGGTTCTCAGTTGATGGTATGGACCACAGCTGGCTCCATGTGAACACTACAATCCCAACACTCTGTCTTAATGTAAATACGCTTCACTTGCAGTATAGTTTTGGAAACCTTTGGAACTTAACGTTAGTATAAGCGCGAAAGAATCTTTCAAATCCAAAAGATACACGTTTATGCTGTTTTCACACACCACCTTGGCTGACACATCCTCTCACCTTGCACTCGCATTTCCATTGGACCATTCCACATTTCCGCTGTTCCTTCAAATACAGCTAGGTGCACAGCTAGGTGCAACTTTCCTAAACAGCATATCAGTATTAAATCTTGCATTCTTATTCATGTTTAACCGTTCACATTTTTAACTACCCTATCCCTCACATTTTCTGTGCAGGTGTAGTGAGAAGCGTGGTTCTCTGCTCAACTTTCCTGTGTATCTGGACTATCAATGGTGTCGTTACGCAGCAGAGCGCTGGTCTCTGATAATGACCACTTTAGGGACAGTGTTCGTCTGAGCTCCTTGGAGCTCGAGGAGGGAGAGGGCAGTGAGGGGAGGAGCGAGGGGGATAGCTTTGCCTCCGGTTACAGCCCAGATGCTGGGGACATTGGTGCTCGGCTCAGCTTCAGCCCTGGAGAGGAGGAAGAGGAGGATGATTTTACCCCCATAGAGCGGGATAGGGAGAAGCGAGAAGAAGGCATGCTGCAGGACCCCAGGCTGCCTGACTTCAGCCCCCGCCTGCCCTCGCCCTTCTCTCCCACCCTTGAGGACATTGAGGAGTTCCTCAGGGAGAAGATGGAGCTAGTGAGAGAGGGGGTTCTCTTCTCTAGTGAACCCATGGAGGAGCCTGCTCCCTCCCCTTCCAGCTCCATTGAACATACTCTCTCCTCCCCAGGAGGACAAAGTGACCCAGGGACCAGCGCTGCCCTGTCACCCCCCAACCCACAAACCCCCAACATCCCCCACAGCCCAGCAGCCCCGTGCCCCTCCCCATCCTCCAACCCCTCAGTGCTCCTGGGAGCACCCTTGGTACTCCAGGTCCAGTCGCTGCCGCTGGCCCAGCCTCTCCCCCAGACAGGCTCTACTCCTGGGCCGTCCAGTGGGCTGAGACTGGCCCACCTGGTCTTGGGGCTCCACGGAGGGCAGAACTTTACCCTGCTTGCCTCACAGGTGCCCTCTGCCCCAGCCACCCTTCTCAACGTAGCCAGCATGGACGCCGGAGTTCCAGACCAGAAGTACGTGAAGATTGCCCCTCTACCGATCACCGTGAGGATTGCCGGGGGGCTTGCTGGGGCAACGGTGGTTGGGGGTCACAGTGGAGGGGCTATGGTGAAAGCTGTGGCCCCACATAAGGTGAACAGACCCCCTCCTACAGAGACGCTGAGGGTGCACAAGTGTTCTCATCCAGGCTGTGAGAAGATGTACACCAAGAGCAGCCATCTGAAGGCCCACTTCCGCAGACACACCGGAGAGAAGCCCTACACCTGCAGCTGGCCTGACTGTGGCTGGAGGTGGGTTATATCATAACAATGCTAGTCAACATGCAGAAAACACAGGAAGCTTAGGTTCGTTTAGTTCATTATCATATAGGCTAGTTATTAACATGTGATAGGATAATTAAACAGAGAGAAGAAAGCCTGTAATGACTAGTTCAAAATGAAGTGGGTGTAATGATGACAGTAGAAAACATGCTCTATACCCCTTGTTAGGATGTTGACACAGTATTCCACTGTAAATATTTTGCGAAGCTTAGCATAAAGAAAAATAATATCTGTCTGGAGGTAGGGAGTAGAGCTTTTATAAGACAGAGGCTCTGCAAATATGAGATATTACAACACGCTCACAGTTTCTAATATCCCTATAAGCAACTGCAGTGAGCTTCCTAAGGGAAGCGTTAGGGTTATTGAGGTAGTTGGAGGATGTGAAAGGATATGCTTATCATGTTTGTACATGGGAGTTTACAAAACATTAGAAACACCTGGTCTTACCATGACCTAGTCTGACCAGGTTAATCTAGGTGAAAGCTATGATCCCTTATTTATGTCATTTGTTAAATCCACCTCAGTGTAGATAAAGGTGAGGAGACAGGTTAAAGAAAGATTTTTAAGCCTTGAGACATGGATTGTGTATGTGTGCCATTTGGAGTGAATGGGCAAGACAATAGATTTCTGTGCCTTTGAACATGGTATTTTAGTAGGTGCCATGCGCACCAGTTTGAGTGTCAAGAATTGCAACACTGCTGGATTTTTCACACTCAACAGTTCCGTGTGTATTAAGTGGTCTGCCACCCAAAGTACATCCAGCCAACTTGACAAAACTGTGGGAAGCATTGGAGTCCACATCGGCCAGCATGTTGACTCCATGTGGAATGCTTTCGACACCTTGTGGAGTCCATGCCCCAATGAACTAAGGCTGTTCTCAGGACATAAGGGGTGCAACTCAATATTAGGAAGGTGTTCCTAATGTTTTGTACACTCAGTGTATATTGTAAATACTGTTTGACCCACCATCTAGTGTTCCTATTTCCCTCAGAGTTGAGTCTGGGGGCTATCAAACAGTGGGAATAACCGGCCTCCTGACACACTTAGCTGTAACCGACTGAATGTTTAACTCAAACATTTCGAATTCAGGGAAATTATCAAAACACCAACTTGTTTTATCGCAGGGCTTTGGGTGTTGACCTGTGTTCCTCTGTCTCTGTAGGTTCTCTCGTTCTGATGAGCTGTCTCGTCACCGACGCTCCCACTCCGGGGTCAAGCCTTACGAGTGCTCTCTGTGTGAGAAGAAGTTTGCCCGCAGCGACCACCTCTCCAAACACACCAAGGTGCACCGCAGCCCCCGGCCTGGCAAAAACATCAGAACTACCGTCTGATCCAGCCAGCCCAGTCTGGATTCTGATGCCACCCACCTTCATTCATCCTTAACCCTGTTACAGCACTTGACCAGGACGGCAGAATTATAAGAACCTACATCCAGAATTCAGAGCAGCCTGGTCCCCTACCTTCACCCTGGCTGTGCTTGCCCAGCCCAACCCAGCTCAGTACAATCTCAACCTCACCACGGGCTGACAGACTCATGAGACTCATCCACCCAGCCCTACCCCGGGGAGGCCTTGCCAGAGAGTCTGGGTCCTCATCAGGACTCTGGTGCTATAGAAGCAGTCCTGGGCCAGAACGTAGGGCAGGGTTTCCCAAACTTGGTCCTGGGGCCCCCCCTGGGTACGTGTTTTGGTTTTTGCCCTAGCACTACACAGCTGATTAAAATAATAAAAGCTTGATGATGAGTTGGTTAGTTTAATCAGCTGTGTAGTAATAGGGCAATAACCAAAATGTGCACCCAGAGGGGCCCCCAGGACCCTGGAATAGGGCACTGAATCTGATTCAGACCCTAACCGGCCTCTGCCGCCTCCCCTCCCTCCTGCAACCGGAGTAGATGAGGGCTTGTCCTGGTGCTACACAGTGAGCTAACAGGTAACGGCCATTTCAGGGATGTGATTGTTCAGCTTAAAGAAGAAGTTCACTTTATTTGAACCAAATCTGTATTTTGAATGTAAATGGCATGTTGTAAAAGTGCCCAGACACATGATACGGTGTCATTCTAAACTTTATCTGCAAAGTTATATTCAATTTTGTGCGACTGAAGCAGTTTCCCCTCTGCAGATGTGCTGCTTCTCCGTGTGGAGAAGTCTTGTGGGCTACACAGAGAATTATCGCTCGAGTAGCACAAAATGGAATATAACGTTACGGATAAAGTTCTCAATGACACATCTAAAGACCTGCATCACTATACTGAGTTTCTAAAATGATGTATTTTGGGGTTTTTGGAGCCTTTGATCATGTTTAACTGCAGAACGAGCATGAGGAAGTATATCGCTGGTGGTGTAAGTTTCTCAAAAACAATTGATTGTAAAAGTGTCTGGGTACTTCTATAACATGCTATTTACACTACAGTTCAGAAGTTTGGGGTCACTTACATTTCCTTGTTTTAGAAGACAAGCACTTTGTCCATTTTAAAATATCAAATTGATCAGAAATACAGTGTAGACATTGTTAATGTTGTAAATAACTATTGTAGCTGGAAACGGCAGATTTTAATTTAATGGAATATCTACATAGGCGTACAGAGGCCCAATATCAGCAACCATCACTCCTGTGTTCCAATGGCACGTTATGTTAGCTAATCCAAGTTTATAATTTTAAAAGGCTAATTGATCATTAGAAAACCCTTTTGCAATTATGTTAGCACAGCTGAAAAATCTTGTCACGATTAAAGAAGCAATAAAACTGGCCTTTAAACTAGTTGAGTATCTGGAGCATCAACATTTTGTGGATTCGATTACAGGCTCAAAATGGCCAGAAACAAAGCACCTTCTTCTGAAACTCGTCAGTCTATTCTTGTTCTGAGAAATGAAGGCTATTCCATGCGAGAAGTTGCCAAGAAACTGAAGATCTCGTACAATGCTGTGTACTACTCCCTTCATAGAACAGCGCAAACAGGCTCTAGCCAGAATAGAAAGGAGTGGGAGTCCTCAACTGTCAGCTTCATTAAATAGTACCCACTAATGATCAATTAGCCTTTTAAAATAATAAACTTAATAAGATAAGATAACACAATGTGCCATTGGAACACAGGAGTGATGGTTGCTGATAATGGGCCTCTGTAAGCCTATGTAGAAATTCCATTTTTAAAAAAAAAAAGCCGTTTCCAGCTACAATAGTCATTTATAACATTAACAATGTTGACACTGTATTTCTGATCAATTTGATGTTATTTTAAATGGACAAAAAATGTTTTTTTTCAAAAACAAGGAAATGTCTAAGTGACCCCAAACTTTTGAATGGTAGTGTACATACAGATTTGGTTAAATAAAGTTTACTTCTCCTTTAAAGCGGATTTCAGGCCTTTAGGCTAAATCGCATCCTGCTCAGCCCCCCCCCCGCCATACATATACACACACACACACCTCGTTACCCTGAGCAGATTACACATTTGTGACAGGCTCACTGTATAACACTGTTTTAAATGTAATTTAATTGTGTTTAAAACCCTATATTGTCACACATTCTATTCTACATATTTTATTGCTCTATGAATCTGCTTCATGAGTTACTCTCTTCAAAACAGTTTGAGGGCAATGCACCGTAAATAACCCAGCTCATTTTAGCCTGCAATCTGTGCTATTAGCCCAGATGAAAGTACTGTGTTGATATGTGAGTTTAGAGATTTGCTCAGAGAACAGGTGATGAGTCTAAATCTTTTAAATATCCCCTCTTGCTCCCCACGGTGCTAAACTTTCCCAATCACATCCCTACCTGACCCTACAAGGGCCAAGCCAGTACTTTTACCACCGCTTCCCTGACCTCGTGCCTCCTCCCACTCCACTAAAGACCTCGGGGCTGCAGACTGGTGTCTGTTGGTTTTCACCATGGTATTTCACTGTTCCATTATGTAATAACTGGTTCGTTAAGAGTCCACTCACACCCACCTGGTTTCCCAGGTTTGCATCAGATGCTGATTGAAGGGTAAGAGAGACTGAGTGAAAACCAGCAGAAATCACAGCCCTCCTGGTCCATGCTCTTAAACGACTGGAATGAGTTTAAAAAAAATATATATATTGCCAAACCTAGTCCTATTTGACTTTTGTCACCTTTTTGTGCTATCTGCTCACACACTGTATGATGTAGAACCTATTTTACTTTATTTCTGTCTTTAAATCAATGTTGAAATTACAAGTGACTCGGCTTTACAATGCAAAGTAACCAATTTTGTAAGGAACTGCTTAGTCGTCATTTACAGTAGTAGAGGTTAGTATGTTAGGCCAGCAAGCAAAGCTAATCATTTACAGTATAGTAGCCTACTGTACCTGAAAAGAGCAGCTGATCTTTGTCCAATCTGTATCTGTCAAATATCACATTTACATGTACAGAACATGTAGGAGCTCCTATCCTGCGACAACACCCCCTCCCCCTCCCAGTCAGTATATTAAGCTATCCAGGGGTGTCTGTGCTTGATTCTCTCATGTAGCGTATCTTGGTGAACCTGTAGAATGTTATTGAGGGGTTATCAGGTCAACCAGACAGGAATTAATTATTAGACCCACTCTAACATTAATGAGTTAACCCATCACATCCCATCAAGATGAGCCCTTTGTTCTCAAGTGCACTTACTGTATGTTAGCAGGAGGTGCAGCAGGAGGGGGTTTAGCATGGATAAATGCTATGCCAAGGACTGGAGGGCTCTTATGGGTATGTAAGCTGCATCTATGGGTTTGAGTTTAAAATTGTAAAAGGTGCTTTTTAAACAGGCTACTGCACTTAGGAAATCATATAGAGAACTATGGACTTTTCAGGGTAGCAGTCTTGGCCAACATCCCTTGAGGGAACTGTACTCACATTTGCCACCCATCACATTGGTTCAGAACTTTTGGTAAAAACACACTTTGTGTTGCCTTTGGATGGGTCAACTCAGAATTGAGCACTTCATCAACAGCATCACTGGTAATCATCACCATCAAATGGCCGATTAAACAGTTTGTTCTTTGAGCATGACTAGTTCGAATAGATCACAACCACACAATCCCACTCAGAAGTCTGACCCAGCTGTGTGTCCATGGCTGGTCTAGTCCCTCTGATTCAGTCCTGTTGTGTGTTCCCCTTCCTGCCTTACCTTTAGCCATGGGGTTCTCTCTCCCAATAACCATATCATCCAAAGTATACACACACTCAACTGTACTGTATATTTGCTGAAATACAGGTTCTATTTTTTCAAATACCAGAAAAGCTATTTTCCTATGTATGATAATAAAGGATAAGAAAATTGAAGCATTATCCTCGTTGTTATTTGAGTCTTCATGGCTTATGTTTTGTGGATTTCAAGACACAAAATGGTCCATGCTTTCATTGGAAAGATCCAAAGATTGTTTGGAAAAAAGAAACCCTTTTACAATGGCGAGGATTGTGGCAGTGGGTAGGTGGTGGCACAGAAAACCACAGCGGTAGGCCATTCCTACAAGACTCTGCCTGGGAAGAGAATGCCGTAGGCTCCAGTACTGTGAATGATGGCATATTTCTACCATTGATTCCGCTGTTGCAGTGTGAAGGAATGTGGGTGTTCAATATTAGAGAGAGAAAGGAATTCTCTGCACTTCAGAAGCCAGCCTGCCTGTAAAACTGGAATGTCTGGCTCTGTGGAGCTGAGTTGTTCTGGGAATGTCTAGGGAGAAGTCTGGGTTGCATTTCATTTTTTCTTTTTTAAATTTCATCCCCTGCCCTTTTTCATTCCCCATTACAAACCTGAGATATCTGGGTAGCTGTAAGCCTCCATCACTCACCCTAGGGCTTTTGTCAATTGGTTTTGCTTAACTCATGCGTCCTCTCTCCTCCGTCCTCTGACCTCTTTTTGGAAAAAAGGTCAAAAAGTCGAGGAGAGGGAAAGTATGTGAAAATGCGCTTGAATGAAATGACTCCTCCAACCGCACATCATTAGCCAAATGATGTTTACAGGGTGGAATCCCAAATTGCTGGTTATCAAAACAAAATGCAGCCAATTGTGCATTTTTGTTTTGATATTAGGATAAGTAGCATATAATTTTTAAATGTTAGCATGTTTTTCTACTTCGAGAAACAACAGTTGATTGAAAAGTGGGTCAGAGAGGAAGAGGTGAAGTGAGAGTCCGAACTCTGCCAAAAGTCTATTTTCCAGCAGGTGCCATTTCTTTTCCTTTGCTAACCAAGCGAGGAGTTTTTTATAGCGGTAAATAAGTGTCGAATTTGGTCAACAAGAAATGTAATGGCTTATTTGCTTGAATAGAAGTTTCGTAATGCTTAGGTTGTTAAGAGTGTACTGATATATGTAGGACATGTGGCCAGGGGCACAACTTTGGTTTTAAAAGTGGGGGGTGGGCATAACCTGGCGGGGAGTTTGGGGGTCCTCGCTCAGACTTTCCTTGGGCATCTAATGCTAATTTCCTGCATTTCTACACAATCTAATATGACCCTTTTGGGGTCATTTTTGTTGTAAACAAGAATAGAATATGTTTTTCTAAACACATACATAAATGTGGATGCTACCATGATTACAGTTCCTTTGGAAAGTATTCAGACAACTTACAGCCTTATTCTAAAATCATTTTTTTAAAACATCCTCAGTAATCTACACCCCATAATGACAAAGCGAGAAAAGGTTGACATTTTTGCTAATTTATGACTAATAAAAAACAGAAATACCTTATTTACAATACACAACTGTTCAAAAGTTTGGGGCCACTTGGAAATTAACTTGTTTTTGAAAGAAAATCATTTTTTTGTCCATTAAAATAACATCAAATTGATCAGAAATATAGTGTAGACATTAATGTTGTAAATTACTGTTGTAGCTGGAAATGGCAGAGTTTTAATGGAATACCATCACTCATGTGTTCCAATGGCACGTTGTGTTAGCTAATCCAAGTTTATCATTTTAAAAGGCTAATTGATCATTAGAAAACCCTTTTGCAATTATGTTAGCACAGCTGAAAACTGTTGTTCTGATAAAAGAAGCAGTAAATCTGACTAGTTGAGTATCTGGAGCATTAGCATTTGTGGGTTCGATTACAGGCTCAAAATGGCCAGAAACAAATACCTTTCTTCTGAAACTTGTCAAGTCTATTCTTGTTCTGAGAAATGAACGCTATTCCATGCGAGAAGTTGCCAAGAAACTGAAGATCTTGTACAAAGCTGTGTACTACTCCCTTCACAGAACAGCACAAACTGAATAGAAAAAGGAGTGGGAGGCCCGGTGCACAACTGAGCAAGAGGACAAGTACATTAGAGTGTCTAGTTTGAGAAACAGATGCCTCACAAGTCCACAAATGTCAGCTTCATTAAATGGTACCTGCAAAACACCAGTCTCAACTAATCAACTAAGCTAATCCAAGTCTATCATTTTAAAAGGCTAATTGAACAGTGAAGAGGTGATTCCGGGATACTGGTCGTCTAGGCAGAGTTGAAGAAAAAGCCATATCTCAGACTGGCACAATACAAAATAAAAGATTAAGATGGGCAAAAGAGCACAGACACTGGACAGAGGAACTCTGCCTAGAAGGCCAGCATCCTGGAGTCGCCTCTTCACTGTTGATCAGTTAGCCTTCAAATTATAAACTTGGATTAGCTAGCACAACGTGCCATTGGAGTGATGGTTGCTGATAATGGGCCTATGTAGATATTCCATGAAAAAAAATCTGCCATTTCCAGCTACAATAGTAATTTACAACATTAACAATGTCTACACTGTATTTCTGATCAATTTGATGTAATTTTAAATGGACAAGGAAAGTGCTTTTCTTTCAACAACAAGGACATTTCTAAGTGACCCCAAACTTTTGAATGGTAGTGTAGGTATGTAGATCCTTTGCTATGAGACTCGAAATTGAGCTCAGGTGCATCCTGTTTCCATTGCTCATCCTTGAGATGCTTCTAGAACTTTATTGGAGTCCACCTGTGGAAATTCAATCAATTGGACATGATTTGGAAAGGCACACACCTGTCTATATATAAGGTCCCACATTTGACAGTGCATGTCAGAGCTAAAACCAAGCCATGAGGTCGAAAGAATTGTCTGTGGAGACAGGATTGTGTTGAGGCACAGATCTGGGGAAGGGTACAAAAAAAATGTCTGTAGCAAGGTCCCCAAGAACATAGTGCCTCCATCATTCTTAAATGGAAGAAGTTTTGAACCACCAAGTCTCTTCCTAGAGTTGGCAAAAACTGAGCAATTGGGGGAGAAGGGCCTTGGCCAGGGAAGTGACCAAGAACCCAATGGTCAGTCTGACAGAGCTCTGGAGTTCCTCTGTGGAGATGGAAGAACCTTCCAGAAGGACAACCATCTCTGCAGCACTCCACCAATCAGGTCTTTATGGTAGAGTGCCAGACGGAAGCTACTGCTCAGTAAAATGCCCATGATAGACACTTTTGAGTTTGCCAAAAAGCACCTAAAGACTCTTAGACCATGAGAAACAAGATTCTGTGGTCTGATGAAAACCAGAGTTGGCCTGAATGCCAAGCGACACATCTGGAGGAAACCTGGCACCATCCCTACGGTGAAGCAGGGTGGTGGCAGCATCATGCTGTGAAGATGTTTTTCAGTGGCAGGTACTGGGAGCTTTGTCAGGGTCGAGGCAAAGATGAATATAGCAAAGTGCAGAGAGATCCTTGATGAAGTCCTGAATGCTCTGGAACAGGTTCTCAGACTGAACCCAATCTAACGTCTTTGGAGAGACCTGAAAATATGTACAGGAACGCTCCCCATCCAAATTGACAGAACTTGAGAGGATCTGCAGAGAAGAATGGAAGAAACTTCCCAAATTCAGGTGTTCTAAGCTTGTAGTGTCATACCCAAGAAGACTCTGCTCTAATCGCTGGCAAAGGTGTTTCAACAAATTACTGAGTTAAGGGTCTGAATACTTATGTTAATATTAACCTGTTTTTGCTTTGTCTTTATGGGGTGTTGTGTGTAGATTGATGAAGAAAAATAATATTGGATATATTTTAGAATAAGGCTGTAACGTAACAATATGTGGAAAAAGTCCAGGGGTCTGAATACTTTCCGAAGGCACTGTTTAGACAATCCTGAATAAATCATGATGAGTGAGAAAGTTCTAGACGCACAAATGTCATACCCCATCAAAAATGCTAACCTCCCCTGTTATTGTAATGGTGATAGGTTAGCATGTCTTGGGGGTATGATATTTGTGCGTCTAACTTTCTCACTGATTATCATTCATAATTCATTCAGGATTATCCATAATCATAATCACATTAAATGTAGAAGTGTTTAGAAAAATATGATATTCTTATTTACAATAAATGTGACTCCAAAATGACAATACATTATTTACTATTAATTTCTACTGGACACAAAATAATCTGAAACAACCAAAAACAAACAGCAAATGCATCCAACAAATGTGTAGAGTCTCAAGCTTGATGTAGTCATTGTGTGCTATGAATGTGGGACCAAATACTTTTTACTACTTTTAATGCACATAGAAGTGAATTTGGCCCAATACTTTTGATCCCCTAAAATGGGCGGGGACTATTTACAACAAGTGCTCTAATTTCTAAACGGTTCACCCAATATGGATTAAAAAAAAAAAATACTCCCTCAAATTTAAGCTGACAGTCTGAACTTAAACTTCATTGTCATTGTTCGATTTAAAATCCAAACTTGGACTATCGAGCCAAAATAATTTTAAAAATCCAAATAATTATGGAAGGTACTGTAATTCATATGGGCCTAAGAGTACTGTAGAGCTTTTTAAAACTTGTGCACACTATATAGCTGGATTGCCCTGTCCTGACCCTAGGGATCCACCACCCTGCAGCGCCCCAACTCAGCTTTAGGATCTTAGTGAAATATTCATTTCTGGATTCAGGTGTATTAGGCCAAGGCCAGAGTGACAACAAACAGTATGGCAGACCCCCAAGGCCAGGACTGAGTAGCCCAGCAGCTAGGGATTGCCTAAATAGGCATCACCCCTGATGTAGGCATGTTTTCAAAACAGACTCCTTTTGTTGTACAGTATTCCATATAAGGCATCCAAACCAGTGGAGGCTACTGAGGGGCGAACGGCTCACAATAATGGCTGGAATGGAGTAAATGGAATGGCATCAAGCACACGGAAACCATGTATTTGATACTGTTCCACCTATTTCCCTCAGGCCATTACCACGAGCCCGTCCTCCCCAATTAAGGTGCCACCAACCTCCTATAAATGATAGGTTACACAGTTTCTTCTGATAAGCCTCCAGCATCAACATTTACAAGCAAACACAAATAGGAAGAAGGGAGAATCTGTAGACATGCTGCGATAAAATAACATATAACATGTGTAACATACTCTACCAGAATTCAGCCAGCCCTCACAAGAGCATAACATATGCAAATATGTCCCATTTTGTGTTTTACACCTCCTGCAGAGGAATTACATTTCTGAGTCCATGATATTCATATTATCTTCTATGGATGGTCTTAAACTGCAGTAATTTATGTCTGAGATTATATGAACATAACTGGGCATTCCAACATATCTGTATCCATTCATTGTCATCAATTGTCTCCCAGGTCTTCCTCACATTTTTTGTTTTACATGTTTTGTGTCATTGGGAAAAGCCTCTATCAACCCTTGATACAGTTTGGAAATCAACTTTTGTCAGACTGCCTTAAAACAGTTTCAATATTTGAAGCTTCTGGCTTGTTCAGTGTTTGCTGCACAGAGAGAATGAAGTGTTGCACCTGCAAAAGTTCACCTCAGCACCATCACAGACTGGTCTTTCCTGGTTGCCTGACCCTGCTGAGTTCCCTGTCATCATCTGATCCTGCTCAGAAGAGGCATGACAAAGAATTTCCTTGGTGTACATTTGTACTAGCTAACGTTAGCCAACTTTTGGCTAGCTCTATTGGTACATCAATTGGCTAAAATTAGTCAAGTTCATTTACTTCTGTTGAAACAGGACAAAACATTTCCATACACACAGTTGTTAGATACTGCTACCTGACATATAGCTAGAGGCTAGAGCTGAACTGGTTGTGGTAGCTACTAGCTAGCAAACTAGTTCATTCACGTCATACAGAACTTCAGTCGAGAGGGGGTAAAACATGCAACACATTAGCTAATGTTACATGTCAGTTACACTACTAACTCAGCACTGGGAATAAACATTTGTTTTGTTGTTATGTCAAACAGCAGTTACCTTGCCAGCTACATCAGTCAAATAAAAGTGGCCAGTTTTTTTCTGCTTGCTTTTGCAAGTCAGAGAAAAGCCCAACACACACAGACAACAGCTACCATTCGCACGGTCTGCACAACGCATCACCAGGGGGAAAATACCTGCCCTCCAGGACACCTACAACACCCGATGTCACAGGAAGGCCAAAAAGATCATCAAGGACAACAACCACCCAAGCCACTACCTGTTTACCCCGCTACGATCCAGAAGGTGAGGTCAGTACAGGTGCTTCAAAGCTGGGACCGAGAGAGTGAAAAACAGCTTCTATCACAAGGCCATCATAATCAAATTAGTCACATTTCTTGTTACTTTTTTTCTTATTCTTCTCCGTATTTATTTTAAACTGCGTTGTTGGTTAGGGGCCCGTAAGTAAGCAGTTCACTGTAAGGACTACACCTGTTGTATTTGGCGCATGTGACTAATACAGCAGCGCCGAATACAACAGTGAAATGCTTACTTACGAGCCCCTAATCAATAAATGTTGTTTAAAAGATTACGGATAAGAAATAAAAGTAACAGGTAATTTAAGAGCATCAGACTGTTAAACAGCCATCACTAGCACAGAGAGACTGTCTACATGCAAACTTGAAGTCGTTGGCCACTTAAATACTGCCCTACCAAGCAAAAAGACAGTAACTGCTCATTTGGCCAAAAATGAATACATGCTTGATCATGTGGACAAGTATCCTGCCTCTATTGTATTGTGTTTGAGAAAATCGGGGTCATGTTAGCAGTAACTGCATAAAGTTAGTGTGAAACTAAGGTAAATAAAATACATTTTTCTCAGTTCCACACTATGAACAGTTACTGCCTTTTTGCTTGGTAGGGCAGAATAAATGGAACACTAGTCACTTTAATAATGTTTACATATATTGCATTACTCATCTCATATGCATATACTGTATTCTTACTATCTATTGCATCTTAGCTTATGCTGCTCTGTCAAGCTCATCCATATATTTATATATTCTTATTCCATTCCATTAGTTATTTGTTGTGGAATTGTTAGATATTACTTGTTAGATATTGCTGAATTTTCGGAACTTGAAGCACAAGCATTTCGCTACACTCGCAATAACATCTGCTAACCATGTGTATGTGACCAATAAAATTGGATTTTGATTTGAATAAATACTTTTTTTCTGTTAAATCAAACAGCAGTTATCTTGCCAGATACATCAGTCAAATAAAGAGTAGCCAGTTTTTGCAATGCTTGCTTTTACAAAACAGAGAAAAGCACAGAGATAATACCTGCCTCGGACCACGAGGACAAAGATCCAGCCGGCTGATACCGCCAAACAGCCTCACCGCTCTGAGGTGGCCGCATTTTATTTAACACAGTGCAATGACAAAACTGGGTGGGGGAACAAAATACAATTTCAGAATGTGGTGGGGTCATGTCCCCCTTGTGCAGGGGCACAACTTTCACTGGGGACATGACAGCTTTGTGAAAAAGCACTTTATATCAGAGTTGTCTTGAGATGACTATGCATATTTATGACACAAGGCAAGTAGTAAGCATCTCTCTCGATTGATCGAATGTGGTTGACGCCAACAACATCAACACCCACATCAAATATTGAAAATGTATTACAATAATTAGAGGTAGCCTACCCACCAATCCAAAGAGAGAAATAGGTAGGAGCTTGACAGTCCACTGTGCTGCTTTGTGGACAACGGCTCCCATTGTTAGGGTGGAGAGACAAGTATCTTGTCAGTATACCCATGATCTTTGTGGGGGTGTGGCAAATTTCAAAACTCTTCCCTGAAAGACCACTTAACTGTGGAGGAGGATGAAACCAAGATTTGGAGGGGGCGGAGCACAGACCTTTGTCTAAATTGAGAAAATGCCCTAGTTCCCGGCGTATTGCTCTCACCTATCCAGTCTTTTCAGATCTGTGAAGGGAAGTGAACAAGAGTCATTCCAGTTACCAAAATCCTGCACATCTTTAAAAGGCCCAGTGCAGTCAAAAATGTGATTTCCTATGGTTTATATATATCCACTATGAGGTTGGTATAATAGTGTGAAATTGTGAAATTGTGAAAATGATGATAATGGAGCATCTATTAGCAACATGGTGACATTCAACCATACGTTTCAACCGGAATATAGCGAAGAGGATTCAAAACAAAGAGATTTAGCTAACATTAGAAACTCAGCTACAGCTGATGCCAGCACCAAGAGGGCAGATGACAAATATGTCATGACTGGAGTTGGGTAGTTAGTTAGCCTGGCGCCTGCTAACTTGTTCGCAAACATGTGTAACATCAGCAGCTGTAACTAATTTGACTAGCTAGCTAATTCAACATCATTGACGAGGGTTGACATTGATTATGACCATGGACGAATTTCAATCTCATTTTACTTGCTATATTGTATTTACTTTGCCACCATGGCCTTTACCTCCCTTCTCACCTCATTTGCTCACATTGTATATAGACTTGTTTATACTGTATTATTGACTGTATGTTTGTTTTACTCCATGTGTAACTCTGTGTTGTTGTAGCTGTCGAACTGCTTTGCTTTATCTTGGCCAGGTCGCAATTGTAAACTTGTTCAACTTGCCTACCTGGTTAAATAAAGGTAAAATAAAATAAATCTCACAGAATTATAGGCTTGACGCAAAATAGGATTCCCAACAGATGTAAATAACAAGTATGGCATACATTTTCTTTGACAAAGTAATCCAACAATATGTGCACCGCCATCGTGTCTATTTCAAGTCTTCTCACTCATTGATTGAGACAGATCTCTGTCATCATGACATGCAACACTTTGGGATGGACACCCAGCTGCCTCGATCAATGAGAGAAGACTTTAAATAGACAAGATGTCAGCAAAGATCTTTGGGTAAATCAAACGATCTGGTGTAACAATCAGTAGCTACAGTTACAGCACTTGTGTGTCTCTACACCTGAGACACAATCAGACACACTGAACTACACTTTTCATATTACACTAAACAAAAATATAAACTCAACATGTAAAGTGTTGGTCCCATGTTTCATGAGCTGAAATTAAATTACTCAGAAATTTTCCTTATGTTCAAGAAGCTAATTTCTCTCAAATTTTGTGCACAAGTTGGTTTACATTACTGTTAGTGAACATTTCTCCTTTGCGATGATAATCCATCCACCTGACAGGTGTGGCATATCAAGAAGCAGATTAAACAGCATGATCATTAGACAGGTGCACCTTTTGCTGGGGGCAGGAATACACTACGGACAATGAACACAATTGTATTTTATCGGTGGCAATTTGAATGCACAGAAATACTATGACGAGATCCTGAGACCCATTGTGAGGCCCATTTTTTAAAGATATCTGTGACCAGATGCGTATCTGTATACTCAGTCATGTGAAATCCATAGATTAGGGCCTAATTGACTGACGTCCTCATATGAACTGCAACTCAGTAAAATCTTTGAAATTGTTGCATGTTGCATTTATATTTTTGTTCAGTATTGTCAAGCCCTGGCCATACAGAGGCTTTTTATTCTCTATTTTGGTTATGCCAGGGTGTGACTAGGGTGGGTGTTCTATGTTCTCTTTTCTATGATTTTGTATTTCTTTGTTTTTGGCCAGGTATGGTTCTCAATCAGGGACAGCTGTCGGTTGTTGTCTCTGATTGAGAATCATACTTAGGTAGCTCTTGCCCACATGGGTTTTGTGGGTAGTTGTTCTGTTTCTGCACCTGTTTTGTTTTCGTTCATTCTCTTGTTATTTTCTTTTGTGTTCAGTTGAAATAAAAATAACATGAACACTTACCACGCTGCGCATTGGTCCGATCCTTCATACTCCTCGTCAGAAGAGGAAAATTGTTATTTTTGCATCTTACTTTTACCATATAACATTCATGTTGAATACCCAGTTCTCTTGAGTTAGCATTAAAACACTTCCCTGTATTTTAGAATTTGATAAACATTCCTTGGATATCAGAATGTCTAGCATCTGTTTGACGCTACAGAACCCTGTACAGCTTACATAAATATATTCTGTGAATAGTGCAGACAAATTTTTAAGATTGACATGAAAGATCCATATTTATTTTATGGTGGTTCTAAATCATGTCTCTCCAATCCTGTTCCTGGAGAGCTACCATCCTGTAGGTTCACTCCAACCCTAAGGTAGCACACCAGATTCTAATAATTAGCAAGTTAGTTACAACAGGCGTTGGAGTGAGGGGCAATGCAAATAGTCTGGGTAGCCATTTTACTAGATGTTCAAGAGTCTTATGGCTTTGGGGTAGAAGCATCTTGGATCTAGACTTGGCGCTCCGGTACCGCTTGCCGTGCGGTAGCAGAGAGAACAGTCTATGACTAGAGTGGCTGGAGTCTGACAATTTTTAGGGCCTTCCTCTGACACCGCCTGGTATAGAGGTCCTGGATGGCAGGAAGCTTGGCCCCAGTGATGTACTGGGCCGTACACACTACGCTCTGTAGTGCCTTGCGGTCGGAGGCCGAGCAGGTGCCATACCAGGCAGAGATGCAACCAGTCAGGATGCTCTCGATGGTGAAGCTGTAGAACTTTTTGAGGATCTGAGGACCCATGCTAAATCTTTTCAGTCTCCTGAGGGGGGATAGGTTTTGTCGTGCCCGCTTCACTACGGTCTTGGTGTGCTTGGACCATGTTAGTTTGTTGGTGATGTGGACACCAAGGAATCAGACGCTCTCAACCTGCTCCACTGCAGCCCCGTTGATGAGAATGGAGGCGTGCTCGGTCCTCTTTTTCCTTTAGTCCACAATCATCTCTATGTCTTGATCACATTGAGGGTGAGGTTGTTGTCCTGGTACCCCACGGCCAGGTCTCTGACCTCCTCCCTATGGGCTGTCTCGTTGTTGTCCTGATCAGACCTACCACTGTTGTGTCAACGGCAAATTGAATGATGGTGTTGGAGTCGTGCCTGGCCGTGCAGTCATGAGTGAACAAAGAGTACAGGAGGGGGCTGAGCACGCACCCCTGAGGGGCCCGTTTTGAGGCTCAGCGTGCGGATGTCTTGTTACCTACCCTTACCACCTGGGGGTGGCCCGTCAGGAAGTCCCGGATCCAGTTGCAGAGGGAGATGTTTAGTCCCAGGGTCCTTAGCATATTGATGAGCTTTGAGGGCACTATGGTGTTGAACGCTGAGCTGTAGTCAATTAATAGCAGTCTCACATAGGTTTTTCCTTTTGTCCAGGTGGGAAATGGCAGTATGGAGTGCAATAGAGACTGCATCATCTATGGATCTGTTGGGACGGTATGCAAATAGGAGTGGGTCTAGGGTTACTGGGATGATGGTGTTGATGTGAGCCATGACCAGCCTTTCAAGCACTTCATGGCTACAGATGTGAGTGCTATGGGTCAGTAGTCATTTAGGCAGGTTATCTTAGTGTTCTTGGGCACAGGCACTATGGTGGTCTGCTTAAAACATGTTGGTATTACAGACTCTGACAGGGAGAGTTTGAAAATGTCAGTGAAGACACTTGCTAGTTGGTCAGCGCATGCTCGCACTACACGTCCTGGTAATCCGCCTGGTCCTGCGGCCTTGTGAATGTTTACCTGTCTAAAGGTCTTACTCACATCGGCTGCGGAGAGCGTGAACACAGTCTTCCAGTACAGCTGTTGCTCTCATGTATGTTTCAGTGTCATTTGCCTCGGAGCGAACATAGAAGTAGTTTAGCTTGTCTGGTAGTCTCGTGTCACTGGGCAGGTCTGAGCTGTGCTTCCCTTTGTAGTCTGTAATGGTTTGCAAGCCCTGCCACATCTGACAAGCGTTGAGGACATTTACAGTATTAGGCAATAATGCCTTCTCTTGTGCACCAGAGGCATGGAATAGTCTACAATCCATGCTTCATCTAGATATGTTAAGTGCCACTGAATGAATTAAACATTTTGATGGGAGTCTGTTACAGAGGAGTGTACATGTTTTTTTTATGTTGTTGTATTGAAATTCTAGTTGTCCCTTTAAAGCACCTGTAACCCCCCTTGCCTACCTACGTTAAAATGCTTGGAATGTTCTCCCTGTGAAACGCATTAAACAATGCCCACGTTAATTTCTACTCCAGTCTCATATACTGTCCTTATATTAGTTGTATAAGTAATACAGTGTGAAATACAACAAAACTGGTGACGAGGAAGAAACGTTCACGTTTGTGCTAATTATCTTCAGCAGAAAGTCTGAGTTAAATTCGTTCTCCTCCTCCTCCTCTTCCTCCCCCCCCCGGCTGTAGAAAGACGCAAACAAAATGTGGAGCTAGCCAGTCGAGTGATGCTAGCTAGCTTTTGATGTCACAGCAAGGAGACCCTCGAGGGATAGGAAGAGTTTCGCTGCGGGAGAAAGTGAAGTCAGCGTGAGTTAAAAGAAAAAAAGGGTCTGGGAGTAAGGACTATTTGGGAAGTGTGAGAAAGAAAAATAATCTGAAAATGTCTGCATTGGTTGGAAATATAGGAACATTTGATGAATCTGTGGAACAATGGAGTTCTTACACAGAACATTTTGAATACTTTGTGTTGGCAAATTTAATTAAAGTAGAAGTCGTTGTGCCAACATTTGATTGTTATGGGAGGAAAAACATGAAATCTACTGCGCAGCCTAGTAACACCTGAAAAACCTGGTGATAAATCATATGATGAAATTGTGGCTAACTTTAATGGGCATTATTCTCCCAAACCACTGATAATCGCAGAGAGATTCAGGTTTCATAAGACAAATCAAGAGGGGAATCATTCTCACAGTATGTGGCTTTATTGAAACAGTTATCTGAACACTGTGTATTTGGGCGATCAATGAGTGACACTATACCTGATAGGTTAGTGTGTGGCATGCACAGCAAGACAATTCAGAAACGCCTTTTGACTGAGAGTAACTTAGCATTGCAGAGAGCAATAGAGGTGAGTACGTCAATGGAAATGGCAAATAAAGACGCACAACAGCTAAGTGCATCGACCAAGTGCATAACAAGGCAGGAGGTGGCAAGCCATGCTATCGCTGTGGGAAACCAGGTCACCAAGCAGAGGAGTGTTGGTGCAAAGACTTAGACTGCAGAAGTTGTGGAAAAAAGGGTCACATCGAACGTGCATGTAAAAACAAAAAAAAGAGACAAACAAAAGTACTGAACAAAGGAAAAGCGACTTCAGGGAGTACAAAAAGAAAGTGCATAAAATGGAGCACACAGAGGATGAACAAAGTGATACCCTGTCTGAAGGGGAAGAATCATTGCATGTTTTGTCCATTTCAGACAATGGATACGGATACTGGGTGACACCACTACTGGATGGAAACGCAGTACGGATGCAAGTGGACACTGGAGCAGCCATATCTTTGTTGTCACCTCACACTACAGCCCACAAAGATGACGCTGAATACATACACCGGTGAGATTGTTCCAGTGAGAGGAAGCGTGATTGTTACAGTGGAGCTCAACAAAGAGAAGGTAAAGCTGCCACTCTACATTGTGAAAGGCAACCATCCAGCATTGCTAGGATGCACATGGCTGGAAAAGATCAAACTAAACTGGCAGGAAATTCACATGGTTGCAAAAGAGGACACAAACCTACAAGGGATATTGAGGAAACACTCGGATGTGGTCAAAGGAGAACTTGGCAGTATGAAGGACATAACAGTTAAACTGACCGTGAAACCAGACAGCAAGCCAAAATGCTTCAAAGATAGACCTGTCCCATACGCCATAAAACCAAAAGTTGATATTGAGCTAAACAGACTAGTGGAGAGTGGAGTATTGGACCCAGTGAATGTTAGTGAATGGGCTACACCCATTGTTCCAGTCATAAAAAAGATGGATCACTCAAGACTCTGTGGTGATTTCAAAGACACAATTAACCCAGTCTTGACTGCTGAAAAAAATCCACTACCCCTCATTGACGACTTCTTTTCTGGTTTAGCTGGAGGACAAAAATTCAGTAAGATAGGCCTGACATAAGTCTATCTACAGATGCATGTGGACCAAGAGTCACAAGAACTGTTGACTATAGTGACTCCCAAAGGACTGTACAGGTGCCGGAGGTGTCACGGCAGATCTCCTCCTCTGAAGAGGTGAAACAAGGATCGGACCAATATGCAGCGTGGTAGGTGTCCATGTTTTAATAGGGAAAACTGAACACAAATACAAACGTGAACTGGCAACGAAACAGTCCTGTGACACACAGGAAACAATCACCCACAAAATACCTAAAGAACATGGCTGCCTAAATATGGTACACAATCAGAGACAACGATAAACACCTGCCTCTAATTTAGAACCAATCTAGGCAACCATAGACTTACATAAACACCTAGACCAGACAAAACACATAAATCCCCCATGTCACACCCTGACCTAACCAAAATAATAAAGAAAACAAAGATAACTAAGGCCAGGGTGTGACAGGAGGCTTCCTTTTGGAATCACCTCAGCTCCGGCCTTATTTCAGAGAGCTATGGACCAGATACTGAGCGGGCTCACTGGGGTCCAAGGTTACCTCGATGATCTACTCATTACCGGCAAAGACGAGCAGGAGCACCTGAACACTACACTACAGAGATTGGAGGAGTACGGTCTGAGGGTCCGGAAGGACAAATCTGAGTTTTTCCGACCCTTTGACGTGGCCCAGGTACTCAACATCGACAGTTCGGTGCTCCAAAAGGCACCATCGAAGGTGAAGGCCGTTGCAGAAGCTCCATCCCCACAGAACGTGAGTCAGCTGAGATCATTCTTAGGACTACTGACATACTATGCAAAGTTTGTGCCAAACCTACCTAACATGTTAAAGCCACTGCATGAAGTTTTGAACTAAACCAAACAGTGGAAGTGGACAGACCGATGTGAGGAGGCCTTCAAGAAAATGAAAACCGCCTTAGCTCAGTCAGAGGCCCTAACCCACTTCAACCCCAACTTGCCATTACAATTGGCATGTAATGCATCGCCTTATGGCGTTGGTGCGGTTGTCTCACACATCATGCCATCAGGTGAAGTAAGGCCAATTGCTTTTGCATGACGGACCTTAAGTAAAGCCTTTTGAGGCTTATAATCCAACAGTTATGCAAAGATAGATCGTGAAGCATTCACCATTGTGTTTGGAGCTTAAAAATGTCATCAGTTTCTGTTTGGCCGATTCACACTGCTGACGGACCATAGACCCCTCACCTCCATCTTTGGTCCCCACACCGGCATTCAGTCGCTTGCAGGCAGCCGCATGCAACGATGGGCATTATTGTTATCTGCTCACTAGTACGATATCAAGTAGAGAAGGTCTGAGCAGCACTGCAATGCAGACGGCCTCTCAAGGCTTCCCTTACCTGTCGCACACACTGAGTAATCCCAGGCTGAAATACACTACTTCAAGGAAGTGACTAACGCCCCAGTTACATCTGTCCAAGTGAAAAAGTTCACCCACACTGATCCAGTGATGTCTGAGGTCGTGGACATCGTCACTCTTGGAAAAGAAGGAGAGATGTCGGACAGCCTACAACCTTACCTAGTGAGGAGAAACAAGCTCACAGTTCAGTTTGGATGCTTGCTATGGGGTTTCTAGTCATCATATCGCCACCACCGAGAAGGCAGGTGCTTGAAGAACTCCATTCAGGGCACTGTGGTATGGTGCGAATGAAGGAGATTACACACAGCTACTTTTGGTGGCAAGGTCGACACAGCAATCGAAGACAAGGTCAAGTCATTTTCTGCATGTCAAAAGATGAGGAACATGCCTCAGCTGGCGCCACTACACCCATGGGACTTCCCAGAAGAGTCTTGGCAGCGAGTCCACAGACTATGCAGGCCCACTGGTGGATCGTATGTTCTTAGTCGTAGTTGATGCACACAGCAAATGGCCTGAGGTCACAGTGATGAAGAGCACCTCAGCGGAGAGAACCATCAAAGAGCTACGGACAATTTTCAGTCGCTTTGGCTTGCCAACGCAACTCGTTAGTGATAATGGCCCCCAACTGGTGTCTGAAAAGTTCCGGTCATTCATGGAAGCAAATGGATTTCAGCACATCAAGTCAGCGCCATATCACCCTGCAACAAACGGCCTCACTGAAAGGTTTGTCCAAACGATGAAGCAAGCTTTAAAGTCATCATAAGGGAACGGCTCCATCAATAGGCGCCTAAACACCTTCCTGTTAACCTACAGAAACACTCCCAATGCTACAACCAAAGTGGCACCCGCGTCAGCCATGATGAAAAGACAGCTTTCACGCGACTAGACCTCCTGAGACCTCCTGAGACCTCCAAAAAGACTAAACAGGTTGTACAGACACAGAGAGCACAGGTGGAGAGACGGAGCAAAATAAAAGACAGAAGCTTCATAGCTGGAGAGAGAGTTCTTGCTCGGAACTACATTTGCTGTAGAATGGCCTTACTGAAGAGCTCTGTGACTTAACGTGGCACCGTCATAGGATTCCACCTTTCCAACAAGTTTGTTTGTCAAATTTCTGCCCTACTAGAGCTGTCCTGGTCAACTATAACTGCTGTTATTGGAAAGTGGAAACGTCTAGGAGCAACAGCGGCTCAGCTGTGAAGTGGTAGGCCACACAAGCTCACAGAACAGGACCTCCGAGTGCTGAATCGCATGTCCTCGGTTGCAACACTCACTACTGAGTTCCAAACTGCCTCTGGAAGCAATGTCAGCACAATCACTGTTCGTCAGGAGCTTTATGAAATGGGTTTCGATGGTGGAAGAGCCGCACACAAGCATAAGATCACCATGCGCAATGCCAAGCGTCGGCTGGAGTGGTGTGAAGCTCGCCGCCATTGGACTCTGGAAACGCATTCCCTGGAGTGATGAATCATGCTTCACGGTCTGGCAGTTTGACGGCTGAATCTGGGTTTGGCGGATGCCAGGAGAACGCCACCTGCCACAATGCATACTGCCAACTGTAACGTTTGGTGGAGGATGCATAATGGTCTGGGACTGTTTTTCATGGTTCGGGCTAGGCCCTTTAGTTCCAGTGAAGGGAAATCTTAATGCTAAAGCATACAATGACATTCTAGATGATTATGTGCTTCCAACATTGTGGCAACAGTTTAGGGAAAGCCCTTTCCTGTTTCAGCATGACAATGCCCCCGTGCACAAAGCGAGGTCCATACAGAAATGTTTTGGGATTCATTGGAACACGGACTGCGAGCAAGGCCTAATCACCCAACATCAGTGCCCAACCTCACTAATGCTCTTGTGGCTGAATGGAAGCAAGTCCCAGCAGCAATGTTCCAACTAGAGGTCGACCGATTAATCGGTTAGTTAAGAACACATTCTTATTTTCAATGATGGCCTAGGAACGGTGGGTTAACTCGTTCAGGGGCAGAATGACAGATTTTCACCTTGTCAGCTCGGGGGATTCAAACTTGTAAACTTACAGTTAACTAGTCCAATGCTCTAACCACCTGCCTCTCATTGCACTCCACGAGGAGACTGCCTGTTACGCGAATGCAGTAAGCCAAGATAAGTTGCTAGCTAGCATTAAACTTCTTATAAAAAACAATCAATCATAATCACTAGTTAACTACACATGGTTTATGATATTACTAGTTTATCTAGCGTGTCCGGCGTTGCATATAATCTGACTGAGCATACAAGCATACAAGTATTTGACTGATCGGTGGTAGGCAGCAGCAGGCTTGTAAGCATTCATTCAAACAGCACTTTTGTGCGTTTTGCCAGCAGCTCTTCGTTGTGCGTCAAGCATCGCGCTGTTTATGACTTCAAGCCTATCAACTCCCGAGATGAGGCTGGTGTAACCGAAGTGAAATGGCTAGCTAGTTAGCCGGGTGCGCGCTAATAGCGTTTCAAACATCACTCGCTCTGAGACTTGGAGTGGTTGTTCCCCTTGCTCTGCATGGGTAACGCTGCTTCGAGGGTGTTGTGTTCCTGGTTTGAGCCCAGGGAGGAGCGAGGAGAGGGACGAAAGCTATACTGTTACAAGGGCAATACTAAACATCCAATAGTCAAAGGTTAATGAAATACAAATGGTATAGAAGGAAATAGTCCTATACTTCCTATAATAACTACAACCTAAAACTTCTTACCTCGGAATAATCAAGATTCATGTTAAAAGGAACCACCAGCTTTCATATGTTCTCATGTTCTGAGCAAGGAACTTAAACGTTAGCTTTCTTACATGGCACATACTGCACTTTTACTTTCTGCTCCAACACTTTGTTTTTGCATTATTTAAACCAAATTGAACATGTTTCATTATTTATTTGAGGCTAAATTGATTTTATCGATGTATATATTAAGTTAAAAATAAGTGTTCATTCAGTATTGTTGTAATTGTCATTATTACAAATAAAAAAATAAAAGAAATTGTCTGATTAATCGGTATTGGCTTTTTTGGTCCTCCAATTATCGGTATTGGCGTTGAAAAATCATATTCAGTCGACCTCTAGTTCTAACATCTAGTGGATAGACTTCCCAGAAGAGTGGAGGCTGTTATAGCAGCAAAAGGGAGACCAACTCCATATTATTGCCCATGATTTTGGAATGAGATGAATGAAATGTGATGAGATGCTGAGAGATGTTCGACGAGCAGTGTCCACATACTTTTGTTCATGTAGTGTATCAGTAACAGAATTACTGCAATTGAATTGGGTACAATGGAAAAACATAGTAGTCACAAACCACAGTACTGGGTCACCTGTTACTGTCCTCCTTTCCATTGGCATACAGTACAGTTATGTTCAACTTATAACTGTTTACTTTCTTTCTGTGGTCTGGTTGTCAAAGTAAAAGTGTGAAAGCAGTCTCTCTTTCCCCCTCTCTCACTCTCTTCTCTCTGTCCAGTTAATGTCACCTCTCCCGGCTCTTACTGACACTTCTCCATGATCCCCCTCTCTTCCCATTTACTATAACCAGCATCCTCACCCACTGAGCACCAACGTCCATGGTTATTGAAAAATCTTTACCTTTTGGTCAGTCCGCCCTGGCCGTGATTTCGACGTCCACAGACATTCATTTTGGTCTGGTTCAGACTGGCCTTGATTTGGCCCTAACATAGATGTCCAGAACCAAATCTGAACCAATCATGGACATCTATGTTTCACAAGTTTGGACAGCACAGTACAGGAGAGGATAGTTCATTCAGAGCAAATATATAACCAAGCTTTTGGAAAAGGTCACGTGGTTGGATAAAAAAAACGAAGGGAGATTTTACTGTAATTCTGATACCAAACTTTGCATCTGCACAGTTCTTCAAGTAAATGTGTTTTTGTTAAAATAGTATATATTTTAAATTGTTGTAAGCATAATTCCTTTCCATGGAATTGCCCTGTAGTTCTAGAATAAATATTCACAATTATTGGACCTGTGGCTGTAGGTCAGGGTGTTGCACACATTCCATTAAGAGCCATAGATGACATCGGAAAAACTAGAAGTGGCTTACTCCTTTTCTCCTCTTCTTTTTCTGCATAAGATAGATAAAAAGCAACATGGTGGACTCTGATTGGTTAGATGATCCAATCGTTGATTACTTTTTGTACAACACCCCTCATTTTGACGTCCCCTCAAACGACTTCAAAAGATGGCAGTCTCAGAGTGAAGTATGTAGTGATTGATACAGTGGCTTGAGAAAGTATTCACCCCCTTGGCATTTTTCCTACTTTGTTGCTTTACAACCTGGAATTAAAATTGATTTTTTTGGTGGTTTGTATCATTTGATTTACATAACATGCCTACCACTTTGAAGATGCAAAATATTTTTTGTGAAACTTATTAAGACAAAAAAAAACAGAAAACTTGAGCGTGCATAACTATTCACCCCCTCAATATGAATACTTTGTAGAACCACCTGTTGCAGCAATTACAGCTGCAAGTCTCTTGGGGTATGTCTCTATAAGCTTGGCACATCTAGCCACTGGAATTTTTGCCCATTCTTCAAGGTAAAACTGCTCCAGCTCCTTCAAGTTGGATTGGTTCCGCTGGTGTAAAGCAATCTTTAAGTCATACCACAGATTCTTGATTGGATTGAGGTCTGGGCTTTGACTAGGCCATTCCAAGACATTTAAATGTTTCCCCTTAAACCACTCGAGTGTTGCTTTAGCGGTATGCTTAGGGCCATTGTCCTGCTGGAAGGTGAACCCCCGTCCCAGTCCCAAATCTCTGGAAGACAAACATGAGGCCATCTATCATTCCTTCAATTCTGACCAGTTTCCCAGTCCCTACTGATGAAAAACATCCCCACAGCATGGTGGTGGCAGCATCATGCTTCACTGTGAGGATGGTGTTCTGAGTGATGAGAGGTGTTGGGTTTGTGCCAGACATAGCGCTTTCCTTGATAGCCAAAAAGCTCAATTTTAGTCTCATCTGACCAGAGTACCTTCTTCCATATGTTAAGGGAGTCTCCCACATGCCTTTTTGTGGACACCAAACGTGTTTGCTTATTTTTTTCTTTAAGCAATGGCTTTTTTCTTGACACTCTTCCGTAAAGCCCAGCTCTGTGGAGTGTATAGCTTAAGGTGTTAAGGTGGTCCTATGGACAGATAATCCAATCTCCGCTGTGGAGCTTTGCAACTCCTTCAGGGTTATCTTTGGTCTCTTTGTTGCCTCTCTGATTAATTCCCTCCTTGCCTGGTTCGTGAGTTTTGGTGGGCAGCCCTGTCTTGGCAGGTTTGTTGTGGTGCCATATTCTTTCCATTTTTTGATAATGGATTTAATGGTGCTCAGTGGGATGTTCAAAGTTTCGGATATTATTTTATAACCCAACACTGATCTGTACTTCTCCACAACTTTGTCCCTTACCTGTTTGGAGAGCTCCTTGGTCTTCATAGTGCCGCTTGCTTAGTGGTGCCGCTTGGTGCCGCTTGCTTAGTGGTGCCGCTTGCTTAGTGGTGCCGCTTGCTTAGTGGTGCCGCTTGCTTAGTGGTGCCGCTTGCTTAGTGGTGCCGCTTGCTTAGTGGTGCCGCTTGCTTAGTGGTGCCGCTTGCTTAGTGGTGTTGCAGACTCTGGGGCCTTTCAGAACAGGTGTATATATACTGAGATCATCATGTTACACTTAGATTGCACACAGGTGGACTTTATTGATCTAATTATGTGACTTCTGAAGGTAATTGGTTGCACCAGATCTTATTTAGGGGCTTCATAGCAAAGGGGTGAATACATATGCACACACCACTTTTACATAAAAAAAAATGTATTATTTGAAACAAGTTCTTTTTTAAATTTCACTTCACCAATTTGGACTATTTTGTGTATGTCCTTTACATGAAATCCAAATAAAAATACATTTAAATTAAAGGTTGTAATGCAACAAAATAGGAAAAACTCCAAGGGGGATGAATACTTTTGCAAGGCACTGTAGAGCAGCGGGCAAAATAATTCTGTTGTCAGGCAAGCTGAATGAACACAGTCTATGGTATAATTTAATTTATGTTGTGGTGGTGTTCTTCAGATTGTCCTGAATTTCACATGACGTTTGCAATAGAGAAGGGTTACTACCAGATGCTGGTCTATGAATGGTAAAACACAGTATATGTACTGTATATATAAAATCTCATCACACTGTTGTTTGCAGCCACAGGTGACTTCATGCTTCAGTTCACAGGTTAGTGTTTCCCCCTGTAATGGTTAAGGTTTAGATTGGAGAGGGAGGGTAGCCCAACTGATCCTAGATCTGTGCCTAACAGCTACTTCTACTCTGTGTGAGTTCTAGACCCATCTTAGTAAAAATATACAGTCCATCTATGGCTCTCCACAACCCTCTCAGAATTTAAAAAGGTGAAGAATTTGTCCACAAATTTGATATACTTCAAACAGTGATTCAATGTTTTGACCATTTGTTCACTCTAGTCTGCGTGTTTTCTGTCCAGTGCCTGAACCAGTGTCATGTGTGTAGCCTGCATTTTATCTTTCATTGAAAACCTCTGTCTACTCTCCTAGTGCCCTCAATATGGCGAACTGTACCAGTAAAACACACTCAGACATTCACTAACCATAACATCACTACAGTATCACATTAGTTACACAGGTTGTTATTACATTACTACTAGCCTGTGTGTCTCATACAAGTTTCCTTTATTTACATTATGCCTGGTATGAGCTGACGATATCCTTTGTTTGGGGCTTAGATCAATGTAATCATGAAAAATATCCACTGTATGAAAATAGCTGAATTTCAGTTCACCACTGTCACTGAAGCATCTGATCAATAGAGGTAAGACACTCCAATACCACACACCAGATGCCTCCACTGTACAGAAAAGGCTGTTATTTCATAAGGATAAGGAAAGGAGATCCATAGGTTTCTGAGCATGATCTACAGGGGCAACCTACAATCCATCTCGACAGTAGACACTGGTTACTCTGTCTCTGATCAAACAAATGTACATTTTGTGCAAGGCTGTCACAGAGTGGTCAGATGGGGTATTTGTTGAGCAGGTTGTCCCGATTTTATTTTGACCCATCTCTGCTCTGAACAGTAGTGTCAAAAGCAGAATGTGACATAACGCATATTTACACCTGGAAAAAAACATATTGGCAGACAACACATTCTAGAAGCACTAAATATGTTTCCAGTTGTTTTAGAATAGCCGTCAGCGATGGGTGGTTGCCGCAACATTTCTCACTCCACGTCTCCCACGCACGAATGCTTCATACGAGACGAGCATCAGAAGCATGACAATAGCTAGTCGCTTATTTCTTAGCAAATTTGCCTTTTATATTGTAACTTGCGAAATTACATTACAGGCCTACACAATATGATTGTGGGTCGACAGCTAACTTATTTTAGCTTGCAGCATCGTTTAATATATATCATTTTTGTGAAGACAGGAAGACAAATGTAACGTGCTGAAAGTAAAATTGGTTGGCGCGACGACACTTCAAACCACAGTAGCAGTCGGCGGTGACAAAAAAAACTATGCGTTTATGGAACGCAAACATAACAAGGAAGTGATCTCAGCATGGTTTTAATTTCCTGTTCTTAAATATTCGCACTGTATTTTTATCGCCAAAAACGTATACCGCAATTTATAGTTTTTACTTAAATTACGTAGTTACCCATTTGCTACTCGGCTTGCTGAACATAGCAAGCTCATTTTCTGTCATGTTTTGGGACTTTTATCGACACTTCTGGACGGCTCATATGTTAAGCGAGCTATACTAGCAAGGTAAGCTACCGACGTACCGTAACTAACGCTAGCGTAGTTCGCTAGTTACAATACTGTAAACCAGCTAGCTTGGTGACAAAGGGTATGACAGTAAATGCTAGCTAGCTAATTGCAATATGGGTAAATACATCGTTACATCCAATCTCAGCGTTAGGTTAGCTAAATTAGCGTTGGTTAACTACTAACTTTAGCGAAATGGCCATGTTGTAGCCAACAGCTAGCTGTCTGAATGTCAAGCTAGTTAATTTAGTAACTAAACAAAGCTATGTCAACTATCACATTAACACCGTATTTTAGTGATTTGTTATACGGTATTATTGTTTTGGTGGACAAATTAAAACACCACTAACATATTGCAAGTGACATCTCACTCTTTTCTCTGTGGGTCCTAGCTGTGTGAGTGCTGTGTCGGATAAACGCTAATCATATATTTATTTATAAATAATCTTGTCTCTTGGCGGCCGCACTGAGAGCCAGTTGGTCCCTTTTTGACCCATTTTACACGGTCAGATTGTGAGTAGGGGGTGTGTCCCAGCTGGCCTGGATGAGTCAAGGCAGATTTACTTATCTAAGCCTCTTAGACGCACAAGCATTAGGTAGGCAGTGTTCAGTACACAACCCTATCAGGCCTTCTTGCCCCATAAACCCATTTCCTATGCAGAGAGCAAGCAGTCAGATGTACCACATCAAACCGAGGTACAATGAGTTTTATATTATATATTCTGTAGATATTGCGATTTCTAATCATTAATAACTTATGCAAAGAATACCATTATGATAATGATACAGTGCATTCAGAAAGTATTTAGACCCCATGACTTATTTCACATTGTTACGTTAGCCTTATTCTAAAATTGATTCCCCTCAATCTACACACACAATAGCCCATAATGACAAAGTGAACACAGGTTGACATTTTTGCAAATGTATTTAAAATAAACAAATCACATTTACATAAGTATTCAGAACCTTTACTCAGTACTTTATTGAAGCACCTTTGGCAGTGATTACAGCCTTGAGTATGATGCAAAAAGCTTGGCACACCTGTATTTGGGGAGTTATTCCCCATTCTACTCTTCAGCTCCTCGAGCTCTGTCAAGTTGTATGGGGAGTGTCGGTGCACAGCTATATTCAGGTCTCTCCAGATATGTTCTATCCTGCCTCTAGCTGGGCCACTGAAGGACATTGAGACTTGTCCTGAAGCCACTCCTACGTTGTGTTGGCTGTATGCTTAGGGTTGTCATCTTTTTGGAAGGTGAAACTTCCTGAGGTCCTGAGCGCTCTGGAGCAGGTTTTCATCAGTACTCCGTTAATCTTTCCCTTGATCCTGACTAGTCTCCCAGTCACTGCTGCTGAAAAACATCCCAATGGCATGTTGCTGCCACCACACTTCACCGTAGGGATGGTGCCATGTTTCCTCCAGACGTGACTCTTGGCATTCAGGCCAAGTAGTTCAATCCTGGTTTCATCAGACCAGAGAACCATGTTTCCCATGCTCAGAGTCCTTTAAGTGCCTTTTGGCAAACTCGAAGCTGGCTGTCGTGCCTTTTACTGAAGAGTGGCTTCCATCTGGCCACTCTACCGTAATTGGTGGAGTGTGGCAGAGGTTGTTGTCCTTCTGGAATGTTCTCCCATCGCCACAGAGTAAGTCTGTCAGAGTGACCATCGGGTTATTGGTCCCCTCCCTTCCCTGATTGCTCAGTTTGGTTGGGCGGGCAGCTCTAGGAAGAATCTTGGTGGTTCCAAAATTCATCCATTTAAGAACGATGGAGGCATTGTGTTCTTGGGGGACCTTCAATGCTGCAGACATTTTTTGGGTACCCTTCCCCAGATCTGTCTCGACCCAATCCTGTCTCAGAGCTCTATGGACAATTCCTTCAACCTCATGTTTTTTTCTTTTTTTCTTTGACATGCACTGTCAACTGTGGGACCTTATATAGACAGGTGTGTGTGCCTTTCCAAATCATGTCCAATCAATAGAATTTACTACAGGTGGACTCCAATCAAGTTGTAGAAACATGTTAAGGATGATCAATGGAAACAGGATGCACCTGAGCTCAATTTCAAGTCTCATAGCAAAGAGTCTGAATAGTTATGTAAATAAGGTATTTTTGTTCTTTTTTATTTTTAATACATTTGCAAACATTGCTAAAAACCTTGAATTGAATTGAATTGCTAAAAACCTGAATTGGACAAAAATCCACAGGTTTTTTTTGCAGGGGGGATGTTTTCTTTTATATTTTCTTTTCTTCTGGCTTTCAATTTTCAGTAGCTCTTACACAAAGTGCCATGACTATGAAAATGATATAGTCTGAATCGGGGAAGGATGGACAAAAATACACATCTTTTTGTATTTTATTAGAATTGTATTAGTATTTTTTTCAGCTTTCAATCTTCAATAGCTCTTACACATTGTGCCATGACTATGAAAATTATATTTTCTGAATTGGGGGAGGATGGACAAAAATCCACAGGTTTTTTATTTGATTCATTTTCTTTTAGAATTTGTTTGAAAGCCCCCAATCTTCAGTAACTCTTAGACAAAGCGTGCCATGACTATTAAAGTTCTCAATCGGGGAGAATGGACAAATATCCAGTTTTTTTTGTTTATTTGTAGGATTTGGGTGCTTTCAATCTTCAATAGCTTTTACACAAAGCGTGCCATGACTACAGAATGAGCTCCAAAACATGCTTTATTTATTGATTTTGATTATATAACTGACATTTTTATAATACATTTGTCATGCCTACTAAATGGAATTCAAACAATTGAACCAACGTCGGTCAATTAGTTGTTTAATAATCGAGGGATGAAAAAAAATCTTCTGTGTAATCACTCAGCTCTAACAGCAGCTCATCTCTGTAATGCACCACCCCTATTACACTCTCCTTTCATGCAAAATTTCAGCAGGTGTAGTTCACTCCACCCAAAAATGATCTATAACAATAAACCTTAAAGGGATGGTCTTGGCTACTTTCATGTTCACTTCTTAAGAAATTATCTTACCCAAGGTTGTCATCATAGGCCAGTTGTGACACCCGCCATTGTCAACTTGGAGAGATGCGTGTGCAGGTTGTTTTACGGACGTGACGTCACGCATTGATACTGACCCAAATTTATTTGATTTCGGTATGGATTGTGTTTTGATATCCATTTAGAATGAATTGTTTTTTTTATTTTTTGTTTTTTATATTATATGAACTATTGACGATTAAAAGCCACAAAAAAACAAGTGGATTTTTGTCCATCCTCCCCTGATTCAGAATATATAGTTTTCATAGTCATGGCATGCTTTGTATAAGAGCTATTGAAGATTGAATGCCAGAAAATACAAAAATTTAAGGCAGGAAAACTGGCAGTAGCCTTATTTAAATTAAGATTCTAAAATGGTGTCTGGCCCAATCTCAGTATAATATTGTTTAGGGGAAGGAGCACATATGTAGGGCTTAATAGCTTTGATGTTTAGGTTGTTTTGATTCATTTAGTTTAATTGTCTTGTTTAGCATTCATAATCAACCAACCAAAATCAGTTTTTAGCTTTACTAGCCTATTCACCTTTTTTGTCATTTTAAAAACTAATGCTGTTCCTCTGTTTGAAAACAACCCAAGTCCTGTGGTATTTAAATATCTGAAGGGACAGGATAGATGTGGGCTCCACCTAGCCATTTAATGGGCCTGGACTGGAGTAGAATCCACCTTATTTCCTCCATACGCCAGGCTCATACAGTAGAGCTCTCCTCTGAGCCCCTCTGTGTGTGTTCTCTCACTGCCGAGTTCACAGCCGAGTTAAACAGAACGAAGCTCCCTGCTCCTTTGTTGTTGTCCATGAAGTGGTGCGTGATGGGGTTATTCAGAGTTGTATGAAAGGCTGCTTTACCACTGCACCCCCTCTAGTTCCCCTTTAGAGAAGTCCAAACAACACTAATGTCCCCTGCAGCTTTACAATTCAGAAATATAATGTGTCTGTCTCTCTCAAAGCCTTATGAATGAATGTACAGTATTTCTAGAGAACAGGTGAAAAGGTGTTTAAAACATGTTTTCTTCATGACTGATGACATTCAAGATGATATGCCTGACCAAAGAGCTGGGCTGTGCAGAATCACTGATCATCAAATCACCTTGAATTCCAAACAGTAACTCATTATTAGGTGATCAAGATTAGCAAATGCTGCAACTGACATTAACATCTGATAGCCTTGGTGCCAGACTTTTTGTTGTTGTTGCTTTTGCGTTGTTGAGTGCAGAAAAGGGCAGATACTCTAGGCTTGTTGACTGAGGCTGTAGATTCGGAATGGGGGACTTTACAAGGCTATAAGTAGGAGCAGTTCACCAGTTTGATAAGGGTGATTCAAGCGTTATGGACATAACAATTGCATGCAAAATCACAACTTTAATGTCTCACAGAATGAACAAACAAAATATAGGCTAAATTAAACGTATGTGTGTCTATGATAGCCCGTACCCCAAAAAGCAGACTTTTCCCCCCAATGGTGGCATGTTGAAGAAATAAAGAAAATAAATAGCGTTTCATGACATATTTAAATGGATGTTTCATGACATAAACAAGCTTTTTGGAGAGATTGAACATATAAGCAAAAGTCTAAGGTGTACAGTGCATTCGGAAAATATTCAGACCCCTTGACCTTTTTAAACATTTTGTTACTTTACAGTCTTATTCTAAAATGTATTAAATTGTGTATCCCCCTCATCAATCTACACACAATACCCCATAAGGACAAAGCAAACACTGGTTTTTGAAATGTTGTAAATATTACATTTACATAAGCATTCAGACCCTTTACTAAGTACCTTGTGAAACACCTTTGTCAGCGATTACAGCCTTGATTCTTCTTGGGAATGACGCAACAAGCCTTTTAAAAACAAAATTAAAATCCATTTTAGAATAAGGCTGTAACGTAACAAAATTTGGAAAAGGGGAAGGGGTCTAAATTCTTTCCGAATGCACTGTAAGTCTCGTATCAAAACATAGCTATCTATTTCGAAGGAAATGCTTGGCTAAACACAAAAACGTATATCTTTTGATATTGTAATTTCCATTTTTACTTTAGAGAGGTACAATGACCGTTATGGATGTTAGTCTGAATTAGACATTCAAATCTTAAAGATTTCTTGCTCAAAATCAGTCAACACATTTGTTAGCATTTGGAATGTTTTAAAAATGTCAGCAAAAGGCATAGTGTTTTAGGATTGCGTAATCACCTGAGTAGGGGCGGCAGGTGGTTAGAGCGTTGGACTAGTAACCGAAAGGTTGCTAGATTGAATCCCCGAGCTGACAAAGTAAAAATCTGTTGTTCTGCCCCTGAACAAGGCAGTTAACCCATTGTTCCTAGGCCGTCATTGTAAATAAGAATTTGTTCTTAACTGACTTGCCTAGTTAAATAAAGGTTACATAAAAACAGTGTATACAAGACCAGGTACCACACCCTAAAATGTATTTTTCTCTCTCGCTCTTCATAAATATCAACCCCTACCAGTTGAATGTCGACACAAAAATATCATATTTTGGGGTAATTACAATTTTTCTGAAACATTGTAACAAAATATGCAAATGAGACCATATATGTGCCTATACTGCCAATCTACTTTTCTGGACACTGGATGAAGTCCGTATATTTTGGAGGGCTTTCATTTTAAACTATTCACATATTATCTAAAAAAAAACGGTACTGCCATGTATGAGAAATGCATTTCAGCATATATTCAAGATATTCTTAGCTTGAACCCAACTTTCAAGATATCAACAATTGTTTCAGTGAAAGTCTAAGGGATACATCTCAGAACAAGCACACAAAATCAGGTGAATGCACAAGTCTGTGAAGCTACGATTTGATAAATCAATATCCATCACATTCTTAACTTATCAATGTTACGGATATCATCATGCTGAAAAAGGGTATTGACAATGAAAAGAAAGGACCCATTTGTTGACCATATAAAATCTTAATGAAAGTTAGCTTTACAGAGAAAGTTTAAATAATCCGATGTAAGGTGTATGGTTTACAATACGTTATGGATTATACATTGCCTGTCCCAGTCACCCCCCCCCTATATTTACAAGACTATAGAACATGCAAACAAAACCCAAGACACTCAATTTGCTCTGTATTGCTTCATTAACATCTCATCTTCCTCATTAACATTGGGGGACAGGTGTGAGTGGAAAAACAAGCTCTGTGAGCCCTTTCTAATTGCAATGAAATATGAATGACTAAAAGCCTTAGAGTTGGCCTCCTACACTGTAATATAAAAAAAATCATGCACTTCCTGCTTTAATTGGTCAAATAAAGCCTGAACTCCAACATATAGACATGAATGATAATTTGGAATGTGGTTTCATTTGTAAATTTTATTTTTATTTATCTTTATTTTTACATGCTCAGGTTGACTTTACCATGGAATCACCAATAACTGCCTTTTGGTGACACTGCATGTCTGATCTGTCATCTTCATCCCCTTTCTCTCTCTCTGTAGCGGGGAGCATGGACAGCTCCGTGACCCTGTGGCAGTTCCTTCTCCAGCTCCTATTGGACCCCACCAATGATCAGCTGATCTGCTGGACCAATGAGGAGGGCGAGTTCAAGCTGCTGCAGGCAGAGGAGGTGGCCAAACTGTGGGGCACCCGGAAGAACAAACCCAGCATGAACTACGACAAGCTCAGCAGAGCCCTAAGATACTACTACGACAAGGTATGCACACATGCATGCATAGGCTTTATACATTATTTTTCCTAATTCCATTTAGTTTTTTCACATTCTGTTCTCCTTTTTTGTTTTTCAAGGTTTCTGATTTGTCTAAAATATTTTCAGGTTTTTGCACTCAAGATCACAGTTTTTAGTAGAAAAAATTCAATTGGATGTTCTAAGTCCACAACAATGCTTTAACCACATCAGCAGACCACTTTTGAGGTCTGGGAAAAATCCAAGATTCAAGTGCATACCAGCAAGTGCACACAGTGTCCTTGGCTTACTTGGTAGAGCATGGTACTTGCAACACCAGGGTTGTTAGTTTGATTCCCATGGGGGACCAGTATGAAAATGTATGAACTCACTACTCTAAGTCGCTCTGGATAAGAGTGTCTGCTAAATGACAAAAATGTAAGAGCCTTGTTTGGTTAGCGCTGTTTTATGTAGTGCACATGTGATTGCATAGTTTGCTAAACAAATACCCTCTGGAATGATGAAAATAATCATGATATCATTCTGCCAGGTAGGCATAGGCTACTTTGTAGTTAACATTTAATTGCAAAGGTTTTTTGGAAAGCCTTCCCATCTACCAGAATACACAAACGAGCACACAGACGGGATTCACACGTTGCCTCTTCAGAAAGTTTAAGGAAAATAAGAATCACTGATGCATTTTGTTCATGTCCTATGATAATCTTGGGCAAGTCAATACATTTTCAAATAAGTTCATTTTTTCATATTGTTGAATCCTGTTTTAATGTCTGGATTCCGTGATCTCGTCCGTGTTCTCCGCATCACAGATTTTAGAGGGCCCTACACACACACACACACGAGACACACAGCATGAATTACAACAAACTCAGCAGAATACTGTACATAGCCCATCTATAATTTAGCCCAAACAACTAACTCTTCCCCTAATGTATTTATTTTGCTCCTTTGCACCCCATTATTTCTCTCTACTTTGCACATTCTTCCACTGCAAACCTCCCATTCCAGTGTTTTACTTGCTATATTGTATTTACTTCGCCACCATGGCCTTTTTTTTTGCCTTTACCTCCCTTATCTCACCTCATTTGCTCACATTGTATATAGACTTATTTTTCTACTGTATTATTGACTGTATGTTTGTTTTACTCCATGTGTAACTCTGTGTTGTTATATGTGTCGAACTGCTATGCTTTATCTTGGCCAGGTCGCAATTGTAAATGAGATTTTGTTCTCAACTTGCCTACCTGGTTAAATAAAGTTGAAATAAAATGTTTAAAAAAATACTATGACAAGGTACATACACTCAAACTTACACTCCCACACAATGCATTAACTTTGACAAGGGGCCCCTTGATGAGACCTGTTGAAAATGAGTGCAGGGTTTGGTTTAATGCTGAGCTGGGTAGAGCTATGGGCAGGGAAGTTTCTGTTTTGCCATCCTGTGATGTCACCACACCACCCAGAGTACTGCTGGGTTCCCTCACAGTACTGCTGGGTTCCCCCAGAGTACAGCTGGGTTCATGTGTCGCTGTTTGTCTCATCCACTCTGCCTGTGGCTTGGCCTAAAGACAGCCTGCCTCTGTCAGTGGGTGGGGTGGTGAGCTGTATTTAGCTTGGTACAGACAGGAAGAATGGAACTGTCCCACACAGTGGTTACTCTGTGGGTTGTTTTTGGAAGAGAGAGAGAGGGGGAGGGGAGGAAAGAGAGTAGAGTGTGTCTTCTGTACATATTTTTCCACATAGCGTAACATTTCTCGCTCTCCCCTACTCTCTCTTCTAGAACATCATTAAGAAGGTGAACGGGCAGAAGTTTGTGTACCGTTTCGTCTCCTACCCAGACATCCTGAAAGGGGATGCCTCTGCTCGGCCGGAAGGGGAGGGGGGTGCAGGATGTAGCCTGCCCCTGTCCGAGAGGGGCGACAACAACTCCGGAGATGGTGAAGGTGGGGACAGGGGTGGAGGTATGACAGTGACACAGGGGTCCAGTACTAAGCCATCCAACCGTAATGACTACATCCACTCTGGCCTGTACACCTCCTTCACCCTCACCTCGCTGCAAAATGGACGCCAGCTCTTCAAGTCCATTAAGATGGAGAACCCTGCAGACAAGATGGCCGACAGGAAGTCCAATACCCAGGCTCAAGACCCGCCCTCTCAGCAGCCATTGCTGTCGCCGTCAGTTATCAAGTTCGGGACCACCCCTCCCAAGAGAAGCCCTCTGATTTCAATAGAAACACCTAATCCGCCATTGTGCCCTCCCATGGGCGATGTCGTGATGACACACTCTGTCCTCCTGCCTCAGGCTGTGTGTGCGTTTGAGCAAGCCAAGCCCATGGAATCCTCGAGTCTTCGAATCCTGAATAGTTTCAGCCTATCAGAGTTGCCCACTCGAAGCCCCTCCCCCAGCATGGTGCCTGACTCCACCCAGGAGCTAGTAATCGACAGCGACATCGAGTCCATCTCCTCCCAGCCCACAGAGACGCAGATACAGGGGGTAAGGAAAACACACACGCACACACAACCTACTGCGACATGGAGACCATCTCCGTCCAGTCCACAGAGTCGTAGATTACTAAACATGAAGATGGATTTAGCATTCATGTTTTTGCTTTCTGTGATTCAACTGCCCCCCCCCCCTCTCAGGTGCAGAGTTTTTGCCAAGTGTCAGGTGGTGAGGTGTGTGTAGAGAACAGGGACAAGGGAGGGAATAGGGAGATGAGTTTATCTCCGTTGTGTGTGAGTGGCCATATCACAGGGGGCAAGGCCCGCAAGCCTCCTAAAGTCCTGGAGCTGTCCACTCCTACACTGGTGGTCACCACCTCTGACCTCCCACCTATGAACCTCTACAGCCCCTCCCTTCCCACCGCCTCTCTCACACCTGCATTGCTACAGGTGAGACACACACACACACATTCATTTTTATGCAATCTTATACACTCCACACTCAGAATTATTTTTTGAGATGTGTTCTTGATTAGGAGAAGATACATTTACAATTATAGGGACAAGGCTAAGTGAAATGTCAACACATTTCATTGCTAGTCTTCCCCCAGCAGATGGCAGCAATTTTGTAGTTTTATTGAACACCCATTCTGAACAGAGTTACCATGACAATGAGATGTTGACCACGTGTTCCTGTTGTGATTTTAAGATTAGATCAGCAGGACCTGACAATGGTCTCATTATTCTCTCAGATTCTACCTCTATGTTAATGTGGTCATGAGACAGTGCTGTTTGAACCAGCCCCAGGCCAGCTTCTCCTCTGGGTTGACTTTTCCTTGGGCTGATGCGAAACCCTCAAAGCCTCCATTATGGATACAGAAGAGCACATCTTTTCTCTTCTGGTCTTTATCAAGTCGGCATGACTACTTGCACTTAAAGCTGGAATTCTAGTTTTGAGAACAATTTTGTGCCATAATTTGATCTTCCCAATTTTTTGTACATTTTTTTACCTTTATTTAACTGGGCAAGTCAGTTAAGAACACATTCTTATTTTCAATGACGGCCTAGGAACACTGGGTTAACTGCCTGTTCAGGGGCAGACCGACAGATTTGTACCTTGTCAGCTCCGGGGTTTGAACTTGCAACCTTCCGGTTACTAGTTAAACGCTCTAACCACTAGGCTACCCTGCCGACTACTTATGTGTCCAAATCTATTGCTGACAAGCTCCTTTTTTTTTGTGTGTGTGTGTGTGTATTTACAGACACCCACTCTGTTGCTGACCCCCAGTCCCCTTCTGTCTAACATCCACTTCTGGAGCACGCTCAGCCCGGTGGCTCCCCTCAGCCCTGCCACCCGGCGCCAGCAGGGCACACACACCCTGTTCCAGGTCAGAACACACCCCCACTCTCATCACTCTATCCTCACTCATCCCTCTCTCAGGGATCCCTCCAATCTCCACTGCACTTCAGTCTCTCTTATCCCTCTTTCTATCCTTGTCCTCTCTGTCAGTTTGATATGCATACTAGTGTGCTTCGAGCATGGAACGGTAATCAGAGTACAAGTCCACATCAAAGTATATGAAACGGAACATGGATGGTTGTTCGCAGATGCATACTTTGTTTGTACATATTTCTCAGTATTAATCGATTCAAGCTTCAATTGAAATATTCCCAGGATTGTTGGTGTAATATGACGAGCCAAGTAAAAAAACCTCAATATTTCAGTGTGTTGGCAGCGTGTGTCAGTGTGTTGGCAGCAGCCACACAATGTTAGTGATGGCTGTTTAACAGTCTGATGGCCTTGAGATAGAAGCTGTTTTTCAGTCTCTCGGTCCTAGCTTTGATGCACCTGTACTGACCTCGCCTTCTGGACGATAGCGGGGTGAACAGGCAGTGGCTCGGGTGGTTGTTGTCCTTGATGATCTTTATGGCCTTCCTGTGACATCGGGTGGTGTAGGTGTCCTGGAGGGCAGGTAGTTTGCCCCCGGTGATGCGTTGTGCAGACCTCACTACCCTCTGGAGAGCCTTACGGTTGTGGGCGGAGCAGTTGCCGTACCAGGCAGTGATACAGCCTGACAGGATGCTCTCGATTGTGCATCTGTAGAAGTTTGTGGGTGCTTTTGGTGACAAGCCGAATTTCTTCAGCCTCCTGAGGTTGAAGAGGCGCTGCTGCGCCTTCTTCACGATGCTGTCTGTGTGGGTGGACCAATTCAGTTTGTCTGTGATGTGTACGCAGAGGAACTTAAAACTTACTACCCTCTCCACTACTGTTCCATCGATGGGGTGGGGTGTTCCCTCTGCTGTTTCCTGAAGTCCACAATTATCTCCTTAGTTTTGTTGACGTTGAGTGTGAGGTTATTTTCCTGACACCACACTCCGAGGGCCCTCACCTCCTCCCTGTAGGCAGTCTCGTCGTTGTTGGTAATCAAGCCTACCACTGTTGTGTCGTCCACAAACTTGATGAATGAGTTGGAGGCGTGCGTGGCCACGCAGTCGTGGGTGAACAGGGAGTAAAGGAGAGGGCTCAGAACGCACCCTTGTGGGGCCCCAGTGTTGAGGATCAGCAGGGTGGAGATGTTGTTACCTACCCTCACCACCTGGGGTGGCCCGTCAGGAAGTCCAGTACCCAGTTGCACAGGGTGGGGTCGAGACCCAGGGTCTCGAGCTTGATGACTAGTTGAGGGTACTATGGTGTTAAATGCTGAGCTGTAGTCGATGAACAGAATTCTCACATAGGTATTCCTCTTGTCCAGATGGGTTAGGGCAGTGTGCAGTGTGGTTGAGATTGCATCGTCTGTGGACCTATTTGGGCGGTAAGCAAATTGGAGTGGGTCTAGGGTGTCAGGTAGGGTGGAGGTGATATGGTCCTTGACTAGTCTCTCAGAGCACTTCATGATGACTGAAGTGAGTGCTACGGGGCGGTAGTCGTTTAGCTCAGTTACCTTAGCTTTCTTGGGAACAGGAACAATGGTGGCCCTCTTGAAGCATGTGGGAACAGCAGACTGGGATAGGGATTGATTGAATATGTCCGTAAACACACCAGCCAGCTGGTCTGCGCATGCTCTGAGGGCGTAGTCAGCCACCAATTGTGCAAGTTCTCCCACTTAAAAAGATGAGAGGCCTGTCATTTTCATCATAGGTACACTTCAACTATGACAGAAAAAATGAGGGGGAAAAAATCCAGAAAATCACATTGTAGGATTTTTTGTGAATTTATTTGCAAATTATGGTGGAAAATAAGTATTTGGTCACCTACAAACAAGCAAGATTTCTGGCTCTCACAGAAAGAGGCTCCTCTGTCCTCCACTCGTTACCTGTATTAATGGCACCTGTTTGAACTTGTTATCAGTATAAAATACACCTGTCCATAAGTTACAGGCCTCTCATCTTTAAGTGGGAGAACTTGCACAATTGGTGGCTGACTAAATACTTTTTTGCCCCATTGTAGGTGGCTCATAATTATGAAGTTACATGCTTGCATTTACTTTATGTAGTTGTTTTGCCTGTATTGGTTAAAGTTAATGCAATGGTAGGGGAGTGCTTCTCAAAATGTACATTTTTATGCATTCTCCACACTCTAGCATCCTCTGAGAACGAAATCTGAGCACGAGTGTGGAGCACGGTAGTATGCATATTGAGAAACACCCTGCGTTTCTACTCCTTACTGTGTCATCTGTTTCTGTCCTCTATTCTATGGACCCAAATTCTGCTCTTTATGACCCATTTGAAGCAGTTCTGTGTTCTCATGTTCTCTTATGTGTTCTCTTCCAGTTCCCCTCGGTGCTCACCCCTCATTTCCATATCCCCACACACAGCCTCGATGGGACCAACACCCCTGGACCCCTCACCCCAGACCCTCATAAGACATAAGAGACCTTATCCTTGGAACCTGTGCAGCCCCCAGACAATGAGGCCCTACTTCAGCTCCCCCCACACCCCCCAAACAGACAAAAGACACGGTGGTTCACAACTCCCCTAAAGAGGGCTTAGCCAGACTTTTTAGGAATTGCCATAGTAATGGGTGCTGCAAAGTTCATGGATTGGATGCTGAGCAGTCACAAATGTGCATCTCTACCTGGAACAGGCAATTGTGTCTCTGTTCTTGAGACCAATGGTATTACAGATTTTTTTTTTTTTTATGTGAACCTTCATATTATTTCCTTCTTCTATTCTGTTTGATGCTGTGTTGTCAATTCCAATGCAGTTTTTTAGATGTTTTCATGGGTAATGTTCCTGCTATTTGTTGTATGTTTTAAACCAGGGGTCTCAAACAGGTCAATCACGAGATACCAGTAACTCGCAATTTTCACGTGTTTCACTGCAAACTGTCATAAACAAATCTCACAAGTATCAGACACCGCAAGCTCCCAGCTACTATCTAACCAACGCAACATTGACATTATCCCCCCCTGGTTAGCCACTTGGCTTAAAAAGCCAAGCCTAACACAATAGCACTACAGAACCATCGCTAGACTGGTACATTAGACGGCACACAAGATGCGCAATTAAATATTAAAATAGGGGAATTTCACTCAAATCTAAATGTTCTTTATTTTTAAGCATTGACATTGATTCAGAACATCCAGTTTGGTTGTATCTCTGTGAACAATTGTAATTTGAGTGACAAACTAAAAAATCTAAAACCAGGAAAAATAAAACAGAACAGAATTTGGGAAAATATTAAACCGAATTTGGGGATTTATATTTTATTTTTGTAGGGCCCTCCTTAGTTTTTTATTAACCATTATTTTACCAGGTATATTGACAGAAAAGAGTGCACTACTTTCTCTTGTACACAAAGGATCCGGAGAGGAGAATAATGTATATATTTGAAAGCTAGAAAATAATTTGTAGCTCGTGACATGTTACATTTGTTAAAAGTTGGAGACCACCTCAGATGGGAAATGCTTCAACTGGCCTCACACTTGGTGTTGGCAAGCATAAACTGTTGCCATAACAGATTAAGTCCTTACTGTAACGCCCTCACATCAGAACAAAACCAAAACACCTCACACCCACCATTTACACCAGAGACAAATGGGCATATGTGACCTATGGGTTGGTAATGCTTGAATTTGTGTGAAAAAGCCCCTATACCTCTAGGTACATTTATGAGAAGCCATAACCATTACCTTTGTCCCAACCTTAAACCTGGCCTTAACCATATTCCTAACCTACAAAGGAAATTTAAACCAACCTGTGGCCTCGGGTAGTACAATGGACCATTATTATCACCTCCTTTGACAAATAGCCACGAACCTTGTGGAGATTGAGCAAATAATGATCCTCACCCTAAACTAACCCTACGGCTATGCACTTCTGTTGATATAAAGCCATAAGAAAAACATTAAATGTGTGAAGCAAAATCACATCTTGATTCCGAATATAGAATTGATAAGTGAGGAGTACTTTCGCTGGCGCTAGTGTTGGATGGCATATTGTCACTAACCCACAGCATTGCTCCATAAGACTCAGCCATTCTAATGTGGTGCCTTAACCCCCAAGCCAAACATGAAGAGGAGGAACAACCATCCCTCCTCTCCACCCTATCCTACTCCCTCTGCCCTGGTCTCCAGTGCCTATATGCTCTCCCTGGGAGCAAACCTCAGCTTCTACAGAGCACTAACAGTATTTGGTTTATAACGTGAATTGATAAAGTAATAGACTACATAATGTAAGTATTATAGATTTCTACCGGTCCTTTACTCTAAAGTCGGCTCTCCTATGCGTTTCCTCTCCCAGGTGTGGGTAAAATGACCCGTGTGTAAAAACGGCCCTTGCCATGACATGGCCAGTGAATAGCCTGGGTGGTGCCAGTCTGTTTCTGCATTGCAAACATGTCACCTTGTCAAGACTGTTTAGAAAATGGCAATGATGTGGCACGGTTGAAGGCAGAAGCAGGCTGTCAGAATACCCACACAGGGTGTTCAAAGCCTGTCACAATAGCGTTTTTTACTTATTCTCATGACATAATATTTACATTTTGGTGTATATGATTCATGTTTTAGAACAGGTTTGCATAGGTATTATGATTGAATGACAGTCATCTTAAGTATGGAATATCGTCACCCACATTTGCAAGACCTGTGAATGAGGAACATGAGCTTTTAATGTACCACAAATCATTTCTAGGGAGATTCTGCTAAACTTGATTTTGCACGAGCTAAAACATGTACACATGTATATGATTTATCAGTATACCTTCAAACCTGTCTTAATCCCTCTCTTCTTTCCCTCTCTTTGTGTCTGTTATCTGCTTATGAGGTGTCAGATACTATTTTCTCTGTCATATGATTGTGATGTGAACTTCAGCTGACATGTATTTTCAATTAATTCCGTCTCCCCCATCACCCTAACAATCTGAATTGTAATCTGTGGTTTTGTTACATGACCAGATGCGAGGCTCCATGCTGTTCTGTAGTCTGTTTTTAATGGTGATGTCTTTGGTCTTTACACCGTTTTCTATACTCATTGTTGGACTAATGGCATTGACTATTTGAGCATCGAAGCCTTAAGGAGTGAAACTTAAATCCATGTCTTTGTTAAGTATTTTGATATTGTTAATATTGTCTGTGTAGGTGTGTGTCTTAATGTTGGCATTTAGAACAATGGGGTGCCTGTAGTATGAGATTTTACAGCATCGCTTTTCTGTGTTTCAAATTATACTTCTTTCAAAAAGCTATATTGATCTAATTATAGCTGTAAATGAATATTGTGTACATTTCTATTTCCCAATCAACAGCAAAACTATGCACAAAGTACTTTATAATGCAAATCTAAGGATTAAATCTTAAATGTTTATATTCTAAGGAAGTGTGTCTAAGAGGCATAACTTTAAATGAAGCAGAGTCCCTATGTTTAGTTTGGCCTTATAACATGTGTATTACCTCAAACTAAAGAGTTAGATTTATTAACTTGATACAGTAGTCAGAAACAGTTCTATATACATAACTATAGTTCTGATAAAGACAACCTCTGAATATGTAGGCATATTAATGATTTTGATTCATGTTTCATTCATTAGACCCTGTTGCACAAAACATTACACCTAGTGCATATTTCAGAAAAAATTGTATTTTACAACCCCCTAGAGTCGATTGATGCACCTGTTTGTCAATCTAAGTTACATGACAAAAAAAAATCTGTCAAGCTAGATAGAGTTTTATTGCATTGGACACGTCTCAATCCATCACATCCCCCAGTGTGACACATCCACATCGGAGGTGAAACGTGGCAGAGCTAGACCGGTGTTTGTCAGACCATGAGACATCCCGAAAATCGGTCTTCTCACATAAACGTCTAGTGTCTGAAGGGTTTGACCTACACTGTGGAAAGGGAAGATTCTCACAAACACGATGGTGTTCTCTGTTTTGCTCTAGGACCCCCACAAGTGTCACGGGACTCATGAGGTAACCTGTACCTGTATAAAAAAAAAAAATGTATTACGGTAGTTTTGTGCCTACCCCAAAAAGGGGTTAACTAAATAAAAATGTTTATTTCCTGAGTTTTTAAAAATATTTCCTAGATTTAAGACGACACTTCAAAGCCTTGTTTCTTATAATGTATTTTGTTCACTGTCCCTTTTACCATTTTATGAATGTTATTCAATGCGTTTCTATGGGCTTTAGTAGTAACGGACGAAATCAATATTTTATCAGAATAAAAAAAACATGTTTGATACCTTAAGGTGTCCTAAAATTTAAAAGGAAAATTATCCATAGTATGACCATTTTAAAACAATTCCATATGTCAGCTTAGCACCCCCCCTCCCTCAACACCTTTGACTAAAGAATTTAACCACTTTACCTTGAATCACAATTCAATTATTAAACTGGTACTTTTGCAGTTTAAAATCGTTGTCTATTGGCTCACCCGTAACATTTTTTAAAAATCCCAATCAAAAGCTGTCAGTTTAAGCTAAAGATATTTTTTTTGTATGGGCTGCGTCTCAATCCACCTCCTCCGCCTGTAGGGCTTCCGCATCTGCGGTGGAAAGTGTTTGTCAGACAAATTTATGTTGTGTCTGAACAGTTTGGCCTACACACTGTTGACAACTCTATGGAAAGGGGAGACTCACAAATACGATTGTGTTCTGCTCTAGGAACCCCACGAGTGTCGTGAGAATCTAGAATCTGAAGGCAACCCATACAAACAAATGGAGGTATTGTGGCAACAAGGTAAGGGGTTAAATGTGTGTAAAAAAATATATATATTTCCTGACCTTTCTTATACACAAGCTTGGCACAACTGTATTTGGGAAGTTTCTCACATTCTTCTCTGCAGATCCTTTCAAGCGTTGTCAGGTTGGATGGGGAGCGTTGCTGCACAGCTATTTTCAGGTCTCTCCAAAGCTGTTAGATAGGGTTCAAGTCTGGGCTCTGGCTGGGCCACTCAAGAACATTCAGCCACTCCTGCTTTGTCTTGGCTGTGTGCTTAGGTTTGTTGTCCTGTTGTAAAGTTAACCGTCACCCCAATCTGAGGTCCTGAGCACTCTGGAGCAGGTTTTCATCAAGGATCTCTGTACTTTGCTCTGTTCATCTTTGCCTCGATCCTGACTAATCTCCCAGTCCCTGCCTGTGAAAAACATCCCCACAGCATGATGCTGCCATCACCATAGTTCACAGTAGGGATGGTGCCAGGTTTCTTCCAGACATGACACTTTGCATTCAGGCCAAAGAGTTCAATCTTGGTTTCATCAGACCAGAGAATCTTGTTTCTCATGGTTTGAGAGTCCTTTAGGTGCCTTTTGGATAATTCCAGGCTAGTTGTCATGTGCCTTTTACTGACGAATGTCTTCCGATTGGTGGAGTGCTACAGAGATACTTGTCCTTCTGGAAGGTTCTCCCCATCTCTACAGAGGAAATCTAGAGGTCTGTCAGAGTGACCATTGTGTTCTTGATCACCTCCCTGACCAAGGCCCTTCTCCCCCGATTGCTCAGTTTGGCCGGGCGGCCAGCTCTAGGAAGAGTCTTGGTAGTTCCAAACTTCTTCCATTTAATAATGATGGAGGCCACTGTGTTCTTGGGGACCTTCAATGCTGCAGACATTTTTTGGTACCCTTCCCCAGATCTGTGCCTCGACACAATGCTGTCTTGGAGCTCTACAGACCATTCCTTTGACCTCACGGCTTGGTTTTTGCTCTGACATGCATTGTCAACTGTAGGACCTTATATAGACAGGTATGTGCCTTTCCAAATCATGTCCAATCAATTGAATTTACCACAGGTGGACTTCAATCAAGTTGTAGAAACATCTCAAGGATGATCAATGAAAACAGGATGCACCCGAGCTCAATTTCAAGTCTCATAGCAAAGGGTCTAAATACTTATGTAAATAAGGTATTTCTGTTCTTTATTGTTTATACATTTGCAAACATTTAAAAAAAACTATTTTCACTGTCATTTTGGGGTATTGTGTGTACATTGCAGATTTTATTTTATCCACTTTAAAATAAGGCTGTAGTAACAAAATGAGGAAAAGGTCATTGGGTCTGAATACTTTCCAAATGTACTTTATATGGATATCAAAACGTCATGCCCGAGTAAGCCTACACGAAACAGTGTTTCGAAATGGGAAAAAAATTGTTTGAAAAACGGTTGGAACCATTTTCCTGTTTGACCGCTAGGTTTTTATGGCTATTATGACACCTCTACTGTGGGGCTCTATTATTTGACTTGTTACTCCTGAACTTATTGCCATAACAAGGGGGTTGAATACTTACTTCAGCTTTTCAGTTTTAATTAATTTGTAAATAGTTCGAAAAACAGTGTGTGTAGGCCAGTGACAACAAATCTCAATTTAATCAATTTAAAATTCAGGCTAACACAACAAAATGTGGGAGAAGGGTGACGTGTCTATGCTGGGTTATCACTAGACCAAGGGCTCTGCATGACTTGCATTAATTATTATTAAGGGTATGTTTTGGAACTAGCTGGCCGACTGGCCGGACCTATTTTGCCGGCCGGACCTGCCTGGCTGGTCAATTAGTAGGTCAGGCCAGCAAGATAGGTCCAGCTAGGTCTGCCAGCGAGCTAGGTAGGTTGGTCGGGCCAAGTAGGTCCGACCAGCCAGGTTGGTAGGGCTAGCAGGTCGGCCAGGTAGGTCTGGCTAGCCAGATAGTAAGGTCATGCTGGCCGGGCAGCCAGGTAGGTCTGGCTAGTCAGATCGTAAGGTCATGCTGGCCGGGCAGCCAGGTAAGTCTGGCTAGTCAGATCGTAAGGTCATGCTGGCCGCGCAGCCAGGTAAGTCTGGCTAGTCAGATTGTAAGGTCATGCTGGCCGCGCAGCCAGGTAGGTCTGGCTAGTCAGATAGTAAGGTCATGCTGGCCGGGCAGCCAGGTAGGTCTGGCTAGTCAGATCGTAAGGTCATGCTGGCCGGGCAGCCAGGTAAGTCTGGCTAGTCAGATCGTAAGGTCATGCTGGCCGGGCAGCCAGGTAGGTCTGGCTAGTCAGATAGTAAGGTCATGCTGGCCGGGCAGCCAGGTAGGTCTGGCTAGCCAGATAGTAAGGTCATGCTGGCCGGGCAGCCAGGTAGGTCTGGCTAGCCAGATAGTAAGGTCATGCTGGCCGGGCAGCCAGGTAGGTAGGTTCCAAGTGGGTGGGCATGGCTCCACCTGCCCAGCCACGTGAAATCCACAGAATAGGTCCTAATTAATTAATTTCAACTGACTAATTTCCTTCTGTGAACTGTAACTCAGTAAAATCTTTGGAATTGTTGCATTTATATTTTTGTTCACTATATCAGAATATACACTATAACAATTATCCGGCCATGTAAAATCCTAATTCAGCCTACACAAATATAGCACATTTCATTAAAAAACAGACATGCTTGAGAGTAGCACAATCACCAGATGGTGTTGCAAAGTATTGGAAAAGTAGAATGGGTTGCACCTCCATCACTCGGTCACGTCATTGCAATTGTTATCAACACAGGCACATTGATGTCCAAAAGTAGAAAGGGAGCTGATAACTGTTTCGCCCAGTGATGTAGTCGAGTCACTAAACCTCGAGTCCGAAATCGAGTTCCAAGTCCCCTGTGTCCGAGTCCAAGTAAGAGTCAACAATTATCGAGTCACATGTCCCTATGGCTGAAGTCCCTGTGCTCAAGTCCTGGTCCAAGTACTGAAGTCTGAGTCGTTGGGTCCACATTAACTCACCGTTTTCTCAGAGGAAAAGAGGGAGACTTGGCTAGTTCATTGGTTACAGAACCTCGCTATGACAAGCGGTGGGGAAACTACACAAGCGACAAGCGATAGAGACTAGGGTTGCGTAAATTCGAATCTGGTATCAGGATAAATATAACAATGAGTCACCGATTTTATACTATGTATTTTTTATTAGCTAAGTAATAAATGGCAAATGCAACTTTCGTATATACGGGCTCACTGTAATACCACGCAGGGCAGAACAGAGAACTGACAAGATGTATGTTAACCGTATTCTTTATACTGTGATAGACATAGTTCCAACCCGTCTGTTGGCCTATCACAGTAGAGGCTGGGCGTGGTTTAAACTTGCCCAGCCTATTGCAGGCGCTCAGGCGGGTCCCCGCCTCTTGGCGCTTCTTGGAGTCCTCCCTCCGTCGATGTATAGATCCTTACTGTTCTGGTATCGCAGCCTAGTTAGAACAGTTGCTCAGTTCCTGCTATTGTGTTGTTCAGTATTTTTCCATCTCAGTTAAACCTAGTGATGACCACCCCTCCCTATCACAACTTTGTAAGATACAGCAAGTCACACCATGTGCTCAATATTGTTACATACAAACACAAGGACAAAGCATCTGCTGGGCTGTTATCTACAGTTTTGCAACATGCAGGTCACACCATGTTACTCAGTTCTTGTCACACAAACAGGCAAGTAGCAAGCAGTTGTTTAATCTCATAATGATGCTCCAGTGCACAAATGCAGACACCTCACACAACCAACATCAGATAATATTTAATCATATATATCTAATGGCTATAATGTATAATACAGGATCCAACACTACACATTTTTAAACGTTTCTACACTCAAGGGACAGAGACATAGCTAGACTGTTGTTTTACTCTTAAACTTAATGCTATTGTTTTTCATTTCGTAAAACAGCTTGTGTTTCATAACCAGGCTGCTGGTGACTGTTTAGCTACAGGTGAAGCAAGAGAGTCGCCTAAGTGATGTGTATAATAGGAGGCAGAGCCTGTCTGCTCACGCTCATCGCTTGCTCCCCAGCAGCTCACAAGCTGATATAGGCTAGGCTGTGTGTGCCGGGTCCTTCCCTCTGCTGAACGGAATTGTGTTGCGCATCTGTGCTGCAAATAATAATTGTGCTTATCACTGGAAAGCTCTCAATCTCTACAAAAACTATTGTCCTGTCCACTCAGTAGTCAGATTTTAGTCACAGATAATTTAGTCTCCTCCTGTTTAAGTCAAATGAAAGGTTTTTCTGGGTTTATTTAGTCAGTTATAACCTCCTCAATTGCAGCTGAAAAATAGGTGTTTGACATTTTTGTCACTATTATGTTTACAAAATGAACACTGCCCATAGATCTGGGAATAGTCATATGACACACCATCATCCTGGGCATGGGGCTGCCACACAACACTGACAAATAAGGGGGAAAAAAAACATTGTTACAAACAAAGGTACATAATCCATAAATGTGTTAACACTGGACATTTTACACATGCAGCACAGCTGGAAAACTGCAGCTCGCAGTTACCGCTTATTTTGCTCTGGGATAGACAAGAGGTGGGGGAGAGGTAGAGGGTAGGAGAAAGAGGTTGAAGGTGGCATGGGAGTGAAGCAGCGAGTAGGGTGTGGGAGTGGAGAAAGAGGGGACGAACTTGGGAGTAAGGGAGCAGTAGAGGGTAGGATGGGGAGAGAGTGGTTTAAACGGTGGAGTGGTGATGGGATTGGGCATACCTACTAAATGTGTCAAATCATACTACATAGCTGAAATGCGAGACTGTCAGTCGGACGGACACTGAGGGAGAGAAAGAGAGAAGAGGAAATACAGGGTTTTGAATGAAACACATGGACCATGACTAAAGAATATCAATCAAATGTATTTATAAATCCCTTTTTACACCAGCCGATGTCTCAAAGTGCTATACAGAAACCCAGCCTAAAACCCCAAACAGCAAGCAATGCATATGTAGAAGCACGGTGGCTAGCAAAAACTTAATAGAAAGGCCAGAACCTAGGAAGAAACCTAGAGGGGAACCAGGCTCTAAGGGGTGGCCAGTCCTTTTCTGCCTGTGCCGGGTGGAAATTATAACAGTATATGGCCAAGATGTTCAAACGTTCATAGATGACCAGCAGGGTCAAATAATAATAATCACAGTGGTTGTAGAGGGTGCAACAGGTCAGCACCTCAGGAGTAAATGTCAGTTGGCTTTTCATAGCTGATCATTCAGAGTAAGAGACAGCAGGTGCGGTAGAGAGAGAGAGGACCGGGACAAGGTAGCACGTCCGAGGCGAACAGGTCAGGGTTCCATAGTCGCAGGCAGAACAGTTAAAACTGGAGCAGCAGCACGACCAGGTGGACTGGGGACAGCAAGGAGTCATCAGACCAGGTAGTCCTGAGGCATGGTCCTAGGGCTAAGATCCTCCGAGATAAGAGAGAGCGAGAAAGAGAATTAGGAGGGAGCATACTTAAATTCACACAGGACACCGGATAAGACAGGAGAAATACTCCAGATATAACAGACTGACCCTAGCCTGGGGCACATAAACTATTGCAGCATAATTACTGGAGGCTGAGACAGGAGGGGTCGGGAGACACTGTGACACTGTCCGACTATAACCCCAGACAGGGCCAACCAGGCAGGATATAACCACACCCACTTTGCCAAAACACAGCCCCCACACCACTAGAGGGATATCTTCAACCACCAACTTACTACCCTGAGAGAAGGCCGAGTATAGCCCAATAAGATCTCCCCACCATGAACCCGAGGGGGGCGGCAGATCCCGGCAGGAAGATCACATCAGAGAATCAACCCACTCAAGTGACGCACCCCTCCTAGGGACGGCATCGAAGAGCAACAGTAAGCCAGTGACTCAGCCCCCGTAATAGGGTTAGAGGCAGAGAATCTCAGTGGAGAGAGGGAGAGACAGCAAGGGTGCCTTTCCATTCACCTTCACACTCCTGGGCCAGACTACACTCAATCATAAGACCTACTGAAGAGATGAGTCTTCAATAAAGACTTAAAAAGGTCGAGACAGAGTCCGCGTCTCTCACATGGATAGGCAGACCATTCCATAAAAAAGGAGTTCTATAGGAGAAAGCCCTGCCTCCAGCTGTTTGCTTAGAAATTCTAGGGACAATAGGGAAGCCTGCGTCTTGTGACCGTAGCGTACGTGTAGGTATGTACGGCAGGATCGAATTGGAAAGATAGTTAGGAGCAAGCCCATGATATTTTTTGATGGTTAACAGTAAAACCTTGAAATCAGCCCTAGCCTTAACAGGAAGCTAGCACTGGAGAAATATGATCAAATTTTTGGGTTCTAGTCAAGATTCTAGCAGCCATGTTTAGCACAAACTGAAGTTTATTTTGGCCTTTATCCAGGTAGTCAGAATGTAGAGCATTGCAGTGGTCAAATCTAGAAGTGACAAATGATGGACTAATTTTTCAGCATAATTTTTAGACAGAAAGTTACTGATTTTTGCAATGTTACGTAGATGGAAAAAAAGCTGTCCTTGAAACAGTCTTGACATGTTCGTCAAAAGAGAGATCACGGTCCAGAGTAACGCCAAGGTCCTTTACAGTTTTGAGACGACTGTACAACCATCAAGATTAATTGTCAGATTCTGATCCAACCGGTGGTTGTCTTGCAAATAGGTTAGGCCTTAATGTTCTTTTGGGCACTCTTTTTAGAAAATTTACATGCTGTATGTTTAACAATATTAACACTGGATGGCGCTGGAGGGGATAGCTGTCATTTTACAGGCTCCTGACTAAGTGTGGTATTTTGTGTTTTTCGCATTGATAAAAAAAAATTGTACATAATGTTTTCTGCCATTGTTGCCTATGACTGAAAATATCTTCTGGACATCAGAACAGCAAGTACTCACCTCGATCTGGACAAGGATTTTTTCTTCAACGATGCAGATGCGAAGGACGTACTGCTCTTCCTGGACCAGGCCCAAATCCCCATCATTAGTAAGAGAACGGTGAGTGGGATACCTGACAAGTGGATAATCTGCCTTTCTCTAATATTAGGGAAGTCTCAAGGTTTTACTCGCCTGAGCTAGAGTACCTCATGAAAGGCAGTAGACAACACTATTTCCCAAGAGAGTTTTCATCTAAATTTTTCATAGCTGTCTATTTACCAACCCAAACTGATGCTGGCACTAAGATGCCCATAGATGCCAGTCTGCCCGCGGTGACAGATGCCCAGAACACACTGGTCAGATTGCCACACAAGATGGCTGGCTGAGAGAGGGGAGGAGACACTGCATATGTGTAAATGAATCCTGTGTAGGAACCCTGGGTTAAACAAACAGGAATTAGTAGGTTGACAGTGAGCAGTCGTGTGTGTGTGTGTGGCAAAGTTCAGTCTCACAATGATGCCATCGGTGATGAAGAGCACGGCTCCACCCAGAATGTAGAGGAGGAAGTAAGAGGCAGGGCGATCCTTCATTTCACCAGTTACAGCAGCCAAGCAAACCACAATGACCTGGATTTACAGTACAGAATTACATGTTTAGTTCAGGGATCTTCAACCCCAGCCCTGGACAGCTACAGTGTTCAGGCTTTTATTCCAGCCCAGCACTAGCCATGTTTTAGTTGGTGAGACGTTTGGAGTTGGGGCTGTAGTGTCTATGGGGTTCTACCCTGGCAGCTGTTGTGGATATTTTAGGGGGGTCTTACATTGGGTTGGGTGAATGTGTGAGGTGTCTTACCCTGTGGTGGTGTGAGGGGAGTATTGTTAGACTTACCCCTGGGTTGGGTGAGAGGTGTCTTATCCTGTGGTGGTGTGAGGGGAGTATTGTTAGACTTACCCTTGGGTTGGGTGAGAGGTGTCTTACCCTGGATGTTGTGATCCTGTTCGTTCTTCTCTGAGTTTTTCTCCTTGTCCAGCAGACAAGGGCTTTGGTTGGAGCAGGGAAACAGCCACTCAAGGTACATCAACAAATACACTGCTACAGGTACAGGCAGCTAGAGAAAGAACATACACAATTGAAAATATTAAATAAAAAAAGTTGTGACTCGCTGGTTATTTGTTATTTAAAAGAGCCATCTATCTCAGTGATCTATAGGAAGCTTGCCCCGTGGTACAATGTCCCTTTGTTTTGTTATTCAAATCAACCAGCCACTACTGCTAACCTGCAGCTACTGTATCAACCACAGCTACAACACAACATTCTAACTGCTAACAAAGTGCTTATACACTTACATTAATAAAAAGACATGATCCAGAATGAGTAGGAGATGTTGGTGGTGATGATGATGCCCTCTGTCTAGAGGTGGAAGTGGTGGGATATCTTGTGCAATGGGGTTGTCCCTTTGCCTGCCAGGGAGCTGCGAAGGTGATGGGGGTCAGTGGAGGAGTTGGCTGTCATGTCCCCCCAGAACACAACTCCCCTCAGACAGGAAAGGGTCTGCTATGAGGGGACTCACCAACGCACCCAGCCCTATGAAGAAATGCAGGACCTGAGGAGATAGGAGGGGAAAATTTGTGATTAAAATACCATTGACCCCGCTCACTTTCTCCTCCCCTCCCCCTCTCTGACCTGTAGGAACACTGCTGAATCTTTCTGGTCTACTGGTTGGCAATGGTGTCAATCACCCCCATCGCCATGCCAGATATTGCCATGGCAACGCCAAGCATCAGCACATGGTGGCATAGTGGGATTATGGCAAAAACCACATCTCACGCCCTGTCATAAATTTAATGAGAAGAGGATTCTCTTTTCCCCTCCAGTATTGGTGAAATGAATGTCCTTTGTTAACAGACTGAATGGTCAGTGGGGAACTATAGAAAACTAATGTCATGCTGTTTTTTATTTTGACGTCATTAAAAATTATGGACGAAATACTGTAACTTGGAAAGTATATCCCCTTTATCTGTAAAGTTTCCATCCAATACATTGTGCATATAATATGAAAAAGTATTAAAGTATTTTTGTTCAGAGATTCTCTTCTACCTCCTAAAATCACATTCCTATCTACTATAAACTGTGCATAAGTAAGTAGCCACACCCCAATAAGGTCAGATACCCTGTCAGACTGACAGAACCGCTCCCTTCGGCCAGAGGGCATAAAAGGATTGTCAACAGAAATAAACATTAGACCAGGAAACGTGAGGCAGGAGCTACACATTTCAAATGGGTAGACCCTTGAACCTCAACACAAGGTGAAGAAATACTTCACCTCTGAGACCAGAACATTGCCAGATGGCAGCTGTATGTGTAAAGTGGTCTGAATCCTGAACCCTGAACAATCAACACGAGGTGTAGGCGAGGATCTCAACTCCCAGTTCACGGCAACAGAATTTTGGGTGGAATCTCAGATTGCGCTTGTAATTCTCATATAGGAATGTCATTGGGAGGAAAGAGTTTAAACAACTTAAGGACCAGACCCCCCCACACACACAATTTTAGCCAAAAATGACATACCCAAATTTAACTACCTGTAGCTCAAGACCCGAAGCAAGGATATGCATATTCTTGATAACATTTGAAAGGAAACACTTTAAAATTTGTGAAAATGTGAAATTAATGTCGGAGAATAACACATTAGATCTGGTAAAAGATAATACAAAGAAATAAAAGTGTTTTCAATTTTTTATGTTCCATCTTTAAAATGCAAGAGAAAGGCCATTATGACTTAGGACTCTATGTGTAATTTAAATTTTGGCCACTCGATGGCAGCAGTGTATGTGCAACATTTTAGACTGATCCAATTATCCATTGCATTACTGTTCAAAATGTTGTATCAAGTCTGCCCAAATGTGCCTAATTGGTTTATTGATACAGTTTCAAGTTCATAACTGTGCACTCTACTCAAACAATAGCATGGTATTCTTTCACTGTAAATAGCTACTGTAAATTGGACAGTGCAGTTAGCTTAAATTCTTGTTAATCTTTCTGCCCATATCAGATAGGTCTATGTCCTGGGAAATGTTATTTTTTACTTAAAACATCATGCTAATCACATTAGCGCACATTAGCTCAACCGTCCCGTGTGGGGGGGGGACAGACAACATTTGTCACAAACCTTTGAGAAAGTTATGAAATTGGCAATTTTAGGCACTTTTTTAGACCTCTACATGCCTCCTGTAAGACCCTATGATCTGTGAACAGTACAGTCATGGCCAAAAGTTGAGAATGACACAAATATTAATTTTAACAAAGTCTGATGCCTCAGTTTGTATGATGGCAATTTGTATATACTCCAGAATGTTATTAAGAGTGATCAGATTAATTGCAATTAATTGCAAAGTCCCTCTTTGCCATGCAAATGAACTGAATCCCCCAAAAACATTTCCACTGCATTTCAGCCCTGCCACAAAAGGACCAGCTGACATCATGTCAGTGATTCTCTCGTTAACACAGGTGTGAGTGTTGTCGAGGACAAGGCTGGAGATCACTCTGTCATGATGATTGAGTTTGAATAACAGACTGGAAGCTTCAAAAGCAGGGTGGTGCTTGGAGTCATTGTTCTTCCTCTGTCAACCATGATTACCTGCAAGGAAACACATGCCATCATCATTGCTTTGCACAAAAAGGGCTTCACAGGCAAGGATATTGCTGCCAGTAAGATTGCACCTAAATCAACCATTTATTGGATCATCAAGAACTTCAAGGAGAGCGGTTCAATTGTTGTGAAGAAGGCTTCAGGGCGCCCAAGAAAGTCCAGCAAGCACCAGGACCGTCTCCTAAAGTTGATTCAGCTGCGGGATCGTGGCACCACCAGTACAGAGCTTGCTCGGGAATGGCAGCAGGCAGGTGTGAGTGCATCTGCACGCACAGTGAGTCAAAGACTTGGAGGATGACCTGGTGTCAAGAAGAGCAGCAAAGAAGCCACTTCCCTCCAGGGAAAACATCAGGGACAGACTGATATTCTGCAAAAGGTACAGGGATTGGACTGCTGAGGACTGGGGTAAAGTAATTTTCTCTGATGAATCCCCTTTCCGATAGTTTGGGGCATCCGTAAAAAAGCTTGTCCGGAGAAGACCAGGTGAGTGCTACCATCAGTCCTGTGTAATGCCAACAGTGAAGCATCCTGAGACCATTCATGTGTGGGGTTGCTTCTCAGCCAAGGGAGTGGGCTCACTCAGAAATTTGTCTATGAACACAGCCATGAATAAAGAATGGTACCAATACATCCTCCGAGAGCAACTTCTCCCAACCATCCAGGAACAGTTTGGTGACGAACAATGCCTTTTCCAGCACGATGGAGCACCTTGCCATAAGGCAAGAGTGATAACTAAGTGGCTCGGGGAACAAAACACCGATAATGTACACATTTTCGCGTAAGTTGTGTTTCCATCGCATTTTCAACTCTACCGATAGTGATCACAAATAAATAGCAAAATTTGCCTTCTCTGGTCTTGGAAAGTGCGCTCTAGCCAACAGCTTGCAGATACAGTGCGGGTAGGCTGAGCGTGTAAGCTAGTCTACAAGATAATTATTGTGGATAAGAGACAGAATATTTGCATTTGTCAAACAGCAGTCAGGCATCAACAATCATGTCACCAGAATAAGACCCATGATATTTATTGGAAAGGAACATCGAGATCACCATCTTGTTTAGTTCATCATAACTTGTTTCAGCTGTAGCCTAATGAACTGCATGGTTTCCTGAGTCATAGAGCTAAAGGGTTAAGGTTTGGGTTTGGAAATGGGTTAGCTAACATGGTAAGTAGTTGTAAAGTAGCAAGTAGTTGTAAAGTTGCTAATTAGCAAAAATGGTCCATGGTGAGATTAGAACTCGCTACCTTTGGGCTGCTAGACCTTCATATTATACGCCTACTGTTATACTTTCGATTTTGCCTTAAGTAACCATCTGTCTTATGTAACGATACCAAACGTAAGATAATGTATCATACTAAATGGAGTGTCTCGGATTCTCGTACAGAATAACATGAAATGCTCTGAGACCACTTTACATTCATAAAAATGTTGGATGGAAACCAAGAGTTTAGCACAACTGTCTTACCCTATATCATAAACCACAATATAAAAAGTGTTTTTACTCCATCCGTTGTTCACAAATAACTGGAACTTAAAGGACAAAAATATATAGCTTCCAAACTAAAGATGTTTCAAAGTAGACTTTCATGTGGATGTTATGACTGCCAATCCCTCTGCTGCACACCAAAACTAGTGGAGGGGCTGCTGTTAATTGCTGTTGCCGAAAAACAAATCCCAGGTTATAGTTTAAAAATCACTTGAAACTAAATTTACCCCAACCCTGGCTGGTACACATTGGCCACACCAGTAGCCAGACATCTGACACTCACATCTTCTTGAAGATTCCTCCCAGGGCACTCCCCAGCATGAGAGAGAGCTGTTGGGCGAAGAAGAAGATCTCCTGCAGAGTGGACTGGGTCTGACACCTCAGGGCCAGGATGGTCGGCCCCAGGAACGCAATACACAGCCCGAAACTAAAGAACACGCTCCAGTAGGTCAGGGTGTGCTGCCAGTGGCGCTTGAACAAAGCCCAGACCAGATCATCTACTAACATCTCGTTGTTGCCGTGACGAGCACTGGAGCTGTTTAAGAGAGGGAAACCATCTAATTGAATTGAGACGAAGGTTATAAGGAGACCTTGACGTGTGCCGACAACAACCCCCCTGAAGTTATTTAAATTTGGCTGGCGGAGTTGGGATGCCTGCCCATCGTTAGTAAATTGAGTTAATAACCTGTTGTTTGTCTTCCAGTTACGTCACACTTCTAAACCTGTCAAACTCGCAGTGCCCTCCCCTGGCGACTGATGTCCATCACTGAACTCAACTGTGCCGCTCCGTAGGAGAGAAGGGCATCTTCCCATAGGCGGAAATCCCAGTGGGGACACGACCCCCCATCCTGGGAAAAAAATGATTTGTCCCCCCCCCAATATATCACTGTAAACATAACTATGTAATTTCAATAATATTAATAATACGCAATGAAAGCACTTGTGCTGATTATAGACACTTAATAGCGCGTTTTTAAGTTTCAAAAGATTACGCCCTTTGCCTCACAATGGTTTGATCCACTGCCAGTTCTTTAGCTGGCAAGGTGATAGAGGGTTCGTATCTACTGTCCGAAAGGCTCTCAATGCACTTAACTGACGTGAGGTTAATGCAGTCAATCGCGCCATATCAATGTTTTTGAAACGTTTTAAATGTTGGCAGGGTTCACACACTAGCTGAATTTGCAGAGCTAGCGCGCAAACTAAAGCAAACATTGACTATCAAGCTAGCTAGTACCTATTCCATTTATGTGGCGTTGTCAAAGATGGAATCTTTGCTATCGTCAGTTTATTCCAAGATCAGCATGTAGCTGTAGTGCTTCAAAGTCCCTGTGATAAGGTTAGCGATAAACTGAACATAACTATACCCTCTTCTACCATTGTCTAAAATATATTTAATGGTCTCGTTGCAAAAGCTAAATTGTCGCCAGGGAACTTTTTAAAATGCTATTTCACCTTTATTTAACCAGGTACACACTGGACTGATAAGGAACAGTGCTATAACTATTATTAATAGTAGTAGTATTATAATGATTTAAACATTTGAACCAGTTGGGACAACCCTTCAGTTAACTACTGTACCTATCAATTATCCAGTAGTAGTGATTATGGTTCCTCAATATACATTTAACATATTACAACGTAGGCTGTGTTACAGCACTACTTTTGGTGTCCCCCTCAGGAATTGCTCTTGAGAAAATGTTATTTAATTGTCCCCTCCAAAATTGGTATCAGATTTTCACGCCTGCATCTTCCACGCTAGATTTGACTGTTTAGCAATAATCTATGTTATGTGAAGTGCCATTGTCGTTATTTTCCGTGTAATGCATTTTTATGGAATAGTTTTAAGCGTGCTGGGTTTGTCCATTGACTAGTGGTCTGTGTTGCGACTCCTGTTGGTTTTCCTCAATCGCATTATGACCACGAGATTCATGATCTTAATAAATAGGTTATGGTCAATATCTTAAAGTAGATCATGAGTGACAAAATATGGATGATTAAATGTCCAAATTAGTATGAAAGGCCAGATTTGGAATTGTGACACCCATTGAACACTACATTTTCTTGCTTTCTATTTATTTTTCGTCATGATTGAAGACGCTCAGTCATAAACCGTATTGTGTATAAGTACTGAATCAGAGACGGTCATTGTGCTACAGAATGATATCATTTATTAATTTATCAGTTATTTATTATTTGATCACTTTTGGCTTCTTGGCAGTCACAATACATTCCGTTTCTCTTGTTTTAATAATAGTCCTGTAGATAAATCACACAAAATATTGAATATCACATTTGATACAAAATCTAAATATACTTTATCTTTTATAAAACATTTAGACATCATCTACAGTCATTTAATACAGTCATCACTTGTATCATCTGGCATAAAATTCACTGAGAAAGAAGAAAAACATCTCTTAAAGGTCCAATGCAGATATTTTTATCAGACATCAAGTCATTTCTGGTTTACAATTAAGTACCTTACTGTGATTGCTGTCTATTCAAATTGTCAAAAAGAAACTAATATCTAAATAACCAGATAGCTTCCTTAGCGAAGATAAATTTCTAATTTTGCTAAGACTAAATGGGAGTGGTCTGATTGAGGGGAAAACTGAAAACTAGCTGTTATTCCAGAGAGGTTTGGAACTCTCTTTCTTATTTGACTATTAACTAATTTACCACCTGGCAGTAAACAGGTGGTATTTTCAAACAGCTCTTACACTAAAAGGGCATTATCATCATTTTCACAGTATTACTCAAACCTCATAGTGTGGAAATATACATAAAACACAGGAATATCACATTTGACTGCACTGGGCCTTTAAGGTACAGATGATTTATTTTCATTACAGTACAGTATTTAAAATATCTTTATTTACTACAGCAAAACATATACAGTAGGATAATACTTCTGCCCCAGAGGTTGCTAAAATAAACAGAGGGGAAGTTTTAAAGTGTAATACACAGATCGCCATCTCTCCCAGTGGGTCCCAATGCTTTTGGCTTCCCATCCTTACCTTATTTCCTTCATGGCCACTGATAGGACTGGAGAAGTGTCCACCATATTGCTTTTACCTGTCTGTTTTTTTCAGTTAGGTGGTGAGGAAGTAAAGGAGACAAGGAAAGTTATCTCTAGAAGATTATTGGCATTGTCTCCAGTGTGGGGTAGAGAGAACTGCATCTGAGTAGTCTATAGTGGCTCCCTCTCCTTGTTCCCTTTCTTTCATCAGATATAAATGTGCTGGACACACAGAGGTGTAAACAGATTGAATCCTAGTAGGCTTACCCCAAATTGCTTTTCAGTGACCCTGTCTTTTTTTTATAACAGTTTAGATGAATGAGAGGAGAAGAGGAACCCCTTCAAGACTAGATGCACCGTAGGTTAGGAGAGAGGTAGGTGAGAGGTAAGGGGAGACTATGTTAGAAGAGAGGCTCGGTCCAAGCATAAAATGGAGACAGATTAGACAGTGATGTCCAGATTATTTAGGAAGTACAGTGCCTTGCGAAAGTATTCGGCCCCCTTGAACTTTGCGACCTTTTGCCACATTTCAGGCTTCAAACATAAAGATATAAAACTGTATTTTTTTGTGAAGAATCAACAACAAGTGGGACACAATCATGAAGTGGAACGACATTTATTGGATATTTCAAACTTTTTTAACAAATCAAAAACTGAAAAATTGGGCGTGCAAAATTATTCAGCCCCCTTAAGTTAATACATTGTAGCGCCACCTTTTGCTGCGATTACAGCTGTAAGTCGCTTGGGGTATGTCTCTATCAGTTTTGCACATCGAGAGACTGAATTTTTTTCCCATTCCTCCTTGCAAAACAGCTCGAGCTCAGTGAGGTTGGATGGAGAGCATTTGTGAACAGCAGTTTTCAGTTCTTTCCACAGATTCTCGATTGGATTCAGGTCTGGACTTTGACTTGGCCATTCTAACACCTGTATATGTTTATTTTTGAACCATTCCATTGTAGATTTTGCCTTATGTTTTGGATCATTGTCTTGTTAGAAGACAAATCTCCGTCCCAGTCTCAGGTCTTTTGCAGACTCCATCAGGTTTTCTTCCAGAATGGTCCTGTATTTGGCTCCATCCATCTTCCCATCAATTTTAACCATCTTCCCTGTCCCTGCTGAAGAAAAGCAGGCCCAAACCATGATGCTGCCATCACCATATTTGACAGTGGGGATGGTGTGTTCAGGGTGATGAGCTATGTTGCTTATACGCCAAACATAACGTTTTGCATTGTTGCCAAAAAGTTCAATTTTGGTTTAATCTGACCAGAGCACCTTCTTCCACATGTTTGGTGTGTCTCCCAGGTGGCTTGTGGCAAACTTTAAACAACACTTTTTATGGATATCTTTAAGAAATGGCTTTCTTCTTGCCACTCTTCCATAAAAGGCCAGATTTGTGCAATCTACGACTGATTGTTGTCCTATGGACAGAGTCTCCCACCTCAGCTGTAGATCTCTGCAGTTCATCCAGAGTGATCATGGGCCTCTTGGCTGCATCTCTGATCAGTCTTCTCCTTGTATGAGCTGAAAGTTTAGAGGGACGGCCAGGTCTTGGTAGATTTGCAGTGGTCTGATACCCCTTCCATTTCAATATTATCGCTTGCACAGTGCTCCTTGGGATGTTTAAAGCTTGGGAAATCTTTTTGTATCCAAATCCGGCTTTAAACTTCTTCACAACAGTATCTCGGACCTGCCTGGTGTGTTCCTTGTTCTTCATGATGCTCTCTGCGCTTTTAACGGCCCTCTGAGACTATCACAGTGCAGGTGCATTTATACGGAGACTTGATTACACACAGGTGGATTGTATTTATCATCATTAGTCATTTAGGTCAACATTGGATCATTCAGAGATCCTCACTGAACTTCTGGAGAGAGTTTGCTGCACTGAAAGTAAAGGGGCTGAATAATTTTGCACGCCCAATCTTTCAGTTTTTGATTTGTTAAAAAAGTTTGAAATATCCAATAAATGTCGTTCCACTTCATGATTGTGTCCCACTTGTTGTTGATTCTTCACAAAAAAATACAGTTTTATATCTTTATGTTTGAAGCCTGAAATGTGGCAAAAGGTCGCAAAGTTCAAGGGGGCCGAATACTTTCGCAAGGCACTGTATCCTATATCTGCTCTGGGAGCCAATTGGAATTCCCAAGCCCATTTCATAGGGGGAGGGGGAACAACTGCACACTTCAGAGAGAAGTGGGGAGATCAGAATTTTTGCTCCAGTGAATGGAAGTGAATAAACCAATTGGAATAGTCAGTTTCCATTTGCAATTCCGGGTTTATTATGTAATGGTCTTTGTCTAATCCTTCTTCATCTTAATCTAGAGCCAGTCCAGGAACACTCTTCAGAGGTGATTTCAGGCTTGTGCAAATAGGAGACTCAGTGATACGAACACTAAACGTGTGTTATTCACTAATGCAAAGCAAATGCCCATAGGTTTTTTATATCATATTTTGAAGAAAGAAATCTCAAGCACATTTTACTAAGGCCATTTCAAAAACTGTAATACTGATTTGAATGAAATCCCCACTAGGTGAAATCAAGGGGTGGTTATGTAGAGGCAGGTTTGCCCAACCATTCAGATTTAGTTTGGATTTAGAGTTTTGGTCTCAGATGGTGATTGTGTTGCAAGGTGCTAACTCTGTGTTATTTTATTACAAGGGGACATGAACAGAAGGAGAGGAGGAAGGGAAAGGGAGAAGTGGAGATCATTGAAACATGCAGAGTGATTGGTTAGCTTGGGTGTCTGCAGGGGGCTGAGTAGGAAGGGGATTGGGTAGGAGAATGGGAGATACTTCCTGGTCAGTCCCAGAATCATGACAGTAGAATGCTCATATAGAGGGAACTCGGCTCCAAGACGTTTCAGGTGTAGTGCTAGTTTATTCTCAGAAACCCTGTCTGTATCCATCCTCTGTTGTGGGGATGGAGAGGATTAGATGTGTGTGTGTAAATTTAACTTGAACCTTTATTTAACCAGGAAATACCTTTTAGGTTAGACTGATGTGACCTGGATGTTTGTGTTTGCATTTGTATTTCTGTTTGTATGAGGGATTGGAGTGTGTTTGTCTTCAAAGCCGATTCCTCCTTGAGGGTTTCTCTCGCCCTGTCTGCACTCCATCGGCTGGTCGTCCTTTAGAATATGCTCTGCCTTCTGTTCTTCCCCCGACCTGGGTTTGGTAAAGAGAACAGGAGGATCACATGAATGAACTGAACATGTTTCATGGTTTATTTGCAGTAGTTGTTATTTGTGTTATTGTGATGGTTTATGGGAGTAGTACTGTATTTGTTGTACTGTATTGTACCTGGAGGCTGGAACACTGAGCTGCGGTGGCCTGGGTCTTTCTGTAGTTTAATTTCTCTGAGAGAAAACACAGAGGAGGCTAGAGAGAGGTGAGAGAGTGAGAGGGAGGGAGTGAGAGAGAGAGCATGAAGCACAAAACATAAATTGCAACTTAATACATCGTTCTCACCACATGATTGAAGTCAAATACATTTAATGTGTGTTTCTTACTGTCTGCAAGGCTGTGGATGTTCTCTCCCAGGGTGAGGAAGTAGGGGTGTCTAAGAGATGCTTCAGCTGAGACTCTGGTCCTAGTGTCATACTGAAATAACACGGAAATGCACACAATGCCAGAATAAAGGTTTGGTATTGAACACTATTGGTTACAGGTTGGTGTAAGTGTTTTTCTTACCAGGAGTAAAGCAGTTAGCATGTCAATCCCCTCAGTATCCAGCCTGGAGAGGACAGTAGATTCTGGTTATGTTACTGGGTTGTGGTTTGTGTTACCTGAGCTAGTGGTTGGTGAGTGGTCTTATTGCGGTAATGCTGTGGTTGTGTTACCTAGGCACGTGGTTGATGAGTGGCTGAGGTCTGTACTCGGGGAACATGTAGGATCTGAACTCATCATTATTGGAGATACCTGGCCAGCTGTCTTCTTTTGGGGTACCTGAGAGAGAGGGAGAGCGAGAGAGAAAGGTTAATGTAAATGCTTCATATTCTATGTCTGTATGGGGGGGTTGTCTGTATGTCTTTGAATCTAGTTACCAGCACAATTGCCCAGTGGTATAAATGAAAGAGTAGAATTACCAATGATTCTGAAGACTAAGTGCAGCTCCTCTTTCACTGAGGAGCCGGGGAACATGGGACGACCTGTCGCCATCTCAAATAGAATACAGCCCACACCCCTTTAACACAGACACAGGAAGCACAGACACAAAGGATTGAAATGGAAAGTAAAGGGTGCGTTTGACATAGCAGATTATTTGTAGATCAGTCAGTCATTCACAATTGACCCATGATACATCACAGTTTTGATGTTCTGTAACATGTCCAAAGTGATCTTTGGAGACTAATGCCTGAAGGGAGGTGGTAATGCTTCACAGTGTGTATGGAAATAACAAACCCCTGGAGCCGCACACACACTCACACTGATGGACTCACATCACATGGTCTAGACCACCATGTACACACACCACACACGCACACAGACACATAAGTAAATATTTCACTGTTAGTCTACACCTGTTGTTTACAAAGTATGTGACAAATAAAAACTTGATTTGATTTGACACAGAGCAGGAGATTCGTCAGTAGAACAGAGACACACACACAAATCTAAGAGCAGGCCTGTGTACAAGCCAAGGTGTAAGAGAGTACAATGATGTCCTCTGCTCTGATGGAGACCCATCCACTGATGAAAATAATGTGTTGCGAATTAGTTGAAAGTTGCTGTATTGTGTTGCTGGATAACAGCATTTGAAGATTCAAGGTAAATTCATGTGATGCAGAAATGATCACCATGGTGATTACTCATATCAGGAGTGATGGCTTATATGTGAGTTAAGTGAAGGAACAGCTTAGCTATGTTGCTGTGATCATGTATAGTGTGGACAAGACATTTGATCAAAACATGGTTTCTCTCATTTAGGTTTCCATTGTTGTTTATGAAGGTTAATCAACGTGACAGACATGTAGAGGTTTTCTGAAAGGATTCTGTCTCTCTGAGTCAGAATGGAGGTCTGTGTGTGTGCATTTTTGTGTGTACCTGTGTAGTGTACTACTCACCACATGTCGATGGGTGTAGAGTACTCCGTGGTACCCAGAAGTACTTCAGGGGGGCGGTACCATAGAGTCACCACCTCGTTGGAGTAGGTCTTAGTGGGGACAGACTTGGCCCGTGCCAGACCTGACCAATCAAACAAACAGTCATGAGCTGGATCTCCGAGAGGGAACGTTATCTACTGATCTGGTCATCTACATGCCGAATGGGTGTTTAAAAGGTTGCTAAGTTACCAATGTCTGTGTATCTATCTGTTTGGGGAGACTATCTGTATGTGTGTGCGTATGTGCATGTCATACCAAAGTCAGCTAGTTTGAGCTCTCCCTTGTCGTTGATGAGCAGGTTCTGAGGTTTGAGGTCTCTGTGAAGGATCTTCCTCTTATGGCAGTAGGACAGACCACGTAACAACTGGAACATAAAGATCTACAGAGAGAGAGAGAGAAGAAGAGAAGATGATGAACTGTTTTCAGTAGGGGTGACAATAACGATATATTTAGAGTTAGGACATTGAGGTTTCTGCTTTCTGATACATTTACATGATACAATACAATCAAATAATTCCCCACGGCAGCCATGTTAGCTCCCCATGAGAAGTATTGACCAATAGCAATTCCTGGATTTTTTCTTAATTTTAAACAATGCTACAGAATGTTACTGAACTTCTAAAATTAGAATCCAAATTCTTGTCATGAATGGATAAATGGACTGCTCATTGGCAACTACATGGCGTCTGTTTCCAAAAGGTGGCCAAACTCTCTATTGCTCTGGGGACTAACCTTGACGTTGTTCATGCTCATCAGGTTTCCACAGTTGTCCAGGTACTGTTTCAGATCACTGTCCTGAGAGACACACAGACAAAACACACACACTATTTAAGAACATGAAGCTATGTAAAAAAAAAAATAAAAAAAAAGATACTGATTATTAAACTGCTCAAAGTATTTGAAAGATGTTTGAACTACTCACCAGGTACTCAAAGACAAGAGTGAGGGAGCGTTCTGTGTGTATGATGTCATGCAGTGTGACAATGTTGGCGTGTTTTAGGTTCTTCAGTAGAGACACTGCAGAGAGACAGAGAAAATGGTTGGATGTACCTCTGGCTGCATGGATGACATGGTAATTACATTTTAGCTCCACTGGGTGGAGTCACATCCATTTATATGGGCACAAGCACTGTTCATGACACAAACTGTTCACACTGTTCTTGTTGGCAGAGAGAAAATGAGCTACAGTAGTAAATCTCAGCCCTGTTGAAACACGTCTGTGGGTATGTGTGGTGTGAGCAGAGGTTAGGAGAGGTTTGATGGCTTTATAGGGTGCTGTGTGTTACCTTCTCTGATAGCTGTACAGGGCGCTCCCTCCTCGTGCTCTAGCCTAATCTCTTTCAGCGCCACCAGGTTCTCTGTCAGTTTGCTCCGACCCTTAAAAACGGTGGCATACGTCCCCTACACAGGATCAGTAAATAGGAAACAGGAAGGAATAGTCAATGCCAAATGTCTAACCCTGACCCTTTTAACTACTGAGTCTAACCCTATCCCATAACCTTACCCCTAACCATAACCTATTAAGAATAAGGTTAATTTAGCTACCAGGCAGCTTTATGTCATTGCTGTCTCTCTCTTGAAACAATGACTTGTTTCATGGCAGGATGTAAGGTATTTAAAGAGGACCACATTGTCATGTGGAGGAGCAGTCATGGTTGACCATTCATTGGTTCTGTTAGTTTACTGTAAACACATGTTTTAACTCCCCCCTCTGGTTTGAGATGACCTAGACTGCAATACATTCCAGAACACTGCTCCCACCCTGATGCGGCCCATGTTCACTCCCCTTCACAGATCTGGCAGGACTGAATAGGTGTAAGACATATGAAGAAAACTAAGTAGGGGGATTGCTTACACCTATCCAGCTATTGTAGATTGGTGAAACCCAGTATGTCCCCAGAGAATGTGTTGACTCACTTGTTTCCTGTTAGACTTCCTTAAGGGAGCTAGATGAGGTAAAAGGGAAGGTGAATACCCACACACTGATAATACCCACACGCTGATAATACCCACACACCTTTACTTTAAAGTTTCTCCTTTATTTTCACAAGTTATTCTCTGTATCCTGCACCTATTCCATCAGCTGGATGTGTGGCTTGAACTGCAGCTGAAAGAGCGTGACCATAGTGACACACACTTACCTCTCCCAGTTTGCCCAGTTTCACGTACGTCTCCAGCTTTCCAAAGCCAATGTCAGACTGCATGGAAAAACACATTAGGTAGCCTACTATGGTTAGGGCATTAGGGTATTATTACAGTATTGGGATATTGGTTAGTTATGTGTAGGGTAACTGTGCTGTAGGGTTATGGATGGTAAAGGGATATATTTATGGTTATGACCATATGATTTAGGGATCATGGTATTGGGATACTGTGATATTGGGTATAGGCGGTAGCCTACTGGGTGTTGTGGTATGGGTATATTAGGCTATTGGGGTATAGGGGGGTACAGGATACTGACCAGTGATGCCCGTAGGGACATGCGTCTGAGTGGTTTGATTTAGTGTATTGGGGTATGGGTGTATTATGGTATATAGTGGTACAGGTATGTGACACTGAACAGTGAAGCCCGTAGGGACATGCGTTTGAGGGGTTTGATTTAGGGTATGGGTGTATTAGGGTATAGGAGTATGAGGTATACAGTAGGGGTACGAGGTATGGGGTACTAACCAGTGAAGCCCGTCGAGACATGCGGCTGAGGGGTTTGCAGGGAGGAGAGTTGTTCTCACTCTCCATCTCTCTCTCCATCTGCAGCTTCTTGAGGAACTCCGGAGGAAGGCGGATGTCCATGGGCAGAGACATACGCTTACTCACATCCTGCAGACAATCAATAATCCGTCATCAATATGCAACACTCACACATAATCAATCAGTATTCGTCAATATACATACCATCATAAATGGGCAATATTCTCATATTATCAATGACACATTGCACCAGAATGTTCATTGCCAGAGGTGAGGAGGGATTGTGGCTATTTAAAGCTAGGGATGATTAGACAACTATTGGTTTGAGAATGTCATCTCTCTGTGAGTCTATTCTGTATGAATGGAGACCTGTTTGAATATAGGCCGAGATTAATCAAACCTCTGTTCAATTAATCTTTTTCCCCAGTCTCTCATCCTCTGACACAGTTTCTCCCGTGAGTGACTATCTCACACTTCCCCCTGTAATACACATCTGGAACTGTCTAAAATAAAGTTTTTGTGTGTATGTACATTTCCCCAGGGTGTGTGTGTGTGTGTGCTCGTTTGTACGTGCGTACACAAACATATGCATTTGTGACAGTCGCTCTTTGCAGTTATTTTTGTTGAAAAGTAATACGGCTGAATTCTCTCACTAAAGGTATCTGTCACGGCTGGGTTTAGTGGAAGCAAAAAAGAAGAAGAAATAAAGCGAGAGACGGTAAAGAAAGAAAATTCAGATGATGGCTTGTAATTCCCTGTGGGCTGTGTAGCAGCTACTGCTGTTCTGAGGCTGAGAGGAAGTTATGGCCACTCAGTCTGGAGAGGGAGGAGAGGAACCCAGTCACTTATGATATCATAATGGTGTTATGACTGGTTTCATAACGGTTTTATGAATGCCTTATGTATTCCCCCTTCAAGTAATGTGTTACCTGTGTAATGTGTTACCTGACGTACAGGAGGCTATATTTACTTAGTGTCTCTCTCAGTATAGCAGTTCCTTTCAGATTGGTGTTTTGAGCTACACTATACTAATCGGTCTGTCAATATTAACTTTATCACATCTAAACTCTCTATATTTTATATGCATTTGTCTTTCTTCCCAACTCTCCCTCCCTGTCTCACTTCCATAGAGAAGCGTCGGTGTGGTGCTTTGCTGCGGTACTGGAGCTGGGAGGGGGACTGTGCTCCGGGTATGACTGGGTCAGGGCTCACTGGACTGGGACTGGCCTCAGGGTGCAGTGACGGCAGAGTCAGGCTGTCTGGAGTCAATGCTGCAGGTCAGACAGAGGGAGAAAACATACACTTTAGTGTTATAGAAAACGTAACACACATATACTGTTAAATACATATTGTAGCCTCATACACACACACACACATACTTGCTTTAACAATCTATCCTCTTCAGTTTTGTACACAACATATTGAGTGGACAATTACTCTTTATGAAACAACAACACAGCACTCTTTCAGTCTGGACACTACACAAGGCTGTATCAGCTATACTGTGTGGAAGTGTGTGCATGTGTAACTGTGTCAGGCTGTTGAACAGCTCAAGGTGGAGTGTTTCAGCCTTGGTTTGACCCTGTATGTGAATGGATTGTTGGTCTCACTGCTTTTGGATGTGTTTGGAGTGGATATGTGTCTCTTCCATCACACCGATTGAAACCTCTATGTATGTGTGTCTGTGCATGTGTGCCTATGTGTGTATAGTGATTTGATGTGTGTGTGTGTGTGTGTGTGTGTGTGTGTGTGTGTGTGTGTGTGTGTGTGTGTGTGTGTGTGTGTGTGTGTGCGTACGTACAGTAGCAATGCGCATAACCCACCCACTTGAGGATCTGTCGTTTTCAGCCATTTATTTTGATGATTGGTCATTTTTTGTGTAATTGAAAAAAGTAATCATTTAATACAGTTGAAATGTTTACAAATTAGATGCACTGAAATGAAGGCAAGTTCCGAAAATGAATACTTGGATTATAGTGATATTATAGTATGTCTGATCTCGCAAACAATGTAAAGTTTGTATAGGTACTGTCACGTTCTGACCTTAGTTCCTTTGTTTTAGTATGGTCAGGGCGTGAGTTGGGGTGGGCAGTCTGTTTGTTTTTCTATGTTGGTTTTTGAGTTCGGCCTAGTATGGTTCTCAATCAGAGGCAGCTGTCAATTGTTGTCCCTGATTGAGAATCATACTTAGGTAGCCTGGGTTTCACTTGTGGTTTGTGGGTGTTTGTTTCCGTGTGAGTGTTTCGGTTTTGGTAAATTCACGTTGTCATTTATTGTTTAGTGTTCTGAGTTTTAATTAAACATCATCATGAACACTTACCACGCTGCGCTTTGGTCCTCCTCTCTTTCTCCCGACGACATCCGTTACAGGTACAGTTGAAGTCAGAAGTTTACATACACCTTAGCCAAATACATTTAAACTCAGTTTTTCACAATTCCTGACATTTAATCCAAGTAAAAATTCCCTGTCGTAGGTCAGTTAGGATCACCACTTTATTTTAAGAATGTGAAATATCAGAATAATAGTAGAGAGAATGATTTATTTCAGCTTTTATTTCTTTTATCATATTCCCAGTGGGTCAGAAGTTTACATACACTCAATTAATATTGGTAGCATTGCCTTTAAATTGATTAACTTGGGTCAAACGTTTTGGATAGCCTTCCACAAGCTTCCCACAATAAGTTGGGTGAATATTGGCCCATTCCTCCTGACAGAGCTGGTGTAACTGAGTCAGGGTAATAGGCCTCCTTGTTCGCACACACTTTTTCAGTTCTGCCCACAAATGTTCTATAGGATTGAGGTCAGGGCTTTGTGATGGCACCTTCAGTACCTTGACTTTGTTGTCCTTAAGCCATTTTGCCACAACTCTGGAAGTATGCTTGGGGTCATTGTCCATTTGGAAGACCCATTTCCGACCAAGCTTTAACTTCCTGACTAATGTCTTGAGGTGTTGCTTCAATATATCCACATCATTTTCCTGCCTCATGATGCTATCTATTTTGTGAAATGCACCAGTCCCTCCTGCAGCAAAGCACCCCCACAACATGATGCTGCCACCCCGTGCTTCATGGTCGGGATGGTGTTCTTCGGCTTGCAAGCCTCCCCCTTTTTCCTCCAAACATAACTATGGTCATTATGGCCAAACAGTTCTATTTTTGTTTCATCAGACCAGAGGAAATTTATCCAAAAAGTATGATCTTTGTCCTCATGTGCAGTTGCAAACCGTAGTCTGGCTTTTTTACGGCGGTTTTGGAGCAGTGGCTTCTTCCTTGCTGAGCGGCCTTTCAGGTTATGTCGATTTAGGACTCATTTTACTGTGTATATTGATACTTTGTACCTGCTTCCTCCAGCATCTTCACAATGTTCTTTGCTGTTGTTCTGGGATTGATTTGCACTTTTCGCACCAAAGTATGTTCATCTCTAGGAGACAGAACATGTCTCCTTGCTGAGTGGTAAGATGGCTGTGTGGTCCCATGGTGTTTATACTTGCATACTATTGTTTGTACAGATGAACTTGGTACCTTCAGGTGTTTGTAAATTGCTCCCAAGGATGAACCAGATTTGTGCAGGTCTACAATTTCTTTTTATCTGAGGTCCTGGCTGATTTCTTTTGATTTTCCCATGATGTCAAGCAGAGGCATCAAATTTGAAGGTAGGCCTTGAAATACACTCACAGGTACACCTCCAATTGACTCAAATTATGTAAATTAGCCTACCAGAAGCTTCTAAAGCCATGACATAATTTTTTGGAATTTTTCAATCTGTTTAAATGCACAGTCAACTTAGTGTATGTAAACTTCTGACCCACTGGAATTGTGATACAGTGAATTATAAGTGAAATAATCTGTCTGTAAACAATTGTTGGAAAAATGACTTGTGTCATGCACAAATTAAATGTCCTAACCGACCTGCCAAAACTATAGTTTATTTACAAGAAATCTGTGGAATGGTTGAAAAACAAGTTTTAATGACTCCAACCTAAGTGTATGTAAACTTCCGACTTCAACTGTATACTCCACACACAGAGACGCATACAAAGTTCTCCCTCGCCCTCAATTTAACAAATCTGACCATAATTCTATCCTGCTGATTCCTGCTTACAATCAACAATTAGAGGGAAGCACCAGTGACAAGATCAATACAAAGTGATCAGATGAAGCAGATGCTAAGCTACAGGAATGTTTTGCTAGCACAGACTGGAATATGGAGTACACCACAACTGTTATTAGCTTCATCAATAAGTGCATCGATGACGTTGTCCCCACAGTGACTGTACATACATACCCCAACCAGAAGCCATGGATTACAGGCAGCATCAACACTGAGCTAAAGGCTAGAGCTGCCGCTTTCAAGGAGCAGGACTCTAACCCGGTAGCTGATAAGAAATCCCGCTATGGCCTCCGACAAACCATCAAACAGGCAAAGCGTCAATACAGGACTAAAGTCGAATTATACCACACCGGCTCTGACGCTCGTCGGATGTGGCAGGGCTTGCAAACCATTACAGACTACAAAGGGAAGCACAGCCGAGAGCTGCCCAGTGACATGAGCCTACCAGACGAGCTAAACTATTTCTATGCTTGCTTCGAGGCAAATAACACTGAAACATGCATGAGAGCACCAGCTGTTCCAGAAGACTGATCACGCTCTCCGCAGCCGGTGAGTTAGACCTTTAAACAGGTCAACATTCACATGGCCACAGGGCCAGACGGATTACCAGGACGAGTACTGCGAGCATGCGCTGACCAACTGGCAAGTGTCTACACTGAAATGTTCAACCTCTCCCTGTTCGAGTCTGTAGTACCAACATGTTTTAAGCAGACCACCATAGTGCATGTACCCAAGAACACTTAGGTAACGTGCCTAAATGACTACCGACCCGTAGCACTCACGTCTGTAGCCATGAAGTGCTTTGAAAGGCTGGCCATGGTTCACATCAACACCATTATCCCAGAAATCCCTAAACCCACTTCAATTTGCATACCACCCCAACAGATCCACACATGATGCAATCTCTATTGCACTCCACACTGCCCTTTCCCAGCTGGACAAAAGGGACACCTATGTGAGAATGCTATTCATTGACTACAGCTCAGTGTTCAACACCATAGTGCCCTCTATGCTCATCAATAAGATAAGGACCCTTGGACTAAACACCTCCCTCGGCAACTGGATCCTGGACTTCCTGGGTAGGTAACAACACATCCGCAATGCTGATCCTCAACACGGGGTGCTTGCTCAGTCCCCTCCTGTACTCCATGTTCACTTATTTGACTCCAACACCATCATTCAATTTGCCGATAACACAACAGTGGTAGGCCTGATCACCGACAACAACGAGACAGTCTATAAGGAGGAGGTCAGAGACCTGGCCATGTGGTGCCAGGACAACAACGTCTCCCTCAAAGTGACCAAGACAAAAGAGATGATTGTGGACTACAGGAAAAAGAGGACCGAGCACGCCTCCATTCTCATCGACGGGGCTGCAGTTGAGCAGGTTGAGAGCTTCAAGTTCCTTGGTGTCCACATCATCAACAAACTAACATGGTCCAAGCACACCAAGACAGTCGTGAAGAGGGCACAACAAAACCTATTCCCCCTCAGGAGACTGAAAAGATATGGCATGGGTCCTCAGATCCTCAAAAGGTTCTCCAGCTGCACCTTCGAGAGCATCCTGACTTGTTGCATCACTGCCTGGTATGGCAACTGCTCAGCCTCCGACAACAAGGTACTACAGAGGGTAGTGTGAACGGCCCAGTACACGGGCCAAACTTCCTGCCATCCAGGACCTCTACTCCTCTACTGCCATTCAGGACCTCTGTTGTCATCTAAGCATAGTCACTTTAATAACTCTACCTACATGTACATACTACCTCAACTAACCGATGCTCCCGCACATTGACTCTGTACTGGTACCCCCCTGTATATAGTCTCGCTATTCTTGTCCGTATTTTTGGTTGGGAGCTCGTAAGTAAGCATTTCACTATAAGGCCTACACCTGTTGTATTTGATAATAATAAAATATATAAAGTATCAGTCAAAAGTTTGGACACACCTATTCATTCAAGGGTTTTTCTTTTTTGTAAACTTTTTTCTACATTGTAGAAAGTGAAGACATCAAAACTATGAAATAACACATGGAATCATGTAGTAACCAAAAAAGTGTTAAACAATTCAAAATATATATTTACTATGTAGAAAATAGTAAAAATAAAGAAACGCTGGAATGAGTAGGTGTGTGTGTGGACAGGTTATGTATGTATGTATAGTTTGAGAAACAGACGCCTCACAATTCCTCAACTGGCAGCTTCATTGAAGAGGTGACTCCGGGATGCTGGCCTTCTAGGCAGAGTTGCAAAGAAAAAGCCATATCTCAGAATGGCCAATAAATATAAAATATTAATATGTGGGAAAAAACAACGACACTGGACAGAGGAACTCTGCCTAGAAGGCCAGCATCCCGGTGTCACCTCTTCACTGTTTACATTGAGACTGGTGTTTTGCAGGTACTATTTAATGAAGCTGACAGTTGAGGACTTGTGAGGCGTCTGTTTCTCAAAGTAGACATTCTAATGTACTTGTCCTCTTGCTCAGTTGTGCACCTGGGCCACCCACTCCTCTTCCTATTCTGGTTAGAGCCAGTTTGTGCTGTTCTGTGAAGGGAGTACTACTCAGCATTGTACGAGATCTTCAGTTTCTTGGCAATTTCTCGCATGGAATAGCCTTTATTTCTCAGAACATGAATAGACTGACGAGTTTCAGAAGAAAGTGCTTTGTTTCTAGCCATTATGAGCCTGTAATCTAACCCACAAATGCTGATGCTCCAGACACTCAACTAGTCTAAAGAAGGCCAGTTTTATTGCTTCTTTAAATCAGCACAACAGTTTTCAGCTGTGCTAACATAATTGCAAAAGGGTTTTCTGATGATCAATTAGCCTTTTAAAATTATAAACTTGGATTAGCTAACACAACGTGCCATTGGAACACAGGAGTGATGGTTGCTGATAATGGGCCTCTATACGCCTACGTAGATAATCAATTTTTAAAAAATCAGGTGTTTCCAGCTACAATAGTCATTTACAACATTAACAATGTCTACACTTGTAACGGGTTTCTTCTTCCTCCTCTGAGGAGGAGTAGTAGGAAGGATCGGAGGACCAAAGCGCAGCATGGTATGTGTTCATGATGTTAATATTTAATGAATCAAACTGAACACTGCAATACAAAACAACAAAGTGAACAAACGAAACCGAAACAGTTCTGTCTGGTGCAGAATACAAACACTCAACAGAAAATAATCACCCACAACTCAAGGGTGAAAACAGGCTACCTAAGTATGGTTCTCAATCAGGGACAACGATTGACAGCTGCCTCTGATTGAGAACCATACCAGGCCAAACACAGAAATCCCAAATCATAGAAAAAAGAACAGACTGCCCACCCCAACTCACGCCCTGACCATACTAAAACTAAGACAAAACAAAGGAACTAAGGTCAGAACGTGACAACACCTTATTTCTGATCAATTTGATGTTATTTTAATGGACAAAAATGTGCTTTTCTTTCAAAAACAAGGACATTTCTAAGTGACCCCAAACTTTTGAACGGTAGTTTATATACACACACAAGTACATACATTTTTTTTGCCATTTGACAATAAATATAATGCCTGAACTCCATTCATAAAAATGTGAAAAATGTAGTGCCATGAGGCTCAGTTGGTAGAGCATGGCAATGTCAGGGTTGTGGGTTGGATCCCCACAGAGGACCAGTACGAAAAGGTATGAAAATGTATGCACTCAGTACTGTAAGTCACTCTTGATAAGAGTATCTCCTAAAAGACTAAAACTGTTGCATTTATTAAAATAGTTTTTAAAACCTTTTAACAATTTCAATGACCGTTGCTAGGGTGTGTTTGTGCTTCTTCGCGTTCTTGTGTGTGTTCAGCCTATTGCCTCCTGAGGTGTTTGATGTAGTCTGCAGTGAGCTCTTTAACTCCTTGTTTCCATGGAGACACTGATTGCTAACAAAAGCATGTGAGGATAGGGCTAAACAGAGGGAAATATTCTCTCTTCGCACCCCTCCCCTCTCTCTCTCTCTCTCTCTCTCTCAGTCTCCTCTCCCCCTCTCTCTGTTTCCTTCTCTTGTCTCCTCTCTCTCTGACAGATAGCTCATCCATTAATATTTATTCCTGCACCCACAGTCTTCCTTTTATTAGTAGATACACTTGTGTCTGCAAACACAGATACCATTTCTGGTGTACATGCATGCAAATGATGATGATGGAAATTTAGATGGTAGATTTTAGTTTAAATAAAAGTTAATCATTCATAGGCAGAAGGCAAGTATCTAACCAGCTCACTTAAGTGTTCGAAAAATAAGGTGAAAAATTGATTTGGCAAAAGAGCGATAGAGAGATGGAATAGAGATCGAGAGATCAACGAAGGCGAGAGAGAGGGAATTGGATGGAATGAAGTAGAGGTCGACCGATTATGATTTTAACGCCGATACCGATAATTGGAGGTCCAAAAGAAGCCGATATTTTCAAATGTATTTGTAATAATGACAATTACAACAATACTGAATGAACACTTATTTTAACTTCATATAATACATCAATAATATCAATGTAGCCTCAAATAAATAATGAAACATGTTCAATTTGGTTTAAATCATGCAAAAACAAAGTGTTGGAGAAGAAAGTAAAAGTGCAATATGTGCCATGTAAGAAAGCTAACGTTTAAGTTCCTTGCTCAGAACATAAGAACATATGAAAGCTGGTGGTTACTTTCAACATGAGTCTTCAATATTCCCAGGTAAGAAGTTTTAGGTTGTAGTTATTATAGGAATTATAGGACTATTTCTCTCTATACCATTTGTATTTCATTAACCTTTGACTATTGGATGTTCTTATAGGCACATTAGTATTACCAGTGTAACAGTATAGCTTCTGTCCCTCTCCTCGCTCCTACCAGGGCTCGAACCAGGAACACATTGACAACAGCCACCCTCGATGCAGCGTTACCCATGAAGAGCAAGGGGAACAACCACTCCAAGTCTCAGAGCGAGTGACGTTTGAAACGCTATTAGCGCCCCCCCTGCAAACTAGCTAGCCATTTAACATCGGTTACATGAGCCTAATCTCAGGAGTTGATAGGCTTGAAGTCATAAACAGCGCAATGATTGAAGCACAACGAAGAGCTGCTGGCAAAACGCATGAAAGTGCTGTTTGAATGAATGCTTACGAGCCTGCTTGTGCCTACCACCGCTCAGTCAGACTGCTCTATCAAATCATAGACTTAGGTATAACATAATAACACACAGAAATACAAGCCTTAGGTCATTAATATGGTCGAATCCGGAATCTATCATTTCGAAAACACTTAAAATTCTGGCAAATTAGGCGACCCAAACTGTTGCATAAACACCGACTCTGCATGCAATGAACGCAAGAGCAGTGACACAATTTCACCTGGTTAATATTGCCTGCTAACATGAATTTATTTTAGCTAAATATGCAGGTTTGAAAATATATACTTCTGTGTATTGATTTTAAGAAAGGCATTGATGTTTATGGTTAGGTACACATTGGAGCAAGGACAGTCCTTTTTCGCGAATACGCACCGCATCGATTACATGCAACGCAGGACACACTAGATAAACTAGTAATATCATCAACCATGTGTAGTTAACTAGTAATTATGATTGATTGATTGTTTTTTACAAGTTTAATGCTAGCTAGCAACTTAGCTTGGCTTACTGCATTCAGTGTTGGACTAGTTAACTGTAAGGTTGCAAGATTGAATCCTCGAGCTGACAAGGTAAAAATCTGTCGTTCTGCCCCTGAACAAGGCAGTTAGCCCACCGTTCCTAGGCCATCATTGAAAATAAGAATGTGTCCTTAACTGACTTGCCTAGTTAAATAAAAATTAAATGGAGGTGTAAATGAATAGGCCAAATCGGTGTCCAAAAATACCGATTTCCGATTGTTATGAAAACTTTAAATCGTCCCTAATTAATTGGCCATTCCGATTAATCAGTCAACCTCTAGTATGAAGTGGTGATAGATTAATGGTGAGAAAGATAGCTATGATGACATCTTAGTTTGATTAATACTTCTGCTATGGGTGGGCACAGAACGAGAGAGCGAGAGGGGAAGAAATAAAGGGAGCAGGCTGGTCATTTAAATATCACAGTTACAGCAACCCTTTGATCTGTCTGCTTGTAATTGGGGTCAGGGCAGGTGAGACGTGCACACACACACACACACACACACACACACACACACACACACACACACACACAAAGGTATAAGACAGCTTGTTTGGAAAAGGACAATCCAATAAGTGGACCACAATATGTCTTTATGTAAGGCCATGTCCACAAAGAAGGAGAGTTAGTGAGTGTGAGAGAGTTTGTAGTCGTGTTTTTGTTGGTGTGCAGGAGGAAGAAAAGTGTTCACAATAATATTGTTCTTTATAATGAGAGGGTACAGAGTCTTCAGCCTATGTGTATATTTAAAAGACAGTGTGTTATAGTCCTATCCTATCTAAATTGGGAGATAACAGACATCTGATGAAGTGAATAATGTATTAAAAGGCAGACAAAGGCTCTCACATGGCCAGGTAGGAAACTCAAATTCAAGACAGGAGCTGTCTGCGGACTGTTAGTTCCTCTCAGAGTTGCATTTCTAATGAAGCTTACTGTTGTAGGCTACTACGATGTTTTCTACCGATGGGGCATCCATTCTTCTCTAGCTGGCACTGGTAAAATTTTGTATGACAGTGTTTAATGTGATGACCTGAACTAATTCAATTATTTCATTATGTTTATCTTTCCATCAGCATATAAAAGTATTATTTAATATAGTGAAACTTTACCCCTTGACTTTTTCCACATTTTGTTATAGCCTTGTTCTAAAATTGACTAAATAAATAATCCTCAGATATCTACACACAATACCCCATAATGTCAAAGCTAAAACAAGTTTTTAGAAATGTTTGCAAATGTATATAAAAAAAAAACAGATAACTTATTTACATAATTATTCAGACCCTTTGGTATGAGACTCGAAATTATGCTCAGGTGCATCCTGTTTCCTTGATCATCCTTGAGATGTTTCTACAACTTGACTGGAGTCCACCTGTGGTAAATACAGTTGATTGGACATGATTTGGAAAGGCACACAACTGTCTATATAAAGGTCTCACAGTTTACAATGCATATCAAAGCAAAGACCAAGCCATGAGGTCGAAGGAATTGTCCGTAGAGCGCCGAGACAGGATTGTGTCGAAACACAGATCTGGGGAAGGGTACCAAAAAATGTCTGCAGCATTGAAGGTCCCCAAGAACACAGTGCAGTCCATCATTCTTAAATGGAACAAGTTTGGAACCACCAAGCTGGCCAAACTGAGAAATCGGGAGAGAAGGGCCTTGGTCAGGGAGGTGACCAAGAACCTGATGGTCACTCTGACAGTGCTCTATAGTTCCCCTGTGGAGATGGGAGAACCTTTTTAGAAAACCTGCTCCCGAGCCCTCAGGACCTCAAAGTGGGGCGAAGGTTCACCTTCCAACAGGACAACGACCCTAAGCACACAGGAGTGGCTTTGGGACAAATCTCTAAGTGTCATTGAGTGGCCCAGCCAGAGCACAGACCGGAACCCGATCAAACATCTCTGGAGACCTAAAAATAGCTGTGCAGCAACGCTCCCTATCCAACCTGACAGAGCTTCAGAAGATCTGCAGAGAAGAATGGAAGAAACTCCCCAAATACAGGTGTGCCAAGCTTGTAACGTCATACCCAAGAAGACTCGAAGGCTGTAATCGCTGCCAAAGGTGCTATAACAAAGTACTGAGTAAAGGGTCTGAATACTTATGGAAATGTGATAGGTTTTTGCTTTGTCATTATGGGGTGTGTAGATTGATGAGGGAAAAAAACGATTTAATACATTTTAGAATAAGGCTGTAAACTAACAAATTGTGGAAAAAGTCAAGGGGTCTGAATACTTCCCGAAGGCACTGTAAACTAGGTTGCTCTATTAGATTGGCTTAAAGATTAGACTGGCAGGTGGACGGGTGGCCTCCCTGGTACACACACGTTAGCCTGTAAGGTTTGCTAATGAATTAATCTCTCACTCAGACGTGACAAATTGACTTTTTTTGCTTACCTACCGAGACAGGCGACTGAAGGAGATATTATGTTGATAAAACTGCCTTAAGGATATACACCTAATATATAGTCATTCTGATCTGTGAGCCGATTGTGTTTCTCTTTTTGTTTGCAATAAAGATCCATTAGAAACAATAAAGACATGACCACTGTAAAGACAGCTGCTCTGATGCATGTGACAAACATTTTGTGTGTTCTGGTATTTCAGTGTCAGGGAATATGATTGAGCTGTATCTTGATGTGAAAAAACATTATTTGAGAGTCTAGGAAAGGTTGTGTTGCTGATGTTTTATCCCAAACTCATTAGGAGTTGAAAGGAATGTTAGGTTATGTGGTTAATTCTGGGAAAAATGTCAGCCAATTCCGTCACTCCAAACATGGACAGAAAGTTGGACAGCATCGCCCTGATTCACTGTTGCAGAAATCAATGATTATTTCATGAAATCTTTGTTCAGTTATTGTCTGAAACAGGCTGTGGTGGAATAAGGGGTTGCGAAGGGTAGAATGTCTGGATCTCCGTCTCTCTCTCTCTCTCTCTCTCTCTCTCTCTCTCTCTCTCCGTCTTTCTCTCTCTCTCCGTCTCTCTCTCTCTCTCTCCGTCTTTCTCTCTCTCTCCGTCTTTCTCTCTCTCTCTCCGTCTTTCTCTCCCTCTCTCTCCCTCTCCCATCTTTCTCCCTCCCTCCCTCCCTCCCTCCTTTCTCTCTCCCCCCTCTCCGTCTTTCTCTCTCCCTCCCGTCCCTCTCCCCTCCTTTCTCTCTCTCCCTCTCCGTCTTTCTCTCTCCCTCCCTCCCTCCCTCTCCGTCTTTCTCCCTCCCTCCCTCCTCTCTCCCTCCCTCCCTCCCAGTCTTTCTCTCTCCCTCCCTCCCTCCCTCCCTCCCCTCCCTCCCTCCCGTCTTTCTCTCTCCTCCCTCCCTCCCTCTCCGTCTTTCTCTCTCCCTCCCTCCCTCCCTCCCTCTCCGTCTTTCTCTCTCCCTCCCTCCCTCCCTCCCTCTCCGTCTTTCTCTCTCCCTCCCTCCCTCCCTCTCCGTCTTTCTCTCTCCCTCCCTCCCTCCCTCTCCGTCTTTCTCTCTCCCTCCCTCCCTCCCTCTCCGTCTTTCTCTCTCCCTCCCTCCCTCCCTCTCCATCTTTCTCTCTCCCTCCCTCTCCGTCTTTCTCTCTCCCTCCCTCTCCGTCTGTCTTTCTCTCTCCCTCCCTCCCTCCCTCCCTCCCTCCCTCTCCGTCTTTCTCTCTCCCTCCCTCTCTCCGTCTTTCTCTCTCTCTCCCTCCCTCCCTCCCTCAGTCTTTCTCTCTCCCTCCCTCCCTCCCTCTCCGTCTCTCTCTCCCTCCCTCCCTCCCTCTCCGTCTCTCTCCTCCCTCCCTCCCTCCTCTCAGTCTTTCTCTCTCCCTCCCTCCCTCCCTCCCTCCCTCAGTCTTTCTCTCTCCCTCCCTCCCTCCCTCTCCGTCTTTCTCTCTCCCTCCCTCCCTCCCTCTCCGTCTTTCTCTCTCCCTCCCTCCCTCCCTCTCCGTCTTTCTCCCTCCCCCTCCCTCCGTCTTTCTCTCTCCCTCCCTCCCTCTCCGTCTTTCTCTCTCCCTCCCTCCCTCTCCGTCTTTCTTTCTCCCTCCCTCCCTCTCCGTCTTTCTCTCTCCCTCCCTCCCTCTCCGTCTTTCTCTCTCCCTCCCTCCCTCTCTTTCTCTCTCCCTCCCTCCCTCCTCTCCGTCTTTCTCTCTCCCTCCCTCCCTCTCCGTCTTTCTCTCTCCGTCTTTCTCCCTCCCTCCCTCCCTCCCTCCCTCCTCTGTCTTTCTTTCTCCCTCCCTCCCTCCCTCTCCGTCTTTCTCTCTCCCTCCCTCCCTCTCTCTCCGTCTTTCTCTCTCCCTCCCTCCCTCCCTCTCCGTCTTTCTCTCTCCCTCCCTCCCTCCCTCTCCGTCTTTCTCTCTCCCTCCCTCCCTCCCTCTCCGTCGTTCTCTCTCCCTCCCTCCCTCCCTCTCCGTCTTTCTCTCTCCCTCCCTCCCTCCCTCTCCGTCTTTCTCTCTCCCTCCCTCCCTCCCTCTCCGTCTTTCTCTCTCCCTCCCTCCCTCCCTCCCTCTCCGTCTTTCTCTCTCCCCTCCCTCCCTCCCTCCCTCTCCGTCTTTCTCTCTCCCTCCCTCCCTCCCTCTCCGTCTTTCTCTCTCCCTCCCTCCCTCCCTCTCCGTCTTTCTCTCTCCCTCCCTCCCTCCCTCTCCGTCTTTCTCTCTCCCTCCCTCCCTCCCTCCCTCTCCGTCTTTCTCTCTCCCTCCCTCCCTCCCTCTCCGTCTTTCTCTCTCCCTCCCTCTCCGTCTTTCTCTCTCCCCCTCCCTCTCCGTCTGTCTTTCTCTCTCCCTCCCTCCCTCCCTCCCTCCCTCCCTCCCTCCCTCCCTCTCTCCGTCTTTCTCTCTCTCTCCCTCCCTCCCTCCCTCAGTCTTTCTCTCTCCCTCCCTCCCCTCCCTCTCCGTCTCTCTCCCTCCCTCCCTCTCCGTCTCTCTCCCCTCCCTCCCTCCCTCTCAGTCTTTCTCTCTCCCTCCCTCCCTCCCTCTCAGTCTTTCTCTCTCCCTCCCTCCCTCCCTCTCCGTCTTTCTCTCTCCCCCTCCCTCCCTCCCTCCCTCTCAGTCTTTCTCTCTCCCTCCCTCCCCTCCCTCTCCGTCTTTCTCTCTCCCTCCCTCCCTCCCCCTCTCCGTCTTTCTCTCTCCCCTCCCTCCCTCCCTCTCCGTCTTTCTCCCTCCCCCCTCCCTCCGTCTTTCTCTCTCCCTCCCTCCCTCTCCGTCTTTCTCTCTCCCTCCCTCCCTCTCCGTCTTTCTTTCTCCCTCCCTCCCTCCCTCTCCGTCTTTCTCTCTCCCTCCCTCCCTCTCAGTCTTTCTCTCTCCCTCCCTCCCTCTCCGTCTTTCTCCCTCCCTCCCTCCCTCCCTCCCTGTCTTTCTTTCTTTCTCCCTCCCTCCCTCCCTCCCTCCCTCCCTCCCGTCTTTCTCCCTCCCTCCGTCTTTCTCTCTCCCTCCCTCCCTCCCTCTCGTCTTTCTCTCTCCCTCCCTCCCTCCCTCTCCGTCTTTCTCTCTCCCTCCCTCCCTCCCTCTCAGTCTTTCTCTCTCCCTCCCTCCCTCCCTCCGTCTTTCTCTCTCCCTCCCTCCCTCCCTCCGTCTTTCTCTCTCCCTCCCTCCCTCTCCGTCTCCCTCCCTCCCTCCCTCCCTGTCTTTCTTTCTCCCTCCCTCCCTCCCTCCCTCCCTCCCTCCCTCTCCGTCTTTCTCCCTCCCTCCCTCCCTCTCAGTCTTTCTCTCTCCCTCCCTCCCTCCCTCCGTCTTTCTCCCTCCCTCCCTCTCCGTCTTTCTCTCTCCCTCCCTCCCTCTCCGTCTTTCTCTCTCCCTCCCTCCCTCTCCGTCTTTCTCTCTCCCTCCCTCCCTCTCCGTCTTTCTCTCTCCCTCCCTCCCTCTCCCTCCCTCCCTCTCCGTATTTCTCTCTCCGTCTTTCTCTCTCCCTCCCTCCCTCTCCGTCTTTCTCCTCCCTCCCTCCCTCCCTCCCTCCCTCCCTCTCCGTCTTTCTTTCTCCCTCCCTCCCTCCCTCCCTCTCCGTCTTTCTCCCTCCCTCCCTCTCCATCTTTCTCTCTCCCTCCCTCCCTCTCCGTCTTTCTAGAATGTCTGGATTGACAGAGAGCCTAAAGAACACTATGAACACCAGAGCACAATGATTAAAAGGTTTTCTTTCACTGCTGCAGGGCAGACTAGTGCCAGATGAGAGGATGGTTGTTGCTCTGACCCAGTGGCCTACAACAAGGGAGATTGGCTTGTATAAATGTGTCTTGAACACTGCTAATCCCCATCAGCCTCAGCTCCCAGCACCCCGTCTCACTCTTCCACCCCTCCCTCTCAGTCTTTCTCTCTCCCTCCCTCCCTCTCAGTCTCTCTCTCCCTCCCTCCCTCTCAGTCTTTCTCTCTCTGTCTCTCTCTCCCTCCCTCCCTCTCAGTCTCTCCCTCCCTCTCAGTCTCTCCCTCCCTCCCTCTCAGTCTTTCTCTCTCCCTCCCTGTCCGTCTCTCTCTCCCTCCCTCCCTCTCCGTCTTTCTCTCTCCCTCCCTCTCCGTCTTTCTCTCTCCCTCCCTCCCTCTCCGTCTTTCTCCCTCCCTCCTTCTCCGTCTTTCTCCCTCCCTCCCTCTCCGTCTTTCTCCCTCCCCCTCCCTCCCTCCTCCCTCTCCGTCTTTCTCTCTCCCTCCCTCCCTCTCCGTCTTTCTCTCTCCCTCCCCGTCTTTCTTTCTCTCTCCCTCCCTCTCCGTCTCCCTCCCTCCCTCTCCGTCTTTCTCTCTCCCTCTCTACGGCTCCCTCCCTCCCTCTCCGTCTTCCTCCCTCCCTCAGTCTTTCTCCCTCCCTCCCTCTGTCTTTCTCCCTCCCTCTGTCTTTCTCCCTCCCTCCCTCTCAGTCTTTCTCCCTCCCTCCCTCTCAGTCTTCCTCCCTCCCTCTCCGTCTTCCTCCCTCCCTCCCTCCCTCCCTCTCCGTCTTTCTCTCTCCCTCCCTCCCTCCCTCCCTCCCTCCCTCTCCGTCTCCCTCCCTCCCTCCCTTTCCGTCTTTCTCTCTCCCTCCCTCCCTCCCTCTCTTACACACACCTCTCTTTCTGCTTCTCCTCTCTTCTATCTCTCCACTCGGAGCTTGTGTAAATGTGTGTCCTAAACTCATCAAACTGCAGCCTTCCCTTAGCTGGAAATCAGTGATATACAGGCTGTGGGGACAGAGTGGGGCTGGTACAGAGATGACTGGGCTGGTGGTTTGATTACAAACGGATCAAAGAATGGCCTGATCCATTAATAAAAGGATGAATAAATGAATGCAGGGAGGTATGGAGGAGAAAGTAGTGTAAGATCTGGGATCAGGATTTTGAGCTTCCTGTTTCTAAATATAGTCCCAAAACGCTGTCATCCATTAGCAACACTCATAACAGCAAGACCCACCGGATACAAGGAGGACATGATTTGCTGTGTGTCATTGGACAGTGTTGGACAGGCAGTGCAAGGTAGTTAGAGGTCTTACCCTGAGTGTGTTGGATGTTGAGCTGGTTGATTTGCTCAGTGAACTCATTTTCCTCGATGGTCTCAGTGCGAGGGACAGACAGAGAGAAACGTCGCTTAAAGTTCTTCATCTTGTTCATGGCGCTGAGAGAGAGAGAGAGAGAGAGAGAGAGAGAGAGAACAAGGCATATGTATGTAAATGACTGGGTATCGAACCCTGTTTTTTTGCTGTATATTACTCCAGACTCATACTACACCGGCTCCGACGCTCGTCGGATGTGGCAGGGCTTGCAAACTATTACAGACTACAAGGGGAAGCACAGCCGCGAGCTGCCCAGTGACACAAGCTAAATCACTTCTATGCTCGCTTCGAGGCAAGCAACACAGAGGCATGCATGAGAGCATCAGCTGTTCCGGATGACTGTGTGATCACGCTCTCCGTAGCCAACGTGAGTAAGACCTTTAGCACATTGGCTAACCGGGCTATCTGCATTGTGTCCCACCACCCGCCAACCCCTCTATTTACGCATCTGCTACTCTCTGTTCATCATATATGCATGTCACTTTAACGATACCTACATGTACATACTACCTCAATAAGCCTGACTAACAGGTGTCTGTATATAGCCCTGCTACTCTTTTTTCAAATGTCTTTTTATTTATTTGTTTGATTTGATACTGTTTTATTTCTTTACTTACCTACACACACACACTTTTTTTCGCACCATTGGTCAGAGCCTGCAAGTAAGCATTTCACTGTAAGGTTTACACCTGTTATATTCGGCACACATGACAAATCAACTTTGATTTGATGTAAGCCCACTGAGGTAAAGGTCATCCCAGCTTACAATTGTCTCATTCATACCCCCTCCTATCCCCTGTAACTATTCCCCAGATTCTTGCTGTAAATGAGAATGGGTTCTCAGTCAAAGTACCTGGTAAAATAAGGGTTAAATAAATAACACGTTTTCAGATCCAAGGCAAAGTTACTCAAACAACACCATGTCCTAAACATTTTACAGGCTACGACCACATTATACAATTTGAACCACTAACCATAATCCCCGGGGTGAAAGAGCATAACGATCAGACTGTCTGGACAGAGGAAAGTGAATATGTAACTACCCTCTGCTGAACCAATGTTCTCTAACCTAACTGCACACCCTCCCATGGCACACCAAACAGAACAGCTCCCGTTAGTGATTGGGTTGTGGTCTTTGGTTGAGGTCAGAAACAGAGAGACAGAGAGGCAGTCTCTGTGTGTGGTGCTCCCTGGCTGTTAAAAATAAATGCTAACATCAGATCACTGATTGATGGAATAATGAGGCAGCGAAATAGCAGGAGAGCATTTAATCAATACAGTCACCTCTCTGTCATGGCCCAGACACTGCTTTGTCAATACATCACATAACCATATAACCCTCTCCCCCCACTCATTATATCGTTCTCTCACTCTCACTCACTGGGCAGCAGTGCAGGTTGGTTGCTATGGTCTCCTACTTTCTAATTAGTTTTCTTTCAGACTGTGTGTGTGATGTCATTATTTTAAGACCTAAGAGTAGGCAGAACTATGTTCCTCAGTCGTACACATGCTTGTGCGTGCATGTGTAACGGACATCACGCTGCTTGCTTAGAGTACCATGTCCTCCTAATTTGGCTCACCCCGAGGCATGAATCCAGGACCTCTGCATTTCTAGCACACGTGACCACCCTCCTGAAGCATCTTAACAGTTGGTGCCACTAAAAAAATGTACAATTCGTCTGTGTAATTTCTTATTCCATTTTTCAATCATTTGAACCTGAAGATGCACACTTCCCTTTAAAGTGACAATCAACAGTAGAAACAATATCAGCTCCTGTTTCAGTAAAAAGGCTGAGGGATGGGCCTGGAGAAATGTAACCACCATCCATGATATCAACATCATAGCTACATAGTGTTTGTTTACATTTACATCATTTACAAACATTGGAGTAAAACATGCTTATATTTTGGGTTCTGATGGGGTACAACAGTTGTTCTAAGCTCATGAGAATAAGAATTATGTTCATTGACTACAGCTCAGCATTCAACACCATAGTACCCTCCAAGCTCATCATCAAGCTGGAGGCCCTGGGTCTTAACCCCAACCTGTGCAACTGGGTCCAGGACTTTCTGACCGGCCACCCCAGGTGGTGAAGGTAGGAAACAACATCTCCACTTCGCTGACCCTCAACACTGGGGCCCCACAAGGGTGTGTGCTCAGCCCCCTCCTGTACTCCCTGTTCACTCACGACTGCGTGGCCATGCACGCCTCCAACTCAATCATCAGGTTTGCAGATGACGCAGCATTAGTGGGCTTGATCACCAACAATGACGAGACAGCCTACAGGAAGGAGGTGAGGGCACTCGGAGTGTGGTGTCAGGAAAACAACCTCTCACTCTACGTCAACAAAGCAAAGGAGATGATTATGGACTTCAGGAAACAGCAGAGGGAGCACCCCCCTATCCACATCGAAGGGACAGCAGGGGAAGGTGGAAAGTTAAGTTCCTGGGCTTACAGAGCACAGACAAACTGAAGTGGTCCACCCACACAGACAGTGTGGTGAAGGCACAACAGTGCCTCTTCAACCTCCAGAAGGCTGAAGAAATTTGGGTTGTTAACCAAAACCTTGACAAACTTTTACAGATGCACAATCAAGATCATCCTGTAGGGCTGTATCACAGCCTGGTACGGCAACTGCACCGCCCTCAACCGTAAGGCTCTCCAGATGATGGTGCGGTCTGCACAACGCATCACCGGGGGCAAACTACCTGCCCTCCATAACACCTACAGCACCCGATGTCACAGGAAGGCCAAAAAGATCATCAAGGACAACAATCATCCGAGCCACTGTCTGTTCACACCGCTATCATACAGAAGGTGAGGTCAGTACAGGTGCATCAAAGCTGGGACCGAGAGATTGAAAAACAGGATCTATCTCAAGGCCATCAGACTGCTAAACAGCCATCACTAACACAGAGGCTGCCACTGTATACATTGTGTCCCAATTACTATTAGTTTTATTTCACCTTTATTTAACCAGGTAGGCTAGTTACACATGGAATAAAGAAACAATACAGTAGAAAAGGTCTACATACAGTGTGTGCAAATGGGTAAGACAAGGGAGGTAGGCAATAAATAGGCCATGGTGGCGAAATAATTACAATATACCAATTAAACACTGGAGTGATAGATGTGCAGAAGATGAATGTGCAAGTAGAGATACTGGGGTGAGAAGATAAATAAATAAATACAGTATTTGGATGTGGTAGTTGGATGGGCTATTTACAGATGGGCTATGTACAGGTGCAGTGATCTGTGAGCTGCTCTGACAGCTGGTGCTTAAAGCTAGTGAGGGAGATATGAGTCTCCAGCTTCAGTGATTTTTGCAGTTCATTCCAGTCATTGGTAGCAGAGAACTGGAAGGCAAGGCGGTCAAAGAAGGAATTGGCTTTGGGGTTGACCAGTGAGATATACCTGCTGGAGGGCATGCGACAGGTGGGTGCTGCTATGGTGACCAGTGAGCTGAGATAAGGTGGAGCTTAACCTAGCAAAGACTTGTAGATGACCTGGAGCCAGTGGGTTTGGCAACGAATATGAAGCGAGGGCCAGCCAACTAGAGCGTACAGGTCGCAGTGGTGGGTTTTATATGGGGCTTTGGTGAAAAAACAGATGGCACTGTGATAGACTGCATCCAATTTGTTGAGTAGAGTGTTGGAGGCTATTTTGTAAATGACATTTAGGACATTGAGCATGGCTGAGGTGCAACCATGACCAGCTCTGAAACCAGACTGCATAGCGGAGAAGGTACGGTGGGATTCGAAATGGTCGGTAATATATTTCTTAACTTGGCTTTCAAAGACCTTAGAAAGGCAGGATAGGATAGATATAGGTCTGTAGCAGTTTGGGTCTAGAATGACTCCCCCTTTAAAGAGGGGGATGATGGCGGCAGCTTTCCAATCTTTGGGAATCTCAGACGATACGAAAGAGAGGTTGAACAGGCTAGTAATAGGGGTTGCAACAATTTCAGCAAATAATTTTAGAAAGAGAGGGTCCAGATTGTCTAGCCTGGCTGATTTGTAGGGGTCCAGATTTTGCAGCTCTTTCGGAACAACATTCCAATCACTGGACACTTTAATAAATGGATCACTAGTCACTTTAAATAATGCCACTTTAAATCATGTTAACATATCTTACATTACTCATATCACATGTGCAGTATATACTGTATTTTATACCATCTATGCCACTCGGCCATCGCTCATCCATATACGTACAGTTGAAGTCGGAAGTTTAAATGTATTTGGCTAAGGTGTATGTAAACACAGTTTTTCACAATTCCTGACATTTAATCCTAGTAAAAATTCCCTGTTTTAGGTCAGTAAGGATCACCACTTTATTTTAAGAATGTGAAATGTCAGCATAATAGTAGAGGGAATGATTTATTTAAGCTTTTATTTCTTTCATCACATTCCAATTGGGTCAGAAGTTTACATGCAATCAATTAGTATTTGGTGGCATTGCTTTCATATTGTTTAAGCTTCCCACAATAGGTTGGGTGAACTTTGGCCCATTCCTCCTGACAGAGCTGGTGTAACTGAGTCAGGTTTGTAGGCCTCCTTGCTCACACACACTTTTTCAGTTCTGCCCACACATTTTCTATAGACTTGAGGTCAAGGCTTTGTTTTGGCCACTCCAATACCTTGACTTTGTTGTCCTTAAGCCATTTTGCCACAACTTTGGAAGTATGCTTGGGTTCATTGTCCATTTGGAAGACCCATTTGCGACCAAGCTTTAACTTCTAACTCCTGACTGATGTCGAGATGTTGCTTCAATATATCCACATAATTTTCCTGCCTCATGATGCCATCTATTTTGTGAAGCGCACCAGTCCCTCCTGCAGCCAAGCACCTCCACAACATGATGCTGCCACCCCTGTGCTTCATGGTTGGGGTGGTGTTCTTCAGCTTGCAAGCCTTCCCCTTTTTCCTCCAAACATAACAATGGTCATTATGGCCAAACAGTTCTATTTATGTTTCATCAGACCAGAGGATATTTCTCTAAAAAGTATGATCTTTGTCCCCATGTGCAGTTGCAAACCGTAGTCTAGCTTTTTTACAGTGTTTTTGGAGCAGTGGATTCTTCCTTGTTGAGATGAACGTGGTACAGATGAACGTGGTACCTTCAGGCGTTTGGAAATTTCTCCCAAGGATGAACCAGACTTGGTCTACAATTTGTCAAGCAAAGATGCACTGAGTTTAAGGTAGGCCTTGAAATACATCCACAGGTACACCTCCAATTGACTCAAATGATGTCAATTAGCCTATCAGAAGTTTCTAAAGCCATGACATAATTTTCTGGGATTTTCCAAGCTGTTTAAAGGCACTGTCAACTTAGTGTATGTAAACTTCTGACCAACTGGATTTGTGATACAGTAAATTATAAGTGAAATAATCTGTCTGTAAACAATTGTTGGTAAAATTACTGTGTCATGCACAAAGTAGATGTCATAGAACTATAGTTCTAGCAAGTCAGTTAGGACAAGAAATTTGTGTAGTGGTTGAAAAAAATGAGTTTTAACCAATAAAATTAGATTGAGTCATTTATAAACTATATTCTTTAAGAATTAATGGGTATATGCCATTCATTTATAAAAATAGATGTAGCAACTAGTGATTGCCCCTTTAAAAGCAACGTCTGTTAGGCAGATGACCAGCAAACCTGGTGTTGCATTAAATCTTCCCCTCAAAGGTTGGGAGAGACAAGAGAATGATAGTTCTATGTCCTTTGGATTCAACCTCTCGATTCATTGCTCTTCTCAGAGATCTGTATTCAATGATGAGATGCTCATGTCTCCATGCCCTAACAATGGGAGTCATTGTCCCAAAGGCGGGAAGACAGGCGACAAGCTTAGATCCAAAATAAGCCCATAGAAACGCATTTGGCTTATTTTGCAAAGATTTGGGCAAGAGTGAAACATCTCGCTTCGCCTTTTCCTCACTGCTCTCCTCCCCCTTTCCAGCTCTCCAAAGCAGCTTGTGTGTCAACGTAAATATTTTGTATTTCTTTCAGATCGCCATTAGTACCTGTCAAAGCTGCAGCTACTTTTCCTGGGGTCCAAAAAAGACTAAGGCAATTACAAATCACACAACACATTATTACACACTACTTTACCACATCATATTGTAACGGAATTCCTCTTCTTCAGAGGAGTAGCAAGGATCAGACCAATGTGCAGCGTGGTAAGTGTCCATAATGATATATTTAATAAATCAACAGAACACTGAACAAAAATACAAACAAAACAACAGAAACAGTCCCGTATGATGAAAACACTAACACGGGATACAACCACCCACAAAACACAATAGAAAACAGGCTACCTAAATATGGCTCCCAATCAGAGACAACGACTGACACCTGCCTCTGATTGAGAACCATACAAGGCCAAACACATAGAAATATAACAACAGAACAAAACATAGAAAAACAACAGAATTCCCACCCCACCCCAACTCACGCATGTTATTGATGTTAGCTCTCCGTGTACATGTAAGGGCCAGCCGTGCTTCTCTGTTCTGGGCCAACTGTGGTTTGCTTGTCCCTTTCTGTGGCACTTGACCATATGACTGGGCAGTAGTTCAGGTGCGACAAACCTAGGGCCTGTAGGACTTGTTTTGTTGATCGCGATACGAAGAGACCTCTCCCCATCTTAGCTACCGTTGCAACAATATGTTTTGACCATGACAGTGTCTCCTCAACATGCTTGATTTCCACATTAGTCATTACATGATTTAGTTGAGGTTTAGGGTTTAGTGAATGATATGTCCCAAATACAATGCTTTTAGTTGTTTTAGCTTTTAGTTTTTTTGCCACACATTCTAAAAATGACTGCAGCTCTTTGTTAAGTGTTGCAGTAATTGTATTTGCTGTAGTAGCTGACGTATGTAGTGTTGAGTAATCAGCATACGAAGTGTTCCTGAGCACAGATTAAGTATGTTTGTGTGTTTTCAGCGATGTGTTACCAATGGTGGTGTGCTACAAGTATCTTGTTTACAGACAACATATCCCTCTGTTTGGAGCAGGGTGCATTCTGGGAGCTCTATGCTCTGAGCCAATAGGATGGCTTTAAACTGTCAAAGAACATGGCGTCAGGCTCAGTAAATGTACAGTATGACTATGTGTGTGTGTGGGTGGTCAATGCAGGATACACAACTACAGAAGACCAGAAGATGCAGAGAAGATTGAGAAAAATAAGATGAGTGTTCTATGTTCAACACATGAAGGCTCAGTGGGGTTTGGTGTATTTGATTGGGAACACCCCCACCACCCCCCCACACACAGATAATGAGACGATTAACACACACACACCCACAATCAGAGGGCATCTGGTCATGTAGGGGTGCCAGCAAGGCTCAGTCCCGCCATTCATTTCCTCTGATCAGTCCTGGACACAGATAGCCTTAATGGTGCATCTTTCTCCTGAGAGAGAGAGAGCACTAATAGTCTCTCTGCTCCACTCCAGCAATACTCTCTCCTGTAAAGTTTAGAATGCATTAGAAGAGTTATAGGAAAGTTGAGGCTATTAGCTGCTTGTTGTGTTTCTCACTTCTGTCTTAGATGGATCATGATGATTCATTCAATTAACTATTGTTCAAATAGTCTTTCTAGCAAAAAGGACTTCCATAATAACTCCTGTCATATACTGTAAATCCACAACCCAAATGTCTGTAGAAATCAACCATTGTCCTGGATTAAACTTCTCTCAAGAATACAGCCTACTGAGGTAGATGATGTGTTGCTTGTTCACTTTGGCTTCATGGGTTTATGCAGGTCAGTGCACATCAGGAACATGACACACACACTCTCCAGCCCACAGAAATATCCCAAAACCACATGAAATAGGCTGAAATGTGTGCCTGGGCTCAATGGTAGGAAAATCCATTACAGTAGGAAGCAGTCTAATCTGACCAGTGTGATTTTTCCAATCAGACCTCTGGACCTGGCAGGAGAGGAGACAGCAGTCACAAACAAACAGATACACAGATAGTTCAATGGAAAAAGAAAGGATGAGAACATTGAAAAAAACATTCAAAGTACCATGGCAAATGTGCATCACAATCCTAAATACCAATACCTTGCCCTTGACATGGTTTGATGGATTTTAAAAAGGAAGTTGTGGAAAGCAGATGAGCATGCAGTAAAAATGGCACATGTGAGGAGAGGGGGATGTGAGAGGAAGAGAAAGAAAGATTGAGCTGGTGTTTATTTTGTATAAATGGATTTAAGGAATAACAATGAATGAGTGTGCCTTTGTACTGTGCAGACTTTGTTACTGCTCAGTAGTGAGGCCAACTCTGGGCCTGTGGTCATATTACCTCTCGCCCCAACAGTTCACACGCACCGAAAGACTGCTCATTCAAGCGCTGCCTGTGTAACCGGCGGTAGCTCTCCAAAACACACACAATCATACATACACACACATTGCACATGCGCACTCTTTCATCCACACAAACTCGTTGTCTACGAATACACACAACACATACATTGTCTCTACACACATCCGACAACATTCTCCTAGAGAGAATGTCCCGACAGGACTACAGACAGAAGGCACACACAGGAACATTGAACATCTGTCCCCCATATACCAGAGTACAGAAGCACCATTGCACACAAGCAGGTACACGCACAAGCAAATTCACATCCAAACACAGCTGTTGACCAGTCCAGTGCAAAGTTTGTTATTTCCAGGTGCAAGAGACTAAAAGACAAGCTACTTTCAAGACACAAAACAATCCATTATACACAAAGAAAACAGAATTGGAAGCACTTATGTTCTTCAGTGAAATGTTAGGGCTGTAAAGGGCTGTTGTGGTAATTGTGTGTGAGTGACTGCAGATAATATAAGTACAGTACAGTGGTGAAGGACTGTTGTTTCTCCTCTGGTCATGTTCCAAAGGGACTGTTGTTGTGTTCAACATTACAATGACACGTCTCATGGACTCAGACTCACCATGCATGGTGGGAGTTTTCCCCTGACCTGTCCCTCCTCCATCCATCCCTCTCTCCTCATCTGTGGTGAGACAATAATAAAGATAACCTTTTGTATTTTTCCTCGCCAGCAGTAGAGAGATGACTCGTAAGACAACAAATGCTCCTTTCTTTGGGCTCTGTCTTGTCCCCCCTCTCGGTCTCTCCATCTTCGGTGTGTGTGTGTGTCTGGTGAGTGCATCTCTCTCTGAACAGAAGGCTGACTGTACATCATGGGCCTAAGTGAAAAACAAATATCTCACTCTGCTGGGTCAACATTAGAGTGCTCCATTGTGTTCCAGGCTTGGCTGTGCAGCTTTATGTAATAGGACATTTATGTTATGCATTCTTATCTTGTTTGGTCATTTTCCTTTTGGTTGTAGTCATAATATGACATTGTGCTTGCAATTACAAAGTCTTTGTGTGCACTCAGTGTTTGCAAGTGTATATTGTAAAAAAAGAAGTGTGTGTGTGTGTGTATGCTTGTTAATGTGCTTATGCAGGTGCATGTGATGTGATTGTACCTGGAACATCAGATGTCGACCTTGGCTGTGTTGAACTAAGTGTGCTGGAGAGTGTATGATTGCAGAGTGTCAATTACTATGTACTGTACTCACTCACACAGGTGATTTTGGCATATATACAGAAAACAGAGCAGGCTGGGCACTTTCCTCTGTCTGTACTTACAGTAAACACCCCTGCACAGTTATTGAATGATAATGTCTGTTTTGTCTCTACACATAACCTTTGGAAGGTATCTCAGTGAGCTAGATATCTAAAGGAAGAGTGGAGAATCAGGACATATTTAATCTGCTGCTGAGGTCAAGTTATGGTTAAGATAAATGTTATTTACATAATGTACAGTCATAGCCGCAGGAAGTAAGGGGGGGGGTCATTAAAGTAGTGCACTGGGCCTTTAATAGTCCTGTATAAGCGGAACCACACACTGACAAAACACACACGCACTACCCTCTGTAGTGCCTTGCGGTCGGAGGCAGAGCAGTTGCCATACCAGGCCATACCATACAACCAGTCAGGATGCTCTCGATGGTGCAGTGGTAGAACTTTTTGAGAATCTGAGGACCCATGCCAAATCTTCATAGTCTCCAGAGGGGGAATAGGCTTTGTCGTGCCCTCTTTACAGCCGTCTTGGTGTGTTTGGACCATGATAGTTTGTTGGTGATGTGGACACCAAGGAACTTAAAGCTCTCAATATGCTCCACTACAGCCCCGTCGATGAGAATGGGGGTGTGCTCGGTCCTCCTTTTCCTGTAGTCCACAATCATCTCCTTTGTCTTGATCATGTTGAGGGAAGAGGTTGTTATCTTGGCACCACATGGCCAGGTCTCTGACCTCCTCCCTATAGGCTGTCGCATCGTTGTCAGTAATCAGGCCTTCCACTGTTGCGTCATCGGCAAACTTAATGATGTTGGAGTAGTGCCTGGCCATGCAGTCATGAATGAACATGGAGTACAGGAGGGGGCTGAGCAAGCACCCCTGGGAGGCCTCCGTGTTGAGGATCAGCGTGGCGGATGTGTTGTTACCTACCCTTACTACCTGGGGGCGTCCCGTCACGAAGTCCAGGATCCACTTGTAGAGGGAAGTGTTTAGTCCCAGGGTCCTTAGCTTATTGATGAGCTTTGAGGGCACTATGGTGTTGAACGCTGAGCTGTAATCAATGAATAGCACTCTCATATATGTGTTCCTTCTGTGGGAAAGGGCAGTGTGGAGTGCAATAGAGATTGCCTCATCTGTGGATCTGTTGGGGCGGTATGCAAATTGGAGTGGGTCTAGTGTTTCAGGGATAATGGTGTTGATGTGAGCCATGACCAGCCTTTCAAAGCACTTCATGGCTACAGACGTGAGTGCTACGGGTTGGTAGTCATTTAGGCAAGCTACCTTAGTGTTCTTGGGCACAGGGACTATGGTGGTCTGCTTGAAACTAGAGGTCGACCAATTATGATTTTTCAACTCCGATACCGATACCAAAAAAAGCAGAGACCGATTAAAAATCGGTTGATTTTTATTTATTTATTTGTAATAATGACAATTACAACAATTCTGAATGAACACTTATTTTTAAATAATGCAAAAACAAAATGTTGAAGAAGAAAGTAAAAGTGCAATATGTGCCATGTAAAAAAGCTAACATTTAAGTTCCTTGCTCAGAACATGAGAACATATGAAAGCTGCTGGTTCCTTTTAACATGAGACTTCAATATTCCAAGGTAAGAGGTTTAGGATGTAGTTATATAGTATTTATAGGACTATTTCTCTCTATACCATTTGTATTTCATATACCTTTGACTATTGGATTTTCTGATAGGCACTTTAGTATTGCCAGTGTAACAGTATAGCTTCCGTCCCTCTCCTCACCCCTACCTGGGTTCGAACCAGGAACACGTCAACAACAGCCACCCTCGAAGCATCGTTACCCATCGCTCCACAAAAACGTTTATTATTTCAGTGAAATACGAAACCGTTCCGTATTTTATCTAACGGGTGGCATCCCTAAGTCTAAATATTGCTGTTACATTGCACAACCTTCAATGTTATGTCATAATTACATAAAATTCTGGCAAATTAGTTCGCAACAAGCCAGGCGGCCCAAACTGTTGCATATACCCTGACTCTGCGTGCAATTAAAGCAAGAAAAGTGACACAATTTCACTTGGTTAATATTGCCTGCTAACCTGGATTTATTTTAGCTAAATATGCAGGTTTAAAAATATATACTTTCTGTATTGATTTTAAGAAAGGCATAGATGTTTATGGTTAGGTACAGTCGTGCAACGATTGTGCTTTTTTCGCAAATGCGCTTTTGTTAAATCATTCCCCGTTTGGCGAAGTTGGTTGTCTTTGTTAGGAAGAAATAGTCGTCACACAGTTCGCATCGAGCTAGTTGGCCCAAACAGCTGCATATACCCTGACTCTGTTGCAAGAGAAGTGACACAATTTACCTAGTTAAAAGAAATTCATGTTAGCAGGCAATATTAACTAAATAAGCAGGTTTAAAAATGTATACTTGTGTATTGATTTTAAGAAAGGCATTGATGTTTATGGTTAGGTACACGTTGGAGCAACAACCTTTTTCGCAAATGCTCACCGCATCGATAATATGAAATGCAGGACACGCTAGATAAACTAGTAATATCATCAACCATGTGTAGTTAAACTAGTGATTATGATTGTTTTTTATAAGATAAGTTTAATGCTAACTAGCAACTTACCTTGGCTTCTTACTGCATTCGCGTAACAGGCAGGCTCCTCGTGGAGTGCAATGAGAGGCAGGTGGTTACAGTGTTGGACTAGTTAACTGTAAGGTTGCAAGATTGAATCCCCAAGCTGACAAGGTAAAAATCTGTCGCTCTGCCCCTGAACAAGGCAGTTAACCCACCGTTGCTAGGCAGTCATTGAAAATAAGAATGTGTTCTTAACTGACTTGCCTAGTTAAAAGGTGGATAAAAATTTATACAATTTTTAAAAAATGTTTGTTTTTTTTAATCGGCCAAATCGGTGTCCAAAAATACAGATTTTCGATTGATATAAAAACTTGAAATCGGCCCTAATTAAATCGGCCATTCCGATTAATCGGTCGACCTCTACTTGAAACATGTTGGTATTACAGACTCAGTCAGGGGCAGGTTGAAAATGTCAGTGAAGACACTTGTCAGTTGGTCAGCGCATGCTCGGAGTACAAGTCCTGGTAATCCGGCTGGCCCTGCGGCCTTGTGAATGTTGACCTGTTTAGAGGTCTTCCCTTTGTAGTCTGTAATAGTTTGCAAGCCCTGCCACATCTGACGAGCGTCTGAGCTGGTGGAGTGCGATTCAATCTTAGTCATGTATTGATGCTTTGCCTGATTGATGGTTCATCAGAAGGCATAGCGGAATTTCTTATAAGCGTCGGGGTTAAGTCCCGCTCATTGAAAGCTGCAGCCTGTAATCCATGGCTTCTGGTTGGGGTATGTACATACAGTCACTGTGGGGACGACGTCATCTTATGCATTTATTGATGAAGCCAGTGACTGATGCCATCGGAAGAATCCTGGAACAAATTCCAGTCTGTGCTAGCAAAACAGTCCTGTAGCTTCTGCTTCATCTGACCACTTTTTTTATTGAACGTGTCACTGGTGCTTCCTGCTTTAGTTTTTGCTTGTAAGCAGGAATCAGGAGGATAGAATTATGGTCAGATTTCCCAAATGGAGGGTAAAGGAGAGCTTTGTACACGTCTCTGTGTGTGGTCTAGAGTTTAGAGTTTTTCCCCTCTGGTTTCACATTTAACATGCTGGTAGAAATGAGGTAAAACGGATTTAAGCTTCCCTGCATTAAAGTCCCCGGCCACTAGGAGCGTTGCCTCTGGATGAGCGTTTTCCTGTTTGCTTATGGCGGTATACAGCTCATTGAGCGTGGTCTTAGTGCCAGCATCGGTTTGTGGTGGTAAATAGACAGCTACGAACAATATAGATAAACTCTTGGTAAATAGTGTGGTCTACAGCTTATCGTGAGATACTCTACCTCAGGTGAGCAAAACCTTCATTAGATGTTGTGCACCAGCTGTTGTTTACAAATATACATAGACCGCCACCCCTTGTCTTACCAGAGGCAGCTGTTCTATCCTGCCGATACAGAATAAAAACCTGCCAGCTGTATGTTATTCATGTCGTCGTTCAGCCACGACTCGGTGAAACATAAGATATTACAGTTTTTTATGTCCTGTTGGTAGGATTATACGTGATCGTAGTTTGTCTATTTTATTATCCAATGATTGTACGTTGGCTAATAGGACCAATGGTTAAAGGCAGATTACCCACTCGCCTTCAGATCCTTACAAGGCACCCCGACCTACGTCCCCGATATCTCAGTCTCTTTCTCCTGCGAATGACAGGGATGAGGGCCTTTTCGGGTGTGTGAAGAAAATTTGTGGCCAACTCTTCCAGTACGCGGTGAGTAATCGCTGTCTTGATATCTCGAAGCTCTTTTCGGTTATTAGAGACGGTGGCAGAAACATCATGTACAAAATCAGTTACAAATACTGTGAAAAAAAAACACACACAATAGCACAATTGGTTAGGGGACCATAAAACGGCAGCCATCTCCTCCGGCGCCATTAATACTAGTCCCGTGCGAATCTGCATCCCTGTGTTTTGAGAAAAATGTCTGAGTTTGACAGGTGTTGGTCACAGTTTGAGCACGAAAACAATAACTGATTCGATAAATTGAACGTTCTGAGCATAGCCTATATATTGTTGTATGTCCTACGTGGATTTGATCAGCCGTCTCCTGTTGCTTTACCACAGTTGTTGGCTAATGGTAGCTAGCTACTGTACTGTAGTTCGATCAATGATCCTGGACCCCTGTCAACTACTCGTTGTTTGGAGGCGTGGAAAGAAGGCCACAACAACATTCTCTCTTTGGGCGTTTTATTACCAACTTGTAAATAATATAATGCACTAGACCAACTAGCTCCAACACAAGAACTAGCTTGGTTCCATGATGGGGAAATATGTCAAGACACTTAAACCGGTGCGCAACAAATATACCTGAATAACTCTTACATGATTGGCTGGTAAGCCATCACTCATACAATAACTATGTAGGCGGGATCTTCACTTACAACACCACCCCCCTCCAGCAGTGCAGAGTCCCTTGGGCACCCACAATAACTAACAATTTTCCCCACTATGAACAAACATACTGGTAAAAGTTAAATGCAAAGTTAAATGCATTTCAAACATTTGAGTGTCATCAGTAGTAACAGCAAACAAGGTAAGTACCTCTTTTCTCTCTTTTTTTTACTGAACAAGTGACTACCTTGTTCAGTAAACTAAAGGTGAGTGTTAATGTCCTTTTCACAACTTCACTTTTCAGGATGACTGTAACAGTTCCCTTTCACTGAAAAACATCAGTAACTAGAGTCAATATTTGCTTGTTTGCTTGTTTTTTTCCAATGTGTCAGTCCTGATAACAAGTGGACTACTCGCCCTCTGCGTTTTATTCTTGGCTGATGGTGTTTGTGTTTTCTTCAGCACGCAGCGACTGCGTGCAGCCGGTCAGAGCTTTTTCTTTTTGAAGTTTGTCCCTCCTCACAGTCATTTTCACTCTGTTCCACAGCTGTGGAAATTGGGTCTTGGTTGTCAGGGGTGTCTAGGCTTTGTGTGGGTTCAGTTGAGGTACTCTGGTGTTGTATGGTGACCTGATGTCTGAGTCGTTTCATCCATCCTGGGACCACCTCCCCAGTGTATGGAGACAGGTGGTCATGTTGGAGGACCTTCTTTCCTCGCAGACCACTGATTTCGTACAGGACTGGTCCAAAACATGCACCGATGACAAAGGGGCCTTTCCTTCCTTTTGCTGTGCTCTCTGTACCTTGGTCTGGGAGTGGGTAGGCCTCAACCCAGCGTGCAAATTGATCAACCCCATTAACTTAGACTGGGATCTGAAGGCTTGGGCCTCGGATAGCAGCTCGCCCTATTCTCGGGACTTGTTCATGGTGGTGAGGTCTGGAGTTGGGCGTCTGTCTAGAGTTCTGGATGGGGTGGGGCTAGGAGACCTTGAGCATTGTCTTCTGAAATGCCCCTCCCGACACTGGAAGCAGGTGGTTTTGGCACCTTTGTTTGGACTTGGGGACTGGAACGTGACTCCGCCTTGGCCGGACCTCCTTCTCCCCCGCTCAGTAGACAGCTCTAGGTAGCTGATGGGGCCGGACATGACAGACTTAGGGGGTGCAGGGGGGGTGTTCGAGGCTTCTCAGCTCCACCCGTAACATTTTAATTTCTTCCAGTAGAAACTCAAACTTATGTGGGCCCTTGAACCATGTATGTCACTGGTTGTTTGTCTGAGTCAGACCACGATAGGCTTCGAGCCCTGTGCCTTGATTTGCTGTCACGACCAACAGTTGCCTTTAAGTTGTGCTCATGCACCTCCACGAGTTGCTGTGCTTGAGCCAGGGTCACAGTTTATCACCTGGTATGCCACCTTTTGTTTTTTGAGTCCATTAAGGAAAGCGTCAGCGGCAAGCTGATCCTGAGGCACCAAGCTAACCCCAGGATAGGCAAGAGAAACCAGGCAATTGACCTCCTCTGCAAACTCAGCAGATGTCTCCATACCCTGCCTAATCTCCCCCAGTTTCCTCCTCACAGTCGTGGGTGGTTCCTTCTGACCAAACCTGGTCTGCAGGTGCGTGACCAGCTGGTCGTTGTCCTCCCTAACGTACTGTGGGAGGGAGCACACAAAACAGATGGAATGACCCCTCAGGCACTCGTGCAGCCTGTCAAGTTTCTCTGAGTTCCAGTAGTATTTCAGTGCTAGACATTCAAAAGGAATCATGAATGACCCCCAATCCTCCTTCCCCTCAAACATAGCCAACTTGGTCTTCAGGCCATCACCTTCATAGAAGCGGCCCTCCTTATTAAAGTCAGTACTCATTGGGGTGCTGTGCATGGGCCTGTGCCTCTCCTCTGTGTTTCCTTCCCCTAGAGGATGACTGGCCATGGAAGATCTGGACGTGGGTCTATTGGCAGTTTCATGGGTGTGTCCAGATATGTCATGTTCGAAGGCCATGGGAGAATTCTATACAAGCCTACAATCAGTTTCCCTCGGTCTGACTGGGTGGTTGGGGGACCTGAGCTGTGGACATACTGGTCAATGACATGAAGTTCTGCTGCAAAGGGTGAAGTGTTTGATGGGGCCCCATTGAAAGAGACCAGATGCAGAACCATGATAAGTGAGCAGAGCGGAGCAGACTCACATGAGCTTAGGATGACGTCTATCTTCCTGTCGATTCTCTTCTCTGATTTGTCGCTTAGCTGCCGCAAAGTAGGAGAACAGCACATGCCTTTAAAATTACACTGTGATTATGAAAAATACTGTATATTCTGAGCTAGAAAATGAAAAACTATATCTGTATCCTGATGCACTGGCTCCATGCACTGACAGCGTCCTGCCACAGTGTATCACTTTCCAAAGTTGAAATGGTCCTCCTCAAGATGCAACATCTTATCAGGTAGGAAGGTAAGAACCAGATGCAGACCACATCGAATAAACAATAGTGTAATATTCCAACAGGGGCAGGCAATAGACAGGTCAATGCAGGCAGGGGTCAGTAAACCAGAGGTGTGGAAACGGTACCGGGTAGAAGGCAGGCTCAGAGTCAGGGTAAGGCAGAGGTCGGTAATCCAGAGGGGGGGCACAGGTACAGGTTGGCAGGCAGGCTCAGGGGCAGGCAGAGTGGTCAGGCATGCGGGCTCGGAGTCAGGACAGGCAAGGGTCAAAACCAGGAGGGTGAGAAAAGAGAGTATGGTAAAAACAGGAGCTGAGACACAAAATGCTGGTTGACTTGAACAAACAAGACGAACTGGCAACAGACGAACAGAGAGCACAAGTATAAACACACAGTGGATAATGGGGAAAATGGGCGACACCTGGAGGGGGGTGAATACAATGACAAAAACAGGTGAAACAGATCAGGGTGTGACAGTACCCCCTCTCTAGGGGTGCCACCTGGTGTCCTACCTGGGCGCATACCTGGTTGACCGGGGTGTCAGTGCTGAAAGTCCGCAATGAGGCCTGGGTCCAGGATGTTCCTGGCGGAACCCAGGACCTCTCCTCCGGGACATAACCCTCCCAGTCAACCAGGTAATAGAATCCCCTGCCCCGAGGTCGAACCTTCAGTAGACTCCTCACTGTGTAAGCCAGTTGGCCGTTGATGAGACGGGGGAGAGTAGTGGGCATGGAAAGGGGAGACAAAGGGCTGTGAGATATGGGTTTGACTCTGGACACATGAAAGGTGGGATGTATACGAAGGGTACCGGGCAACAGAAGACGAACAGCAGAGGGGCTAATGATCTTGGGAATGGGGAACGGGCCGATAAACCGGGGGGACAGTTTGCAGGATTTCCACCCGGAGGGGCAGATCCCGGGTGGATAGCCATGCCTTCTGCCCGAGACAATACTGGGGAGCTGGGGTCCGATGGCGATCCACTTGTCGTCGATACTTGGAGGTGGTCTTGAGGAGTGCCGACCGGGCTTTCCTCCATGTACGATGACAAAGGCGGACAAACATCTGGGCAGAAGGTATGCCGACTTCCTCTTGCTCAGGGAAGAGCGGGGGCTGATACCCCAGGGAACACTCAAACGGTGATAGGCCCATGGCAGAGCAGGGAAGGGTGATGCAGGCATATTCCACCCACACCAGCTGCTGGCTCCAGGTGGTGGGATTGGAGGAGAACAGGCAGCACAGGGTGGTCTTGAGGTCCTGGTTGGCTCGCTCCGACTGGCTGTTAGACTGGCGGTAGAACCCGGAAGACAGGCTGGCCGACAACCCAATGAGGGTGTAGAACGCCTTCCAGAACCGGGATGAGAACTGAGGGCCGCATTCGGAGACCATGCCCATGGGCCCGGAAGATGTGCTGCACCATGAGCTGGGCCGTCTCCTTGGCAGAGGGTAACTTGGGGAAAGGAATGAAGTGGACGGCCTTGGAAAAGCGATCCGCCACGGCCAAGATGGCGGTGTTGCCATCAGAATGGGGGGGGGGGCCCTACTTATAGAGTGTCCAACCAACACTCTAATATCCACGAGAATGGAGAGGGGCTGAGTGGGGATGTTCAGCTCGGAAGCCAGCATGGCATTCAAAAAGCTCTCATCGGCCCCGGAGTGATTTGGACTGGTTTCCCCACAGCAGAATGACATGAAAAATGGTGCGAGTAAGGGAAGGAAAAGAGTTCCCCATATGGCCACCAGAGTACTCGCTCTTATCGGTGAGCCTGGTCTTTTTTCCAGGCACGAGGACACAAAATTACCAAAAGCCCCGCAATACAGACAGCTCCTTGTTCTGATCCGGTGTTGCCGTTCCGCTGGCGACAGCCCAGCCCTGCTTATTTGCCTGGGCCTGGGAAACAGTGCCTTGGCCATCCTCGGTGACTCTCGAGGAAGGTCGGGAAATCTCGGGTGCTCTCGGTCATGGGACCGTCGGGGACTTCCTGGATGACTCGGAGGCGAGGTGGAATCCCTGGACGTGCTAGTGAAATCGAATTTCCTCTCCATCCGTCGTTCCCACAATCACGAATCAATGCGGATGGTCAAACCGATGAGGGGGTCAAAATCTTTCCGTTTTGTCACCAAAGCCCCATATACTACCCACCCCCGTGACCTGTACGCTCTCGTTGGCTGGTCCTCGCTACATATTCGTCACCAAACCCACTGGCTCCAGGTAATCTATAAGTCTTTGCTAGGTAAAGCTCCGCCTTATCTCAGCTCACTGGTCACCATAGCAACACCCACTGGCAGCACATGCTCCAGTAGGTATATTTCACTGGTCAAAGCCAACACCTCTTTTGGCCGCCTTTTCTTCCAGTTCTCTGCTGCCAATGAATGGAACGAATTGCAAAAAATCACTCAAGTTGGAGACTTATATCTCCCTCACTAACTTCAAGCGTCAGCTGTCAAAGCAGCTTACCGATCGCTGCAGCTGTACACAGTCCATCTGTAAATAGCCCATCCAACCAACTACCTACCTCATCCCTTATATTTGTTTTTCTGCTCTTTTGCACACCAGTATTTCTACGTGCACATCCTCATCTGCACATATCACTCCAGTGTTTTAAATTCTGAATTGTAATTACGTCACCACTATGGCCTATTTATTGCCTTACCTCCTTATTTCATTTGCACACAATGTATACTGATTGTTTAAAAATTACACTTAACCCTACAGCCCTGGCATCATACACACTACACTAACTCACTAACATGGAGTAAGTACACACCTTAATGCAATAACAGGATAACACAGGTAAATTCAATCACTCAACACATGACACACATCTCGGCCCTGCCTGGTGTGTTCCTTGTTCTTCATGATGCTCTCTGCGCTTTTAACGGACCTCTGAGACTATCACAGTGCAGGTGCATTTATACGGAGACTTGATTACACACACGTGGATTGTATTTATCATCATTAGTAATTCAGGTCAACATTGGATCATTCAGAGATCCTCACTGAACTTCTGGAGAGAGTTTGCTGCACTGAAAGTAAAGGGGCTGAATAATTTTGCACGCCCAATTTTTCAGTTTTTGATTTGTTAAAAAAGTTTGAAATATCCAATAAATGTCTTTCCACTTCATGATTGTGTCCCACTTGTTGTTGATTCTTCACAAAAAAATACAGTTTTATATCTTTATGTTTGAAGCCTGAAATGTGGCAAAAGGTCGCAAAGTTCAAGGGGGGCGAATACTTTCGCAAGGCACTGTATATATATATATAAGGCCAGAAAGGTTGATGCTGACCTTTTGCCCACACATCCGTGCCTCAGAGAGCAGAAAATCACCACTACTCATATCATGGTCGATGAGTGACCGCCACTACAGGTCTCAGGGCTAAGACGATTGAGCGTAAGCTGGCAGAAACAAGCAGACCCCTTCTACATGAGGTACAGAGGAATGTGTCTTATCGTCTCTGTGAGGCAGTGTATCTTTACCAAGGAAAATGGCTTTTACATTGTGTCAACTAAAGACGCAAACAGAAGCTACGGTCAAACTAAGAGTATCAAAGTGTCCTCAGCCAAATAAATATATATTTTCTCAAGAACAGTTGTCTTCTCTCTTCCCTTCCACAGTATTGTATTTCTCTCCTACGTAATGAAAAACAACTACTGAAATACTAGACAAAACATATTTTGTGCAGTAGTGGCTATGTAGAGACTTGTAGGGATTGTGTAGTTTATGCACTACTCAGATACACAATTAAAGGTTTGTGTTCAGTAGTAAAACAGTGTTTCCAGTAGTAAAGTAGTACTCAGGTAGAGATTTTAACTACTTGATGTTGGTTGTAAATAAGAATTAAAAACACTAACTCTTTAGTACACACAGGCTTGTCAATAGTAATCAGGTAATTATTTTACTAGTTGATGTTGGTAGTAAATAAGCAGTCACTACAGCAGAAGAAGACAAAACAGGAAGTAGATAGTTGTTGTTAGCTAGCTAGTATGTGTTTTTCTATCCAAATGTACAGTATGTTCATATTGGTGTACTTACCCATCCTACTTAGTACTTTTGACCTGTTCCCAAGGAAGCACTCGACATAAGACTAGAGGCCGTTGTTTGTAAGAATAACATTGTTTATCAAATGTTTTTCTGTGTATGTGACCTCTGTTAGCAGATGATTGATAATGGCTTATTAAAATGGTTGTCTCTTGTGCTTGTCTTTGTTTTCTAAAAAGTTATGTGGTGGAGAAATGTGGCTGCAACAAAAAAGAGGATCTGAATATATATTGAACAATAATATAAACGCAACATGTAAAGTGTTGGTCCCATGTTTCATGAGCTGAAATGAAAGATCCCAAGGGTGCTGAGGAATATTTTTGTCTGTAATAAAGCCCTTTTTTGAAGAGGAACTCATTCTGATTGGGTGGGCCTGGCTCCCCAGTGGGTGGGCCTGTGCCCTCCAAGGCCCACACATGGCTGCACCCCTGCCCAGTCATGTGAAATCCATAGATTAGGGCCTAATTAATTTAAATTGACTGATTTCCTTATAAGAACTGCAACTAAGTCATATCTTTGAAATTGTTGCATGTTGCGTTTAGATTTTTATATAGTATAGTTAAGTCAAAGCTGAATGAAGACAAAGCCTCAAAGGGATTAACAAAAGTATACATGTCATTTTATAATTAATTTCATTTAAAAAAATGCAAGTACGTTTGTATAAGCATACTAGTTCTTGTTTGATGATATAACTACAGTTAGAAACTTAAGGAAATAACATGTGCACTACTCTAGTCCCTCAGTCTTCATGATAGTGTACACATTTTTTATTTATTTAACCTTTATTTGAATTATGGTAATGAAACAACATAATGCAAACAGTGCTGATAAAGGCTGTTCGAGTTATTAATAGTTGTCTGTCTGTTTATCTCAGTCTGTCTCCCTCTGCCCTGCTGACAGTCTGCTGCCACAGAGCTTCCACACAACACACTGATGAATATTCAAAATATATATTTTTTTTAAAGAAAAAAAAGGGAGGTTCTATGTTGATTAGGTGATGCATAATTGCGATAATCCCAGTCGGTATTAGAAAACAACCTGTTGTTACCTAGGTTACCCCATTGGCTCACAACAAATAGTTTACATTTTCAAAAGCAATTTTGTTGTTGTCTGCTTGTTTTAGTCAAATACAAAACAACATTTAAGAAAAGTACAATATGTCTAATAGACTGTTAAGGATTAACGCACATGTGTGTCAATCTAAGGGTGTGTTTGTAAATTTACTCTGGCTATCTACTCTGATTTCAGAGCACTCTAGTCTGAGTGTGCCAGAGCGCAGAATAACTGGCAACACTTTCCATGACATAGACTGACCAGGTGAATTCAGGTGAATCCAGGTGAAAGCTGTGATCCCTTATTGAGGTCACTTGTTAAATCCACTTCAAATCAGTGTACATGAAGGGAAGGAGACAGGTTAAAGAAGGATTTGTAAACCTTGAGACAATTGAGATATGGATTGTGTATGTGTGCAAGAAAAAAAGGGCAAGAAAAATGGGCAAGAAAAAAGATTTTAGTGTCTTTGAATAGGGTATGGTAGTAGGTACAACTCAATATTAGGAAGTGTTCTGCAACAGGGTGATTAAATTAAGATCCTACACCTGTACACACACCTTTACGCTCCCTGTTTCTTTCTCAGTGATTCCATCTTCACTCTCATTGTGAGACCGTGTTTTTAACTAGCTCTTAAACAGCTATCTTTAGCCTAGTGTCTTTGGAGAACCAAGCTGGCAATTATTTAAAAAATATATATAATAATTATAATAAAATAAATTGTGCAAGAGTGCCAGAGGTGAATATGTGTCACTGCAAAGGACACAGGGCAAGGCCTTACCGAGCCAGGGTTGGCAGATCTGTAGAAACCTCAAGCTAAAACTTTTAATTTAAATATAGCATTTGGGATTTGAGATCAAATGTAGCGACACTACAGAATGTCACCTTTTATTTGAGTGTATTCTCATATTTGATCATATCCCCAAGACATGCTACGTTAATGTGTGTGTTACCGTGATTACTTGTTAGATATTGCTGCACTGTTGGAACACGCATTTCGCTACACCTGCAATAACATCTGCTAAACACGTGTATGTGACCAATACAATTTGATTTGATTATGGATAATCATGAATGAATCGTGACTATTGATGAGTGAGAAAAGAACACCGGCACATTAACCTCCGCTGTTATTGGTAATGGTGAGAGATTAGCATTTTTTTAGGAGGGGGGTGTATGACACACACAGAGAGAGACACAGACACACAAAGATTAGCAGGCATACTTTTTGAGGGGGGGGGGTATGATCTTTCTGCCTGTGTCATTTTCTCACTCATTCAATTTTCACGATTTATTCCTCAATATCCATAATCATGGAGGCATTTCACATTAATATAGAGGTGTTCAGAAACATATTTTCTTATTAACAATTTACCATTCTCTTCTATTGGACACAACAATGTGAGACAAACCAAAACAAACTGAAAAATGCATCCAACAAGTTTGTAGATTCACACGTTTGGTGTAGTCATTGCGTGCTAGGAATATGGGTACAACAAAGATTTGATTACTTTAATACACTGTCCAAATGCCTATGACACCTTCAAATGGGGGGACTATATACATAAAGTGCTTCCATTTGCAAACGGTAAAACAGATAGGTATGAAAGATAGAGAGAAAGCGATACAGACAACGTGAGAAGTAACGTTACACACCGCTGCAGAGAGGGAGAGAGAGAGCAGCTGCAGTTGTACTTACAGGGGAGAAGAGGTCGCCCGCGAAGGGAAACAGAAGCCTCTCTCCTTCTGTTTACGGTATCCAGAGATTTCCCAGGTGTGTGTGTAAAAGTGTAATTCTGTGTTTTAGGCAGATAATCCAGAGCTGCAGGAATGTTATTCCGATGGTAGCAGGCAGAACACAAGCAAGAGAGAGAAATAGAAAGAGCGTAGTAGCAAGAGACAACCACTCCAATCTCCCCCTCTGACAGCGCAGGACTCAGCCACTCCGTCCGCCTGCATGCAATGACCTGCTGACTGAAAAATAATAAACAGAAAAAAACAGAAGCTAACTCGAGATTATGAGAAGAGAGGGAACGCTACAGAAGAGTGTTATCGTCAATCTCTCTCTCCGCCCCCTACCGCATTCACCCCGCCCTCATTGTTATAGCAACGGCCAATCACAGCTCAGCATCGCACAAGCGTTCCACAGCCTGCTCTGCAGTGTTGACATGATTCTCACTTTAACCAGCTAATGCAGGACAGCCATTTTTTGGAAACAGGTTGAAGCAACTGAACAAATCAAATTGTATTTGTCACACGCTCCGAATAAAACCAGTGTAGACCGTACAGTGAAATGCTTACTTTACAAGCCCTCAACCAACAATCCAGTTTTAAGAAAATACAAAAAAATGAAGAGATAAGTACAACAAATAATTAAAGAGCAGCAGTAAATAACAATAGCGGGGCTATATACAGGGGTTACCCGTACAGAGTCAGTGTGTCAAATTGCAGGGGCACCGGTGTCAAGGTCATTTATGTAATTATGTACATGTAGGTAGAGTTATTAAAGTGGCTATGCATAGATAATAACAGAGAGTAGCAGCAGCCATTTGATTAGCTGTTCAGGAGTCTTATGGCTTGAGGGTAGAAGCTGTTTTGAAGCCTCTGTGACCTAGACTTGGCGCTCCGGTACCGCTTGCCGTGCAGTAGCAGAGAGAACAGTCTATGACTAGGGTGGCTGGAGTCTTTGACAATTTTTAGGGCCTTCCTCTGACACAGCCTGGTATAGAGGTCCTGGATGGCAGGACGCTTGGCCCCGGTGATGTACTGGGCCGTACGCACTACCCTCTGTAGTGCCTTGCAGTTGGAGGCCGAGCAGTTTCCATACCAGGCAGTGATGCAACCCGTCAGGATGCTCTCGACAATCATCTCCTTTACAGCAGTTATGAGAACAACACATGCACCTTTTAGTCTCGTAAACCCGACCCAAGGCAAAAGCAGTGAATACCCAGCAAACCGGGAACATTCCCAGAACATTAGCTAAGATTCCCATTAAGTTCTAGCCTAGGGTTTTATCTTGAGAAAATGTTTTGACAAAATATATTTGTTTATCAAAAATGTTTGAGATTAAATATCCTTGGAATGTTCTCCTAACATTCACTAAAATGTTGTCCACAACATCTGTAACAACCACCAAAGAACATTCCCCAAATGTTTGTATGTTTGCATAAAACATGTGCCTGATGTTGCAAGAATGTTCCTGTAACACATTTAATCTGTTATTTTAAGTCCACGAATGTTTCATTCGGTTGTGGGAACAGTCTGGTGGGAACATTGTGGAGACATCACAAAAGATATGTTCCCAAAACACAAAAACTGTCAGGTTGTGCAGAAGATTCTACAATGTCTCTTTTAGAGTGCAAAAAACATTCATCTGATGTTACAAAAATGTCTCCATAACACATTTTGTCTTCTTTAGAGGTTCCCAGAATGTTTCATTAGTTTGTGGGAACATAGGGTTAACATGACTTGAAATACGTTCCCAAAATGCTAAAACTGTCCAGTTGCGCTGATGTTCAGAAAATGTTTGTATCAAGGTGCACATAAGTATAGTGTTCACGGTAAGGTTGTTGTATTCAGTGCATGTGACAAATAACATTTGATTGGATTCCTTTGATATTTCAAGAATGATAACATAACATCCTTTATCAGTCCTTTAAAGGTTCCCAGAACATGTAAATACAGTGCATTCGGAAAGCATTCAGACCCCTTGACTTGTTCAAATTTTTGTTACGTTACAAATCACTCTACACACAATACCCCATAATGACATAGTAAAAACAGGTTTTTAGAAATGTGTGCAAATGTATATAAAAAAACAACAACAGAAATATCACATTTACGTAAGTATACAGATCGTTTACTCAGAACTTTGTTGAAGAACCTTTGGCAGCGATTACAGTCTTGAGTCTTCTTGGGTATGACGCTACAAGCTTGGCAAACCTGTATTTGGGGAGATTCTTCCATTCTTCTCTGCAGATCCTCTCAAGCTCTGTCAGGTCAGATGGGGAGCGTCGCTGCACAGCTATTTTCAGGTCTCTCCAGAGATGTTCGATCGGGTTGAAGTCCGAGTTCTATATAGGCCACTCAATGACATTCAGAGACTTGTCTCGAATGCCACTCCTGCATTGTCTTGGCTTTGTGTTTACTGTAGGGTCGTTGTCCTGTTGGAAGGTGAAACTTTACCCCAGTCTGAGGTCCTGAACGCTCTGGAGCAGCTTCTCATCAAGGATCTCTTTGTACTTTGCTCCATTCATCATTCCCTCGATCCTGACTAGTCTCCCAATCCCTGCTGCTGAAAAACAACCTCGCAGCATGATGCTGCCACATGAAGCTTGGCATTCAGGCCAAATAGTTCAATCTTGGTTTCATCAGAACAGGGAATCTTGTTTCTCATGGTCTGTGAGTCCTTTAAGTGCCTTTTGGCAAACTCCAAGCGGGCTCTCATGTGCCTTTTACTGAGGAGTGGCTTCCGCCTGGCCACTCTACCATATAGGCTTAATTGGTGGAGTACTGCAGAGATGGTTGTCCTTCTGAAAGGTTCTCCCATCTCTACAGAGGAACTTTGGAGCTCTGTCAGAGTGACCATGTCAGAGTGCCCATGCTCAGTTTGGCCGGGCCTGCACTAGGAAGAGTCTTGGTGGTTCCAAATTTCTTCCATTTAAGCATGATGGAGGGCACTGTCTTCTTGGCGACCTTCAATGCTGTAGCTTTCCCCAGATCTGTGCTTCGACACAATCCTGTCTCGGAGCTCTACAGACAATTCTTTCAACCTCATGGCTTGGTTTTTGCTCTGACATGCACTGTCAACTGTGGGACCTTATATAGACAGGTGTGTGCTTTTCCAAATCATGTCCAATCAATTTAATTTACCACAGGTGGACTCCAATCAAGTTGAAGAAACATCTCAAGGATGATCAATTTTATTTGTCACATGAGCTCAATTTCAAGTTTCATAGCAAAGGGTCTGAATACTTATGTAAATAAGGTATTTATGTTTATTGTTTTTAATACATTTCTAAAAACCTGTTTTCGCTTTGTCTTTATTGTGTGTAGATTGATGAGGAAAAATGTAATTTCATCCATTTTAACATAACAAAATGTGTAAAAAGTCAAGGGGTCTGAATACTTTCTGAATGCACTGTAGGTTGTGGGAACATTGCAAGAGGTAGGCTACCAAAACCCAAAATATGCTTAGTTGTGATATAGTTCCTACATTCATGTTTAAGTTACGTTGCACAGAACATTCACCTTATTAGAATATTTGTTTTAGGTTTAAAATAATATTCCATTGATGTTCATGTCTTGGAGGTCCTCCAAACATTTAGAAAATGTTGTATTTAAGTTTGACCTAATATCACCATAACATATCACAGCAACCAAATTAAAGCATATTGGAATACATCCCCATTATGTTTCTCTCAAATCAAATCAAATGTATTTATATAGTCCTTCTTACATCAGCTGATATCTCAAAGTGCTGTACAGAAACCCAGCCTAAAATCCCAAACAGCAAGCAATGCAGGTGTAGAAGCACGGTGGCTAGGAAAAACTCCCTAGAAAGGCCAAAACCTAGGAAGAAACCTACATTCTTTCTAGATGTAATGTCAATGTGCATTTGAGGACTGTATTGTAGGTGATATAGTATTTTAATTTCATTCATAGGACATTTGAACAGCATTTAATTATGCAAACACACCCATATTTATGTACACTTCATACAGTATATTGACAATCTGCACATGTGGGGTTTGAACCTGCAGTGTTTGGATCCTCTTGGAAGCTCTCTTTCATTGTCTTTTTTTTAGTATGTAGACATGGCAGTATGGTCAATTAGGAATTTTAGACATAACTAATCCAGGAAATTGATGGTAACTGGGTTATTCTCCATCATTTCACCCATCTTCTTTATATGCTGAGTACTTCTAGGCTCATATTTACAAGATTTACAAGATCCAAGAGTGCTGATCTAGGATCACTTTTGCTTTTCAGATGATGAAAAATGATTGGGGGACCATATCAAGCGTCTTAAAGTAGGAATTATACTGGGTGCTTTAGAAAAAAAGTTTAGCAGTCAATTTGTCACACCCTGACCATAGTTTGCTTTGTATGTTTCTATGTTTTGGTTGGTCAGGGTGTGATCTGAGTGGGCATTCTATGTTGGATGTCTTGTTTGTCTATTTCTATGTCTGGCCTGATATGGTTCTCAATCAGAGGCAGGTGTTAGTCATTGTCTCTGATTGGGAACCATATTTAGGTAGTCTGGGTTTCACTGTGTGTTTGTGGGTGATTGTCCCTGTCTCTGTGTTTTGCACCAGATAGGGCTCTTTTTGGTTTTCCACGTTTATTGTTTTTGTTAGTTTATTCATGTCTAGTGTCTTTATTAAAAAACATGAATAACCACCACGCTGCGTTTTGGTCCATCTCACCTTCACCTAAAGAAAACCGTTACAGAATCACCCACCACAACAGGACCAAGCGGCGTGGTAACGGGCAACAGCAGCGAAAAGAGGAATGGACATGGGAGGACGGTTTGGACGGCAAGAATATGGACTATACTACTTGGGAGGAAATAGACAGGTGGGCGGTCGACCCAGGGAGAGTGCCGGAGCCCGCCTGGGATTCGATGGAGCAGTGCGCGGAAGGTTACAGGAGAATGAGGTTGGCGAAGCAAGCACGGCGGCGCGGACGGAAGCCTGAGAGTCAGCCCCAAAAATGTATTGGGGGGGGAGGCACAGGGGGAGTGTGGCAGAGTCAGGAGTCAGACCTGAGCCAACTCTCCCTGTTTATCGTGAGGAGCCAAGGAGGAGCTCAGAACCAGAGCTGGTGTTGGAGGTGAGCGAAGCAGAGACCGTGAAGGAGTTAATGGGGAAATTGGAGGAGAGAGATATGTGGGAGTTGCTGGTTTGGTGCATGAGGCACGACATTCGCCCGACGGAGCGTGTCAGGGATTTAATGGCACCTGGGTCAGCTCTCCATACTCATTCTGAGGTGCGTGCTAGGGGTCTGGTGAAGACTGTGCCAGCCTCACGCACCAGGCCTCCTGTACATCTCCCTAGCCTTGCACGTCCTGTGCCATCTCAGCACTACAGTGCTCCTAGCAGTGCTAACTGTGGCGGGCGTGGTGCTGGTCAGGCACCGTGTTATGCGGTGGTTCGCACGGTGTCCACAGTACGCGTGCTTAGCCCGGTGCGCTACATCCCAGCTTCCCACATCTGCCGGGCTAGGGTGAAGATCCAGCCAGGGCGGTTGGTGCCAGCCCTGCTCTCAAGATCTCCAGTACGCCTTCACGGTCCGGTCCATCCAGTGCCACCTCCACACACCAGCCCTCCGGTGGCAGCTCCCCGCACCAGGCTTCCTTGTGCTTGTCCTCGGCCCAGTACGACCAGTGCCAGCACCACGCATCAGGCCTACAGTGCGTCACGCCTGTCCGGCGCTGCCGGGGCCTTCCTCCTCTCCAGCGCTGCCGGAGTCTCCCGCCTCTCCGGCGCTGCTAGAGCCTTCCTCCTCTCCAGCGCAGCCGGAGTCTCCCGCCTGTTCGGCGCTACCAGAGCTCCCGCCCCTCAGTCCAGAGGCGCCAGAGCTACTCAGTCCAGCGCTGCCAGCGCCTTCCTCTCCAGCGTTGCCGGAGCTTCCCGTCTGCCCAGCGTTGCCAGAGCTTCCCGTCTGCCCAGCGCCTTCTGAGCCGCCCGACTGCCCAGCGCCTTCTGAGCCGCCCGTCTGCCCAGCGCCGCCTGAGCCGCCCGTCTGCCCAGCGCCGCCTGAGACGCCCCGTCCGCCCAGCGCCGCCTGAGCCGCCCGTCTGCCCAGCGCCGCCTGAGCCCCCGTCTGCCCAGCGCCGCCTGAGCCGCCTGTCTGCCCAGCGCCGCCTGAGCCGCCCGTCTGCCCAGCGCCGCCTGAGCCGCCCGTCTGCCCAGCCGCCTGAGCCGCCCGTCTGCCCAGAGCCGCCTGAGCCGCCCGTCTGCCCAGAGCCGCCTGAGCCGCCCGTCTGCCCAGCGCCGTCTGAGCCGCCCGTCTGCCCAGCGCCGTCTGAGCCGCCCATCTGCCCAGCGCCGCCAGTGCCGCCAGTCTGCCCAGCGCAGCCAGTGCCGCCAGTCTGCAATGGGCCGCCAGTGCCGCCAGTCAGCCAGGGGCCGCCAGTGCCGCCAGTCAGCCAGGGGCCGCCAGTGCCCCTCTGTCCCGAGCCGCCTCCCTTCTGTCCCGAGCCGCCGCCCTTCTGTCCCGAGCCGCCGCCCTTCTGTCCCGAGCCGCCGCCCGTCTGTCCCGAGCCGCCGCCCGTCTGTCCCGAGCCGCCGCCCGTCTGTCCCGAGCCGCCGCCCGTCTGTCCCAAGCCGCCGCCCCTCTGTCCCGAGCTGCCCCTCAGTCCAGTGAGCCGCCCGTCTGCCCAGCGCCGCCAGTGCCGCCAGTCTGCCCAGCGCAGCCAGTGCCGCCAGTCTGCAATGGGCCGCCAGTGCCGCCAGTCAGCCAGGGGCCGCCAGTGCCGCCAGTCAGCCAGGGGCCGCCAGTGCCGCCAGTCAGCTAGGGGCCGCCAGTGCCCCTCTGTCCCGAGCCGCCTCCTTTCTGTCCCGAGCCGCCGCCCTTCTGTCCCGAGCCGCCGCCCTTCTGTCTCGAGCCGCCGCCCGTCTGTCCCGAGCCGCCGCCCGTCTGTCCCGAGCCGCCGCCCCTCTGTCCCGAGCCGCCGCCCCTCTGTCCCGAGCTGCCCCTCAGACCAGTGGGGTCATTAAGTAGGGTCGCCGTGGCTAGGAGGCCACGGAAGCGGACAAGGTGGGGGACTAAGACTACGGTGAAGTGGGGGCCACGTCCAGCACCAGAGCTGCCACCGCGGACAGATGCCCACCCAGACCCTCCCCAATAGGTTCAGGTTTTGCGGCCGGAGTCCGCACCTTGGGGGGGGGGGGTACTATCACACCCTGACCATAGTTTGCTTTGTATGTTTTGGTTGGTCAGGGTGTGATCTGAGTGGGCATTCTATGTTGGATGTCTTGTTTGTCTATTTCTATGTTTGGCCTGATATGGTTCTCAATCAGAGGCAGGTGTTAGTCATTTTCTCTGATTGGGAACCATATTTAGGTAGCCTGGGTTTCACTGTGTGTTTGTGGGTGATTGTTCCTGTCTCTGTGTTTTGCACCAGATAGGGCTGTTTTTGGTTTTCCACGTTTATTGTTTTTGTTAGTTTATTCATGTCTAGTGTCTTTATTAAAAAACATGAATAACCACCACGCTGCGTTTTGGTCCGCCTCTCCTTCACCTAAAGAAAACCGTTACACAATTTTTACATAATGTAAAGATATTTTTACAGTTAGTCTAAATTCTGCATTTCTGACTGAATATATTAATATGAAATAAATAAATAAATCCTTTCTTTTAGTACAGTATATTAGAGCCTCAATTTCGTGGTTACAGAATATGTGGGATTGAATTTGCAGGACACAACACCATTTCTGAGTTATTCATAGGAAGAACCAGGATGAAAGCAACACTTTTAGTTTTTTTCTTAATCACTCAGAGATCGATAGATCTAGAAACACCATATTTCAAGACAAACAACTTACCAGTCAAAAGTTTGGACACACCTACATTCAAGGGTTTTTCTTTATTTTTGTACTATTTTCTACATTGTAGAATAATAGTCAAAACATCATAACTATGAAATAATACATATGGATTCATGTAGTAACCAAAAAAGTGTTAAACAAATCTAAATATATTTTATATTTGACATTCTTCAAAGTAGCCACCTTTTTCCTGATGACAGCTTTGCACACTCTTGGCATTCTCTCAACCAGCTTCATGAGGTAGTAACCTGGTATTCATTTCAATGAACAGGTCTGCCTTGTTAAAAGTTAATTTGTGGAATTTCTTTCCTTCTTAATGCGTTTGAGCCAATCAATTGTGTACAGAAGATAGCCCTGTTTGGTAAAATACCAAGTTCGTATTATGGCAAGAACAGCTCAAATAAGCAAAGAGAAACGACAGTCCATCATTACTTTAAGACCTGAAGGTCAGTCAACATGGAACAATCCAAGTACTTTTAAAGTTTCTTCAAGTGTATTCACAAAAACCACCAAGCGCAATGATGAAACTGGCTCCCATGAGGATAGCCACAGGAAAGGAAGACCCAGAGTAACCTCTGCTGCAGACGATGAGTTAATTGGAGTTAACTGCACCTCAGATTGCAGCCCAAATAAATGCTTCACGGAGCTCAAGTAATAGACACATCTCAACATTAACTGTTCATAGGAGACTGCGTGAATCAGGCCTTCATGGTTGAATTGCATGAAAGCAACCACTATTAAAGGCCACCAATAAGAAGTAGAGACTTGCTTGGGCCAAGAAACATGAGCAATGGACATTAGATCGGTGGAATTATGTCCTTTCGTCTGATTCTGTCCTTTGTGCCAAATTTGTGATTTTTGTTTCCAACCGCTGTGTCGTTGTGAGACACAGAGTGTTGAACGGATGATCCCACCGTGAAGCATGGAGGAGGAGGTGTGATGGTGTGGTGGTGCTTTGCTGGTGACACTTGTGATTTATTTAGAATTCAAGGCACACTTAACCAGCATGGCTACAACAGCATTCTGCAGCGATACGCCATCCCATCTGGTTTGCGCCTAGTGGGACTATCATTTGTTTTTCAACAGGATAATGACCCAAAATACACCTCCAGGCTGTGTAAGGGCTATTAGACCAAGAAGGAGAGTGATAGTGCTGTGTCAGATGACCTGGTCTCCACAATCACCCGACCTCAACCCACTTGAGATGGTTTGGAATGCGTTGGACTGCAGAGTGAAGGAAAAGCAGCCAACAAGTGCTCAGCATATGCGAGAACTCCTTCAAGACTTTTTGGAAAAGCATTCCTCATGAAGCTGGTTGAAAGAATGACAGAGTGTGCAAAGCTGTCGTCAAGGCAAAGGGAGGCTGCTTTGAAGAAACTGCTTGCGGGGAGGGAGTAACACAGCCTTGGGACGACGGTAACATATGGCGAGAAGTGCACAATATCTGTCTTATCTCCGTGTTTCAGGTTTGTAATGCTTGTTACTTTCAAAAAATGTACTATCAGCCATAATTTCATGTTGGTGTCGATTTGAATAATTAATACTATAGTTTAGAAATGTATGAAAATGAACCTTGCATCTACATCACAATGTTGCCCAACCACAGTATTTTGCCTTACAATATTAATGGGACATAAATGGATGATGTAATAGCCATTTTAACCATAATTTTCTCATCTCACTTAAATGGGAATGTAGTAGGATATGTTTTTCACCATTTTCAATGGTTATTCATGTTTAGCCCTACCAATCAGGTGCACCCAGCTGTCCTTGTCATGCCTTAATAGAATACATGTTTTGATTCTTGTCACGTCCTGACCTTAGTTCCTTTTTTTATGTCTCTATTTTAGGTTGGTCAGGGCATGAGTTGGGGTGGGCATTCTATGTTTTGTTCTATGTTTGTATTTCTATGTGTTTGGCCTGGTATGGTTCCCAATCAGAGGCAGCTGTCAATCCTTGTCTCTGATTGAGAACCATACTTAGGCAGCCTGTTTTCGCCCTTGAGGGGTGGGTAGTTGTTTTCTGTCTTTGTGTGTCTGCACCAGACAGAACTGTTTCGGTTTTAGATATTAAGGTATTAAAGAACTCTGTGGCCGGTTGAACCTCTCTAATGGAGGAGTAGCAGTGTGAGCAGTGGTCTTTACAGCACATACGTTTGTTTTGTAACTGATGGCAATGGTGCTAAGGGGTCAGAGGTCAGGATCAGAGCGCTGGTGGGCCCAGAATCAGGCCAGGAAACAGGAAGTAGGGTACCAAAGGCTTGCTGCTGATTAGATGATTATTTGGATGAATTGGCTTGCAGTGGAATTTACACAAAACCCTCCAACTGTATTTGGCCTCAGTCCCACTAGGCAGGGCTGGAGAGAGAGAGGGGGAGATAATCTCTCTATTATCTACTATTGTTTACAGTATGTACATTGTGTGGCTGTGTCTGTTTTGTTTTCATATTCTGCATAACTGATCTGCATTGGTGCTCCGCCTCAGCTGGTGAATTATCAACACAACCATCTCTCAATTATCTCACCTTCCACTTCAGCCACCTCACCTTCCTCAAATACCTGAACTCATTTCACCCTCCACAGCCACCTCACCTTCCTCAAATACCTGAACTCATTTTACCCTCCACAGCCCCCTCGCCTTCCTCCACTACCTGAAGTCATTTGACCCTCCACAGCCACCTCACCTTCCTCAACTACCTGAAGTCATTTGACCCTCCACAGCCCCCTCGCCTTCCTCAACTACCTGAAGTCATTTGACCCTCCACAGCCCCCTCTCCTTCCTCAACTACCTGAACTAATTTGACCCTCCACAGCCCCCTCACCTTCCACACATTTTCTGTTCACCCAGGGTCTATCATACCCTCTCTATGGGAGGTGTCCTCTTCAACACCCCTCACATCACAGGTAGAAGTCACAGAGGGAAAATCTGCAATGAAAACCTATAAGTAGATGACTTCCCTTGCAGAATAAGTGCCGTTTGACTTCAGAGACAGCCAAAGTAAATGCACAGGTATGATCTTGCATGAAATATGACGTTTGCTAAATTTGTTGTCAGAGCAGAGAGGTTGAGCTAATGAAATATTTATAAAGGCTGATAGGGTGGCCCTCAAAGCGTCTCTCTCTCCCAGAATAGTCCATTATAATCTCTATTTAGAATAATCACTGTTTGGCCACGTAAATAACATAATAGCATTAGGATCAATAACTTGGTCTTACACTGTTTATTGAACAGAAAACTCCAATGAAATACAAATGAACAAATTCACACACACACAAATAGTACTGAGCAGCATTGAACAGAAGCTCGGGCTGGAACATTCTTCAGACTGATTAGAATGGCTGTGTCCTTCAGTACAGGGTGCACACTCACTCACACACACACACACACACACACACACTCACACACACACACACACACACACACACACACACACACACACACACACACACACACACACACACACACACACACACACACACATTAACACACACAGGGAAATGGGTGAGGAGAAGAACATAACAGAAAATGTAAATCCTTTCCAGGGAGATGCTGGCACCAAAGTAGTGGTTTAAAATTTAATGAACAAACAGAGATCAAGACATGGAGCCGGGTCTCTCTCTCTCTCTCTCTCTCTCTCTCTCTCTATATATATATATATATATATATATATATATATATATATATATATATATATATATATATATATATATATATATATATATATATATATACAGTGCCTTGCGAAAGTATTCGGCCCCCTTGAACTTTGCGACCTTTTGCCACATTTCAGGCTTCAAACATAAAGATATAAAACTGTATTTTTTGTGAAGAATCAACAACAAGTGGGACACAATCATGAAGTGGAACGACATTTATTGGATATTTCAAACTTTTTAACAAATCAAAAACAGAAAAATTGGGCGTGCAAAATGATTCAGCCCCTTTACTTTCAGTGCAGCAAACTCTCTCCAGAAGTTCAGTGAGGATCTCTGAATGATCCAATGTTGACCTAAATGACTAATGATGATAAATACAATCCACCTGTGTGTAATCAAGTCTCCGTATAAATGCACCTGCACTGTGATAGTCTCAGAGGTCCGTTAAAAGCGCAGAGAGCATCATGAAGAACAAGGAACACACCAGGCAGGTCCGAGATACTGTTGTGAAGAAGTTTAAAGCCGGATTTGGATACAGAAAGATTTCCCAAGCTTTAAACATCCCAAGGTGCACTGTGCAAGCGATAATATTGAAATGGAAGGAGTATCAGACCACTGCAAATCTACCAAGACCTGGCCGTCCCTCTAAACTTTCAGCTCATACAAGGAGAAGACTGATCAGAGATGCAGCCAAGAGGCCCATGATCACTCTGGATGAACTGCAGAGATCTACAGCTGAGGTGGGAGACTCTGTCCATAGGACAACAATCAGTCGTATATTGCACAAATCTGGCCTTTATGGAAGAGTGGCAAGAAGAAAGCCATTTCTTAAAGATATCCATAAAAAGTGTTGTTTAATGTTTGCCACAAGCCACCTGGGAGACACACCAAACATGTGGAAGAAGGTGCTCTGGTCAGATGAAACCAAAATTGAACTTTTTTGCAACAATGCAAAACGTTATGTTTGGCGTAAAAGCAACACAGCTCATCACCCTGAATACACCATCCCCACTGTCAAACATGGTGGTGGCAGCATCATGGTTTGGGCCTGCTTTTCTTCAGCAGGGACAGGGAAGATGGTTAAAATTGATGGGAAGATGGATGGAGCCAAATACAGGACCATTCTGGAAGAAAACCTGATGGAGTCTGCAAAAGACCTGAGACTGGGACAGAGATTTGTCTTCCAACAAGACAATGATCCAAAACATAAAGCAAAATCTACAATGGAATGGTTCAAAAATAAACATATCCAGGTGTTAGAATGGCCAAGTCAAAGTCCAGACCTGAATCCAATCGAGAATCTGTGGAAAGAACTGAAAACTGCTGTTCACAAATGCTCTCCATCCAACCTCACTGAGCTCGAGCTGTTTTGCAAGGAGGAATGGGAAAAAATTCAGTCTCTCGATGTGCAAAACTGATAGAGACATACCCCAAGCAACTTACAGCTGTAATCGCAGCAAAAGGTGGCGCTACAATGTATTAACTTAAGGGGGCTGAATAATTTTGCACGCCCAATTTTTCAGTTTTTGATTTGTTAAAAAAGTTTGAAATATCCAATAAATGTCGTTCCACTTCATGATTGTGTCCCACTTGTTGTTGATTCTTCACAAAAAATACAGTTTTATATCTTTATGTTTGAAGCCTGAAAGGTGGCAAAAGGTCGCAAAGTTCAAGGGGGCCGAATACTTTCGCAAGGCACTGTATATATATATATACATATATATATATAAATAAACAGTTGAAGTCAGAATTTTACATACACTTAGGTAGGAGTCATTAAAACTCATTTTTCAACCACTCCACAAATTTCTTGTTAACAAACTATAGTTTTGGCAAGTGGGTTTTGGACATCTACTTTGTGCATGACATAAGTCATTTTGTTTACAAACAGATTATTTCACTTATAATTCACTGTATCACAATTCCAGTGGGTCACAAGTTTACATACACTAAATTGACTGTATCTTTAAACAGATTGGAAAATTCCAGAAAATTATGTCATGGCTTTAGAAGCTTCTGATAGGCTAATTGACATCATTTGAATCAATTGGAGGTGTACCTGTGGATGTATTTCAAGGCCTACCTTCAAACTCCGTGCCTCTTTGCTTGACATCATGGGAAATCAAATGAAATCAGCCAAGACCTCAGAAAATAAATTGTAGACCTCCACAAGTTTGGATCATCCTTGGGAGCAATTTACAAATGCCTGAAGGTACCACGTTCATCTGTACAAACAATAGTATGTACACAAGTATAAACACCATGGGTCCACACAGCCGTCATACCACTCAGGAAGGAGAGGCGTTATGTCTCCTAGAGATTAACGTACCTTGGTGCGAAAAGTGCAAATCAATCCCAGAACAACAGCAAAGTACCTTGTGAAGATGCTGGAGGAAACAAGTATAAAAGTATCTATATCCACAGTAAAACGAGTCCTATATCGACATTACCTGAGAGGCCGCTCAGCAAGGAAGAAGCCGCTGCTACAAAACCGCCATAAAAAAGCCAGACTACGGTTTGCAACTGCTCATGGGGACAAAAATCGTACTTTTTGGAGAAGTGGCCTCTGGTCTGATGAAACAAAAATAGAACTGTTTGGCCATAATGACCATCGTTATGTTTGGAGGGAAATGTGGGAGGCTTGCAAGCCGAAGAACACCATCCCAACCGTGAAGCATGGGGGTGGCAGCATCATGTTGTGGGGGTGCTTTTCTGCAGGAGGGACTGGTGCACTTCACGAAATAGATTGCTTCATGTGGATGGAAAATTATGTGGATATATTTAAGCAACATCTCAAGACATCAGTCAGGAAGTTAAAGCTTGGTCGCAAATGGGTCTTCAAAATGGACAATGACCCCAAGCATACTTTTAAAGTTGTGGCAAAATGGCTTAAGGACAACAAAGTCACGGTATTGGAGTTGCCATCACAAAGCCCTGACCTCAATCCTATAGAACATTTGTGGGCAGAACTGAAAAAGCGTGTGTGAGCAAGGAGGCCTACAAACCTGACACACACACACACACACACACACACACACACACACACACACACACACACACACACACACACACACACACACACACACACACACACACACACACACTTTTGATGAGCAGGGGCAGATGACTAGGAAACACATGAATCTCCCAGGCAGAGGGAGGAACCCTCCAGCCCAGACCAATTACACTGTCTCTGTAGAGAACAGAAAAGAGTTCCCCTCCAACAATACATCCAGAGGAGAGATAAACACACTGCGAAGTACCTTCATTCTTTATGCTCAGCAGGAGTATAAATACATCTTTCTCTCTCTCTGTCTCTCTCTCTCCTCTCTCCCTTGCTGTTTTTTCTATTCTTTCAATAGTTCAGTTTCAAGGATTAGTTTCTCATTATCATTATATAAACTCAGCAAAAAAATAAACAGGACCCTGTATTTCGAAGATAATTGGTAAAAATCCAAATAACTTCACAGATTTTCATTGTAAAGGGTTTAAACACTCTTTCCCATGCTTGTTCAATGAACCACAAACAATTGTTTAAATATATATTTTTGATTTATTTCACCTTTATTTAACCAGGTAGGCTAGTTGAGAACAAGTTCTCATTTGCGACTGCGACCTGGCCAAGATAAAGCAAAGCAGTTCAACACATACAACAACACAGAGTTACACATGGAATACAAAAACATTCAATCAATAATAGAGTAGAAAAATCTATATACAGCATGTGCAAATGAGGTAGGATAAGAGGTAAGGCAATAAATAGGCCATGGTGGCAAAGTAATTACAATATAGCAATTAAACACTGGAATGGTAGGATGTGCAGATGATGAATGTGCAAGTTGAGATACTGGGGTGCAGAGGAGAAGGATAAATAAATACAGTATGGGGATGAGGTAGATTGGATGGGTTATTTACAGATAAGCTATGTACAGGTGCAGTGATCTGTGAGCTGCTCTGACAGCTGGTGCTTAAAGCTAGTGAGGAAGATATGAGTCTCCAGCTTCAGAGATTTCTGCAGTTCGTTCCAGTCATTAGCAGCAGTGAACTGGAAGGAGAGGCGGCCAAAGGAAGATTTGGCTTTAGGGGTGACCAGTGAGATATACCTGCTGGAGCGCGTGCTACGGGTGGGTGCTGATATGGTGACCAGTGTGCTGAGATAAGGCGGGGCTTTACCTAGCAGAGACTTGTAGATGACCTGGAGCCAGTGGATTTGACAACGAGTATGAAGCGATGGCCAGCCAACGAGAGCATACAGGTCGCAGTGGTGAGTAGTTTATGGGGCTTTGGTGACAAAACGGATGGCACTGTGATAGACTGCATCCAATTTGTTGAGTAGAGTGTTGGAGGCTATTTTTTAAATTACATCGCCGAAGTCGAGGATCGGGCGGATGGTCAGTTTTACGATGATATGTTTGGCAGCATGAGTGAAGGATGCTTTGTTGCGAAATAGGAAGCCGATTCTAGATTTCGTTTTGGATTGGAGATGTTTAATGTGAGTCTGGAAGGAGAGTTTACAGTCTAACCAGACACCTAGGTATTTGTAGTTGTCCACATATTCTAAGTCAGAACCGGGCAGTTGCGGGCAGCGATCGGTTGAAGAGCATGCGTTTAGTTTTACTTGTATTTAAGAGCAGTTCCGTGGAGGCCACGGAAGGAGAGTTTTATGGCATTGAAGCTCGTCTGGAGGTTAGTTAACACAGTGTCCAACGAAGGGCCAGAAGTATACAGAATGGTGTCGTCTGCGTAGAGGTGGATCAAAGAATCACCAGCAGCGAGAGCGACATCATTGATGTATACAGAGAAGAGAATCGGCCCGAGAATTGAACCCCGTGGCACTCCCATAGAGACTGCCAGATGTCCGGACAACAGGCCCTCCGATTTGACACACTGAACTGAGAATTAGTTGGTGAACCAAGTGAGGCAATCATTTGAGAAACCAAGGCTGTTGAGTGTGCCAATAAGAATGTTGTGATTGACAGAGTCAAAAGCCTAAGCCAGGTCGATGAATACGGCTGCACAGTAATGTCTCTTATTGATGGCGGTTATGATATCGTTTAGGACCTTGAGCGTGGCTGAGGTGCACCCATGACCAGTTCTGAAACCAGATTGCATAGCGGAGAAGGTACGGTGAGATTCGAAATGGTTGGTAATAATCTGTTTGATAACTTGGCTTTCAAATACCTTAGAAAGGCAGGGTGAAAATAGATATAGGTCTGTAGCAATTTGGGTCTAGAGTGTCTCCCCCTTTGAAGAGGGGATGACCGCGGCAGCCTTCCAATCTATGGGAATCTCAGACGACACGAAAGAGAGATTGAACAGGCTAGTAATAGTGGTTGCAATAATTTCGGCAGATAATTTTAGAAAGAGATGGTCCAGATTGTCTAGCCCGGCTGATTTGTAGGGATCCAGATTTTGCAGCTCTTTCAGAACATCAACTATCTGGATTTGGGTGAAGGAGAAGTGGGGGAGGTTTGGGCGAGTTGCTGTGGGGAGCGCAGTGCTGTTGACCGGGGTAGGGGTAGCCAGGTGGAAAGCATGGCCAGCCGTAGAGAAATGCTTATTGAAATTCTCAATTATTGTGTATTTATCGGTAGTGACAGTGTTTCCTAGCCTCAGTGCAGTGGGGAGCTGGGAGGAGGTGCTCTTATTCTCCATGGACTTTACAGTGTCCCAGAACTTTTTTGAGTTTGTACTACAGCTTGCAAATTTCTGTTTGTAAAAGCTAGCCTTAGCTTTCTTAACTGCCTGTGTATATTGGTTCCTAACTTCCCTGAAAAGTTGCATATCACGGGGGCTATTTGATGCCAATGCAGAACGCCACAGAATGTTTTTGTTCTGGTCAAGGGCAGACAGGTCTGGAGTGAACCAAGGGCTATAATCTATTCCTAGTTCTACATTTTTTGAATGGAGCATGCTTATTTAAGATGGTGAGGAAGGCACTTTTAAACAATAACCAGGCATCCTCTAGTGACGGGATGAGGTCAATGCCTTTCCAGGATACCCGGGCCAGGTCAATTAGAAAGGCTTGTTCGCAGAAGTGTTTTAGTGTGTTTGACAGTGTTTGACAGTGATGAGGGGTGGTCATTTGACCGCAGACCCATTACGGATACAGGCAATGAGGCAGTGATCGCTGAGATCTGGGTGAAAACAGCAGAGGTGTATTTGGAGGGTGAGTTAGTTAGGATGATATCTATGAGGGTGCCCTTGTTTACGGATTTGGGGTTGTACCTGGTAGGTTCATTGATAATTTGTATGAGATTGAGGGCATCAAGCTTAGATTGTAGGATGACCGGGGTGTTAAGCATGTCCCAGTTTAGCTCACCTAGCAGCAGGAGCTCAGAAGATAGATGGGGGGGTAATCAATTCACATATGGTGTCCAGGGCACAGCTGGGGGCAGAGGGTGGTCTATAGCAAGCAGAAACGGTGAGAGACCTGTTTCTGGAAAGGTGCATTTTTAGAAGTAGAAGCTCAAATTGTTTTGGTACAGACCTGGATAGTAAGATAGAACTCTGCAGGCTATCTCTGCAGTAGATTGCAACACCACCCCCTTTGGCAGTTCTATCTTGGCGGAAAATGTTATAGTTAGGGATGGAAATTTCAGGGTTTTTGGTGGTTTTCCTAAGCCAGGATTCAGACATGACTAATGTTGGCAGAATGTGCTAAAGCAGTGAATAAAGCAAACTTAGGGAGGAGGCTTCTAATGTCAACATGCATGAAACTAAGGCTTTTACGGTTACAGAAGTCAACAAATGAGAGCACCTGGGGAGAAGGAGTGGAGCTAGGCAATGCACATCCTTGATTAACCTCTACATCACCAGAGGAACAGAGGAGTAGGTTAAGGGTACGGTTAAAGGCTATAAGAACTGGCCGTCTAGCACTTTCGGAACAGAGAGTAAAGGGAGCAGGTTTCTGGGCACGATAGCATAGATTCAAGGCATAATGCACAGACAAAGGTATGGTATGAAGAGAGTATATTGGAGGTAAACATAGGCATTGAGTAAAGAAGAGAGATAATTTGTTTCTAGAAACATTTAAACCAGTTGATGTCATCGCATATGTGGGAGGTGGAACAACTTGGTTGGTTAAGGCATATTGATCAGGGCTAAAGGCTGTACAGTGAAATAAGACAGTAATCACTACCCAGGACAGTAATCGACAAGGCATATTGATTTTAGGGAGAGGCATGCGTAGTCAAGTGATTGTATGGGTCCAGTGAGTGGTTGGGCTGGCTGGGGACACGGCGATTCAGACAGTTAGCAGGCCGAGGCTAGCAAGCTAGCAGTTAGCAGGCCAGGGCTAGCAAGCTAGCATAAGGGCCTTAGAGGGACATCGCGATGGGGGAAAAGTCTGTTTTTGCCTCCTCGTGCGGTGACGTCGATTGACCAGTCGTGGAATTAGTAGGGTTCCAAGTAGCAGAGGGGTTCAAGTCCAATTGGCAAAATGGGTATAGTGGTCCAAGAAACTGACCAGTGGATCAGCTAACAGTCCAATATGCTATAGATAGCTAGCAGGCCGCGGTAAGCAGAATGGGCCTTCAGGGATGTCTTGCCTGAGGGGCCTGTTGGGATCGTCCGGCAGAATATGTCGGTATTCCAGTCGTGAAGGATTGGCGGGTTCCATGCCCCATACCGGCAGTAGAAGGGGTCCGGATATTGTAGAAATTAATTAATGAACATGCACCTGTGGAACGGTCGTTAAGACACTAACAGCTTACAGACGGTAGGCAATTAAGGTCACAGTTATGAAAACTTAGGACACTAAATAGGCCTTTCTGCTGACTCTGAAAAACATCAAAAGAAAGATGCCCAGGGTCCCTGCTCATCTGCGTGAATGTGCCTTAGGCATGCTGCAAGGAGGCATGAGGACTACAGATGTGGTCAGGGCAATAAATTGCGACGTGCGTACTGTGAGATGCCTAATACAGAGCTACAGGGAGACAGGACGGACAGCTGATCGTCCTCGCAGTGGCAGACCACATGTAACAGCACCTGCACAGGATCGGTACCTCCGAATATCACACTTGCGGGACAGGCACAGGATGGCAGGACAGGACAACAACTGCCCGAGTTACACCAGGAACACACAATCCCTCAATCAGTGCTCAGACTGTCCACAATAGGCTGAGAGAGGCTGGACTGAGGGCTTTTAGGCCTGTTGTAAGGCAGGCCCTCACTGGAAAACACCGGCAACAACGTCGCCTCTTGGCACAAACCCACCGTCGCTGGACCAGACAGGACTGGCAAAAAAAAAGAGTCCCAGTTTTGTCTCACCGGGGTGATGGTCGGATTCGTGTTTATCGTCGAAGGAATGAGCGTTACACCGAGGCCTGTATTCTGGAGTGGGATTGATTTGGAGGTGGAGGGTCCGTCATAGTCTGGGCGGGGGGGTCACAGCATCATCGGACTGAGCTTGTTGTCATTGCAGGCAATCTCAAAGCTGTGCGTTACAGGAAGACATCCTCCTCCCTCATGTGGTACCCTTCCTGCAGCTTCATCCTGACATGACCCTCCAGCATGACAATGCCACCAGCCACATTGCTCATTCTGTGCTTGATTTCCTGCAAGACAGGAATGTCAGTGTTCTGCCATGGCCAGCGAAGAGCCCGGATCTCAATCCCATTGAGCACGTCTGGGACCTGTTGGATCGGAGGGTGAGGGCTAGGGTCATTCCCCCCAGAAATGTCCAGGAACTTGCAGGTGTCTTGGTGGAAGAGTTGGGTAACATCTCACAGCAAGGACTGGCAAATCTGGTGCAGTCCATGAGGAGGAGATGTACTGCAGTACTTAATGCAGCTGGTGGCCACACCAGATACTGTTACTTTTGATTTTGACACCCCTTTGTTCAGGGACATATTATTCAATTTCTGTTAGTCACATGTCTGTGGAACTTGTTCAGTTTATGTCTCAGTTGTTGAATCTTGTTATGTTCATACAAATATTTACACATGTTAAGTTTGCTGAAAATAAACGCAGTTGACAGTGAGAGGACGTTTCATTTTTTGTTGAGTTTATGTATTGACAGATACTTAGTCATGTGTTCACTGTATGCTTAAAATATTGTCTATTTATACAATAGTGTAACTCTCTGACAGCCACATACTGGAGAACTTCACTGTACTTTTCTTGTCCAATTGTTGACACCAAACACTAACACATCAAATCAAATCTAATTTTATTTGTCACATGCACCGAATACAACAGGTGTAGACTTTACAGTGAAATGCTTACTCACAAGCCCTTAACCAACAATGCAGTTCTAAGAAAAAAATGTTTAGAAAGTATTTACTAAAATAAACTAAAAATAGAAAAATAACTAATGATTCCTCTGCTCTGTGTATGTGTGTGTGTGTGTCATCCAGTCCTCCCCAATTATACAAGTTACATTCTCACTGATTAAACAGCTCTTTGAATTATGCAATCCAGAGAGTTAGGCTTTAGATAACAGAGAAATGAAAGGAGGAAGAGGATAGTGAAAGGACCATTCCTCAGACAGAGAGAGAAGGGTGTAAAGAGAAGGTAGAGAGAGGGAGAGACGAGAACCCCTGACGGACAGACTCCAAACAACGGCTTCTCGGGCATTATCACTTAAATATGACAATGTAATAGAATATGATATAATGTAATCACATCACATTCTATTAGAACAGCAGGGAGATGGTCCTCAGGCAACTCCTCTCCATTTGTTTCACTTTAACTTAAACCTATCCTATGCATTATATAATGTTTGTGTTCGATGATACTTAATGTAGTACATGTCAATAAGGAACTATAGAACAGGTTAACATTTCATCAATTGTAGAGGATCTTGTAGGTACACACTGAATCCATGTTAAAATCATGTAAATCATTCTTTGATAGGTTTTCAGGGGTAAGTTAACATCTCTCTCTGTCTGCTGTGGTGAGGCTCAGGCTGCCAAAACAGGTGACTGTTCTTTCGTCTGCCTGCTAAATGTACTCCCAGAGAGGTGACATTAATTAGACAAACTGACAATTGGATATGCTGGAGGCTCAGGATATTACCATTAATTATCATAATTGACTGTAGAAGACGTTTTTTCTCTGGTTTTCTGGCTGTGTTTGGACCGTTCTGTCCATGCCAGCTGCAGAATAGAGGTAGAGAGCTGAAGGGAGAGGGGGGAAATGAATGCTCCAGAGAGGAGCAGGTAAATATATGGGCCATTCTAGCACAAAATGGCTGCCATGCCGTGCATCATCCAGGTAAGGTACTTGGAAAACCATGTAAAAGAAGCACTATGTAAATGTTATGTAATCCATTATTATATGGAGAAAGCATATGAATACCTTAAAAGATGTAAGGAAATACTCTGATTCAAACAATTTTCTCTTGTTCTTACCCCTTTGTTACCGTTTAAAACTGAAAGCCAAACATCCCCCAGTTGTACTCATGTTATTCACACTTCCGAGAGCGAACACTCGTAGCACTAACTAGTGTCTAATTCATTATGGGTACTATATCATGTTCTGTGCAGAATGGCTGTATGGAACATAGGCCTTCACCCTGGGCTGCATCGCAAGCTGTGGTGTATTGTGTGTTACACACCGGTTGTTTTAGATACACCTCATTAACGTGGTGTGTTGCATATGTAAGTTACATTGTCTTTAATTAATCAACACAGGGCTCTCCTTCACGCCTCAGTGGGCTTAGACCTCCCCTGTATCTGCCATTCCACCTCCTTCCCATTCCCCAAGCCAAGCAGATAAGACTGACCTTACAGAGACGGGGGTAGAAAGAAAGAAAGAAAGAAAGAAAGAAAGGAGGAGAGGAGCCACAAATGGAACATACAAGAAGCCTCAAAAGTTCAAGTTGATATACTATTAAGGATTTAGCTCAAAAGTGAAAAAAATACCTAAATTCAGAAAATAGTAAATTGATCAGCATTGCAATAAATGATGGGGTCTTCCTGCCACACTCCACAATTAATTTTGGCCAAATGTAATTATCACGTTAAGCCTCAGTCAAAGTAGGTCCGAATGGGGACGTCACATTATGTACTTCCCCAACACACCAGTAGATGGCAATGTTCACCCATTCTTATAGCTCGAGGAAAGACTATTTCAGATTTATTCACAATAATCTTATTTAAAAGAACAAGCTTTTATTGACCAGTTAAGATTAATCTCCTAAGATTTCAGAGACATCCTAAAATCATTTTTAATCAGGTCTTGTGTTTAGCTCTTGATGGAGAGAAGGCAGACATTTTCCAGATACAATACTGTACGGGCTTGCCACTATATGTAAGACCAGAGGCAAATCTCTGCCAGAGCTATAAGCCACATTCACAGAGAACAGGAACACTCCTCTGCTCTGCCACACATTACATAATTCCTAGTATCAAATCTCAACAGAAAGGGGTTTACAGCAAAATCATTTAGGTAAAAAAAGGATTTAAACAAATACCAAATAAATTTGTTTCACAGTTTTGTGTATTAGCTACAGAAGTGTATGTTTAACATTTTCATAAAGTATCACAGATATGTAATGATGATATAATACGATTCTCTTTGAGATATACCAGGGAATCCAAACACTTTGTATTGCTCCTTTTAACTCCTTTGCACCTGCAGATCCGCATTATCAGGTGTGCATTTTTATTTTGTGTCCTATGTTGACGTACAGTACATTGTCATACTAAGAGCCTCCTGTAATTTGAATGGTTAAACTTTCATCTTGTGTCTATGAACAAAAAAACAAAAACAATATCTATGACTCCATTCTTTCAAGTATTAAGACGTCTTCCTCAAAGAGATTGTATATATGCATGTTGTGATTTGAACAAAAATACCCTTTAATTCACACTTTATTTGTATTTATTCATTATTGCATTGAAGAAAACAAAGTGAAACATAAACAAAGTTTCCCTTTTTAGATAAAACTATACTAAATATATTCACGTCACCAAATATTTGATTAAGACACATTGTTTTGCAATGAAGGTCTACAGTAGCCTCAGCAACCCTCTGTAGGGTAGCACCATGGTGTAGCCGGATGACTGCTAGCTAATGTCCTCCTCTGGGTACATTGACTTCAAAACAAAACCATGGAGGCTCATGGTTCTCACCCAATTCCATAGACTTACACAGTAATTATGTCAACTTCTGGAGGATGTCCTCCAACCTATCAGAGCTCATGTAGCATGAACTGACATGTTGTCCACCCAATCAAAGGATCAGAGAATTAATTTAGTAATGAAAGCATAAGCTACAGCTAGCTAGCACTGCAGTGCATAACATGTGGTGAGTTGTTGACTCAAAGAGAGAGAAAGACAACAGTTAAACCTTTTGAACAAATTCATTTCTTCCAAAATTAAGGAGAAGCAAGAGAGAGCGAGAGACATCGAGAGTGAAAGAGAGAGCGAGCTATATTTAGTAGTAGCTATATATTTTTACTTTCATTTACTAAGCTAGGAATCTGGTTGATATCCCTTTCACTGCTCAATAGGGACGCATAGGAACGCAGAGGTTTCTAAATAAGAGTCACCTCCTGATTGGATTTTTCTCAGGCTTTCGCCTGCAATATCAGTTCTGTTATACTCACAGACAATATTTTTACAGTTTTGGAAACTTTAGAGTGTTTTCTATCCTAAGCTGTCAATTATATGCATATTTTATTATCTGGTCCTGAAAAATAGCCTGTTTATTTTGAGAATGTTATTTTTCCAAAAATGAAAATAGTGCCCCCTAGTTTCAAGAGGTTAACAAGAATTTCAGCTTTCTGTCTTTATCAGATACAGTGCCTTGTAAAACTATTCATCCCCCTTGGCGTTTTTCCTATGTTGTTGCATTGCAACCTGTAATTTAAATGGATTTTTATTTGGATTTCAAGTAATGGACATACACAAAATAGTCCAAATTGGTAAAGTGTAAATGAAAAAAATGACTTATTTCAAAAAATTCTAAATAAAAAGAAACGGAAAAGTGGTGGGTTCATATGAATTCACCCCCTTTGCTATGAAGCCCCTAAATAAGATCTGGTGCAAACAATTACCTTCAGAAGTCACATCATTTGTTCAATTAAGTCCACCTGTGTGCAATCAAAAGTGTCACATGATCTGTCACACACTTAGGTTGGAGTCATTAAAACTTGTTTTTCAACCACTCCACAAATTTCTGGTTAACAAACTATAGTTTTGGCAAGTCGGTTAGGACATCTACTTTGTGCATGACACAAGTCATTTTTCCAACAATTGTTTACAGACAGATTATTTCACTTATAATTCACTGTATCACAATTCCAGTGGGTCAGAAGTTTACATACACTAAGTTGACTGTGCCTTTAAACAGCTTGGAAAATTCAGTGCCTCTTTGCTTGACATCATGGGAAAATCAAAAGAAATCAGAAAGACCTCAGAAAGAAAATTGCAGACCTCCACAAATCTGGTTCATCCTTGGGAGCAGTTTCCAAATGTCTGAAGGTACCACATTCATCTGTACAAACAATAGTATGCAAGTATAAACACCATGGGTCCACGCAGCCGTCATACCGCACAGGTAGGAGACGCGTTATGTCTCCTAGAGATGAACGTACTTTGGTGTGAAAAGTGGAAATCAATCCCAGAACAACAGCAAAGGACCTTGTAAAGATGCTGGAGGAAACAGGTACAAAATTATCTATATCCACAGTAAAACAAGTCCTATATCGACAATACCTGAAAGGCTGCTCAGCAAGGAAGAAGCCACTCCAAAACCGCCCTAAAAAAAAGCCAGACTACGGTTTGCAACTGCACATGGGGATAAAGATCATACTTTTTGGAGAAATGTCCTCTGGTCTGATGAAACAAAAATATAACTGTTTGGCCATAATGACCATTGTTAAGTTTGGAGGAAAAAGGGGGAGGCTTGCAAGCCGAAGAACACCATCCCAACCTTGAATCATGGGGGTGGTGGCATCATGATGTGGGGGTGCTTTGCTGCAGGAGGGACTGGCGCACTTCACGAAATAGATGGCAGCATGAGGAGGGGTGAATTTTATGTGGATATATTGAAGCAACATCTCAAGACATCAGTCAGGAAGTTAAAGTTTGGTCACAAATGGGTCTTCCAAATGGACAATGACCCCAAGCATACTTGCTAGCAGGGTTGTGGCAAAATGGCTTAAGGACAACAACGTCAAGGTATTGGTGTGGCCATCAGAAAGCCATGACCTCAATCCGAACATTTGTGGGCAGAACTGAAAAAGCGTGTGTGAGCAAGGAGGCCTCAAACCTGATTCAGTTACACTAGCTCTGTCAGGAGGAATGGGCCAAAATTCACCCAACGTATTTTGGGAAGCTTGTGGACGGCTACCCGAAACGTTTGACCCAAGTTAAAGAATTTAAAGGCAATGCTACCAAATACTAATTGAGTGTATGTAAGGGTTTTCCTCCTCCTCTTCGTCTGAGGAGGAGAAGCGAGAAGGATCGGAGGACCAATGTGCAGCGTGGTAAGTCTCCATATCGTTTAATAAAACATAAACTGAACACTCAATGAATACAAAACAATACACGTGAACAAAACCCAAACAGTACCGTGTGGCGAACAGACACGGAAACAATCACCCACAAAACAACAGTGAAACCCAGGTGTCGTCAGTTGTCTCTGATTGAGAATCATACTAGGCCGAACACAGAAAACCAACCTATATACACAAAACATAGAATGCCCACCCAACTCACGTCCTGACCAACTAAAACAAACAAATAACACAAGAACTAGGGTCAGAACGTGACAGTGTATGTAAACTTCTGACCCACTGGAAATGTGATGAAAGAATTAAAAGCTGAAATAGTTAAATTCTCTCTACTATTATTCTGAAATTTTACATTCTTAAAATAAAGTGGTGATCCTAACTGACCTAAGACAGGGAATTTTTACTCGGATTAAATGTCAGTTTAGTTGAAATGTATGTGGCTAAGGTGTATGTAAACTTCCGACCTCAACTACATATACACCTGTTAAGGTGAAAGGTCCCAGAGTTTGCAACACCAATGAGCAAGGGGCACCACCAAGCAAGCGGCACCATGAAGACCACGTGGCTCTCCAAACAGGTCAGAGACAAAGTTGTGGAGAAGTACAGATCAGTGTTGGGTTATAAAACAATATCTGAAACTTTTAACATCCCACGGAGCACCATTAAATCCATTATAAAACAGTGGAAAGAATATGGCACCACAACAAACCTGCCAAGAGAGGGCCTCCCACCAAAACTAACAGACCAGGCAAGGAGCACATTAATCAGAGAGATAACAAAGATGCCAAAGATAACACTGAAGGAGCTACAAAGCTCCACAGCGGAGATTGAAGTATCTGTCCATAGGACCACTTTAAGCCATACACTCCACAGAGCTGGGCTTATGGAACAGGGTCCAGAAAAAAAGCCATTGCTCATAGAACAAAATAAGCAAACACATTTGGTGTTCACCTAAAGACATGTGGGAGACTCCCAAAACATATGGAAGGTACTTGGGTCAGATGAGACTCAAATTGAGCTTTTTGGCCATCGATGTCTAGCGCAAACCCAACCTCTCATCAATCCGAGAACTCCATCCCCACAGTGAAGCATGGTGGTGGCAGCATCATGCTTTGGTGATGTTTTTCATCGACAGGGACAGGGAAACTGCTCAGAATAGAAGGAATGATCGATGCCGCTAAATACAGGGAAATTCTTGAGGGAGACCTGTTTCAGTATTCAAGAGATTTGAAACTGGGACGTAGGTTCACCTTCCAGCAGGACAATGACCCTAAGCATACAGCTAAAGCAAGATTTAAATGTCTTGGAATGGCCTAGTCAAAGCCCAGACCTCAATCCAATCGAGAATCTGTGGTATGACTTAAAGATTGCTGTACACCAGCGGAACCCATCCAACTTGAAGGAGCTGGAGCAGTTTTGCCTTGAAGAATTGGCAAAAATCCCAGTGGCTAGATGTGCCAAGCTTATAGAGACATACCCCAAGAGCCTTGTAGCTGTAATTGCTGCAAAAGGTGGCTCTACAAAGTATTGGCGTTGGGGGGGTGAATGGTTATGCAATGTTTTTTAAATGTTTTTTTTTGTTTTATTTCTTGTTTGTTTCACAATATTAAAATATTTTGCATCTTCAAAGTGGTAGGCATGTTGTGTAAATCAAATGATACAATCAACAAAAAAATATATTTTAATTCCAGGTTGTAAGGCAACAAAATAGGAAAAATGTGAAGGGGGGTGAATACTTTCGCAAGCCACTGTATGTCTAAGTCCTGGGATTTTTTTGGGTTTCTTACAACCTCATGCATATCACATTAGCCTGCGTTGGCTCAACCGTCCCGCAGGGCGGGACAACGATCCTGTAGAGGTTTTAACAAAGGGGCTGAATACTTATGCAATGACTATATTGTAGTTTTTATTCTATTGTGTTATCTAATTATATTTTTTTTGTTTCTTCCACTTTGACATTTGGGTATATTGTTGACAAAAAAATGACAGTGGAGAAGACATGCCAAACAAAAGGTCCCTGGATACACCTGCATCTTTTACATCATACTTGGAAGGCTGTTTTTATGGGTCTGCGTTCAGAATCCAGAATTTTAGAACATTCTAAGCTTTAATAAATCAGGGTTTAAGCAGTGATGTTTGTACTGAGAAAGGGCGAATAAATAGCATTTCCGAACAATTAAGATGGAAGTCTGAACAAAGTTCTGTGTGTGGATTCCAGAGATCCACCAGCCCAACAGTTTTTCATGGACTGTGTTTGAATGAAGCCGTTTCTAATCCCCTGTCCAAATTTAGAGTCTAAAAAAGAAGAGTTAAAGTTGGCAAATATAACTAGGGGACCCTAGAGAGGATATGCATCTTCGACAAGCAAAATGTGAACATTATGTGTACACAGTACCTATTTTACAAAATTTCTACCAGCATAATAAATGTACAACCAGAGGGAAAAAACATTGGACTACCTTTACTCTACATACAGAGACGCATACAAAGCTCTCCCTCGCACTCCATTTGGCAAATCTGACCATAATTCTATCCTCCTGTTTCCTGCTTACAAACAAAAATTAAAGCAGGAAGCACCAGTGACTCGATCAATAAAAAAGTGGTCAGATGAAGCAGATGCTAAGCCACAGGACTGTTTTGCTATCACAGACTGGAATATGTTCCGGGATTCCACCAATGGCATTAAGGAGTACACCACATCAGTCATTGGCTTCATCAATAAGTGCATCGATGATATCGTCCACACAGTGACCATACGTACATACCTCAAACAGAAGCCATAGATTACAGGCAACATCCGCACTGAGCTAAAGGTTAGAGCTGCCGCTTTCAATGGGGGACATTAACCCCGAAGCTTATAAGAAATCCCGCTATGCCCTCAGACGAACCATCAAACAGGCAAAGTATCAACAAAGGACTAAGATCGAATTGCACTACACCGGCTCTGATGCTCGTCGAATGCGGCAGGGCTTGCAAACCATTACAGACTACAAAGGGAAGCACAGCCAAGAGCTACCCAGTGACACAAGCCTACCAGACAAACTAAATTATTTCTCTGTTCACTTCGAGGCAAATAACACTGAAACATGCATGAGAGTATCGGCTGTTCTGGAAGACTGTGATCACACTCTCCGCAGCCAATGTAAGAACTTTAAACAGGTCAACATTCACAAAGCCGCAGGGCCAGATGGATTACCAGGACGTGTACTGCGAGCATGTGCTGACCACCTGGCAAGTGTCTTCCCTGCCATTTTCAACCTTTCCCTGTCCGAGTCTGTAATACCAACATGTTTTAAGCAGACAACCATAGTCCCTATGTCCAAGAACACTAAGGTAACCTGCCTAAATGACTACCGACCCGTAGCACACACGTATGTAGCCATGAAGTGCTTTGAAAGACTGGCCATGGCTCACATCAATACCATTATGCCAGAAACCCTAGACCCATTCCAATTTGCATACCACCCCAACAGATCCCCAGATCCAATTTGCATACCACCCCAATGATGCAATCTCTATTGCACTCCACATTGGCCTTTCCCACCTGGACGAAGGGAACACCTATGTAACAATGCTATTCATTGACTACAGCTCAGCGTTCAACACCATAGTGCACTCTAAGTTCATCACTAAGCTAAGGACCCATGGGACTAAACACCTCCCTCTGCAATTGGATCCTGGACTCCCTGACGGGCCGCCACGCTGATCCTCAACACAGGGGCCCCTCAGGGGTGCATGCTCAGTCCCCTCCTGTACGCCCTGTTCACTCATGACTGCACTGCCAGGCACGATTCCAACACCATCATTAAGTTTGCCGATGACACAACAGTGGTAGGCCTGATCACCGACAACAATGAAACAACCAATAAGAAGGAGGTCAGAGACTTGGCCGTGTGGTGCCAGGACAACAACCTCTCCTTCAACGTGAATAAGACAAAGGAGATGATTGTGGACTTCAGGAAAAGAGGACCGAGCACACCCCCATTCTCATCGTTGTGGCTGTAGTGGAGCATGTTGAGAGCTTCAAGTTCCTTGGTGTTCACTTCACCAACAAACTAACATGGTCCAAGCACACCAAGACAGTCGTGAAGAGGGCACAACAAAACCTATTCCCCCTTAGGAGACTGAAAAGATTTGGCATGGGTCCTTAGATCCTCAAAAGGTTCTACAGCTGCACCATTGAGAGCATCCTGACTGGTTGCATCACTGCCTGGTATGGCAACTGCTCAACCTCCGACCGCAAGTCTCTATAGAGGGTAGTGTGTACGGCCTAGTACATCACTGGGGGCCAAGCTTCCTGCCAACCAGGACCTCTTTTCCAGGCGGTGTCAGAGGAAGGCCCTAAAAATGGTCAAAGACTCCAGCCACCCTAGTCATAGACTGTTCTCTCTGCTACCTCATGGCAAGCTGTACCGAAGCGCCAAGTCCAGGTCCAAGAAGCTTCTAAACAGCTTCTTTCCAGAAGCCATCAACCTCCTGAACATCTAATCAAATGGCTACCCAGACTGTTTGCATTGTCCCCCCCCCCTTGTTTACACCACTGCTACTCCCTGTTGTTATCATCTATACATAGTCACTTTAATAACTCCACCATCATGTACATATTACCTTAACTAACCAGTGCATTGACTCTGTACCGGTACCCACCTGTGTATTATCTCGCTATTGTTATTTTTCTGCTGCTCTTTAATTACTTGTTACTTTTATTTCTTATTCTTACTCGTATATATATTTTTAAACTGCATTGTTGGTTAGGGGCTCGTAAGTGGGAATTAAACTGTAAGGTCTACTTCACCTGTTGTATTCGGCTCATGTAATAAAATGGTATTTTATTTGATACCAAGTATTTAATTTTTATTAGGATTTATTAGGATCCCCATTCCTCTTCTCGGGGTCCAAACATGGTTAAAACAGTGTTGTTTTATCTGTTTTTTCAAATGAGATTTTACTGCTCGCTTGAGTTACTTGATGTGGAATAGAGTTCTATGTAGTCATGGCTCTATTTAATACTGTTCGTTTCCACGTAGTCTGTTCTGGATTTGGGGTCTGTGAAGAGACCTCTGGTGGCATGTCTTGTGGGGTATGGACAGTTTGGTACTTTCAATAAGTCATGCATGTTATTTTAAGGGCCAGCAGGTGTACATTTAAGGGCCTCCATGTACATTTAAGGACCAGCTGTGCTGCTCCGTTCTGGGCCTACTGAATTGTGTCTATGTTGTTCTTTGTGGCACTTGATCATATAACTGGACAGTAGTCAAGGTGTGATAAACCTAAAGCCTGTAGGACTTGTTAAGTTGATTGTGATGTCAAGAAATCAGAGCAGCGCTTTATCACAGACAGACCTCTTCCTATCTTAGCTACCATCGCATCAATATGTTTTGACCATGTCAGTTTACATTCTAGGGTTACACCAAGCAGTTTAGTCACCACAACTTGCTCAATTGCCACATTATTCATTGTAAGATTTAGGGTTTAGCAAATGATTTGCCCCAAATATAATTATTTTAGTGTTTTATATAGGACTAGCTTATCACTTGCCTTCCATTCTGAAACTGACTGCAGCTCTTTGTTAAGAGTAGAAGTGATTTCATTTGCTGTGGGAGCTGACATATATAATGTTGAGTTGTCAGCATACATAGACACACAGACCTTTCTCAGTGCTAGTGGTAGGTCACTAGTAAAGAATAACAGCATAACACATTTAGCAGCAGACTATGATCGATAAAGTCTAACAAAGCAGCTCCCACAATCTTCTTATTATCAATTTCTTTCAGCCAGTCATCAGTCATTTGTGTTAGTGCCGTACATATTGAGTGCCCTTCCCTATAAGTGTGCTGAAAGTCATCCACAGCCCTGTACAGTGTATAATATTCCAGACAGTGCTTTCACAGCTCCAGACTGGTTACACTTCCATGGTACAGGCCAGAGAAAAGGAGAAGAGCTGTGAGACATCACACCTTCACACCTCTCTCTCCTCTCTCCAGACTCCTGTCTAAAATTAGGTCATCAGAAACTCATTACCCTCCACAGCCGCCCCATGATACCTACCAGCCCAGTGGAACTATCCCTCAATTTATTGAACTCTTTATGGGAGAGTACCATGACACAAGCAGGGGGAATCTGCACTAGTGACTCATCACTCACATTTTGCATTTTGCATGTCCAATAGATTGATTGATTTTGATAATGATTATTCACATATAGGGAATACATCTCAATTTTATTGTACACATATTACAGTAATTGAAGATAATTAACATGAATGTCAAGTGTCTTAGCATGGTTATGTTATTGTTAATACTGTGTGCTCATATCATGCATTTATTGGGCTCCTGTTTATATCACCACAGGGGACTTTTGAAACATACTGAATTGTAAATCCTATATTCAGTAGAAAACGGAAATGTTATTGCCATATGAAGTTTTATGGTCATGTATTTATGGAGTAATCAGGTCTGGTTTATACGGTGGCCTGTAAGGACGAGGTGGTGGTGGTGTGTGATAATATTCATACAACTCTAATCTGAACTGTTTGTGCTGTCTGGATATCTGAAGGTAGAGAAAGAGAGCAACACAATAGAGATTGTGTCTACAATTTTGTGTGTATGTGTACTTAATGTTTTATTTGGTGACTCTTCGTCATATGATTATTATTGCTATTGTTAACTGTAATGACGTTGTTCAATTTGTTGTTGATGTTCTTAATGCCATAATTTTCTTGCCGACATACTTAACTGGTCCCTCACTTTTTATACCAATAAAGGTTTTAGAACAGATTTGAATTGAACTGAATGCAGTTGAATTGAATTGATTAGAATGGACAGAGGGATAGATAAGGACAGACGGTACAATGCTCATTCCTATTCTGTTCAAAGGAACAATGATGAACAGACAAATCCACACAGGTGCAGGAAAAACACTAACGGGGAGGAGGAGTGTGAGAGTGAGATAGAGAGAGATGGAGCTATCTGCTGTGCACGTATCAGGAGTCACCTGCATTTCTGTCTTTATGAATATAGAGAAATGAGTCAAATGAAGCCAGTTAAAGAAGTAGGCATGAGACATGTTCAGAAAACTAGAAGAGAAGATAAAGAAAGACAGGGTGGACAGAGTGAGAGAGGACGGGGAAACAGAGCAGGAACATGGGGTGACACACTCCTCTATGCCCACGTTGTGTGTGTGTACGGGCTCACCCACCCGTCCCTCACCCAGGCTATGACACAGACAAACTGGGCGGAATGGGATGATATTTAGTGTGGAGGAGGCACAAGGGAACTTGTTGATGCACTGTATTTGTGCATATGTGATAGTGATGAAAGAGCTGCTTCCTGTGCTTGGCCCTCCTATGTTGAACACAATAAATGGCTCTCTATCCACCGGGTGTGTACCAAACTCCCTAAAAGTGGCAGTAATAAAGCCTCTCTTGAAAAACCCAAACCTTGACCCAGAAAATATAGAAAACTATCGGCCTATATCAAATCTTCCATTCCTCTCAAAATTCTTAGAAAAAGCTATAGCTCAGCAACTCACTGCCTTCCTGAAGACAAACAATGTATACAGAATGCTTCAGTCTGGTTTTAGACCCCATCATAGCACTGAGACTGCACTTGTGAAGGTGGTAAATGACCTTTTAATGGCATCAGACCGAGGCTCTGCATCTGTCCTTGTGCTCCTAGTCCTTAGTGCTACTTTTGATACCATCGATCACCACATTCTTTTGGAGAGATTGGAAACCCAAATTGGTCTACACGGACAAGTTCTGGCCTGGTTTAGATCTTATCTGTCGGAAAGATATCAGATTGTCTCTGTGAATGGTTTGTCCTCTGACAAATCAACTGTAAATTTCAGTGTTCCTCAAGGTTCCGTTTTAGGACCACTATTGTTTTCACTATATATTTTACCTCTTGGGGATGTCATTTGATAACATAGTGTTAACTTTCACTGCTATGCGGATGACACACAGCTGTCATGTCCTCTCTAGAAGCCTGTGTTTCAGACATAAGGAAGTGGATGGCTGCAAACTTTCTACTTTTAAACTCGGACAAAACAGAGATGCTTGTTCTAGGTCCCAAGAAACAAAGAGATCTTCTGTTGAATCTGACAATTAATTTTGATGGTTGTACAGTCGTCTCAAATAAAACTGTGAAGGACCACGGGGTTACTGTGGACCCTGATCTCTCTTTTGACGAACATATCAAGACTGTTTCAAGGACAGCTTTTTTCCATCTACGTAACATTGCAAAAATCAGAAACTTTCCGTCCAAAAATGATGCAGAAAAATTAATCCATGCTTTTGTTACTTCTAGGTTAGACTACTGCAATGCTTTACTTTCCAGCTACCCGGATAAAGCACTAAATAAACTTCAGTTAGTGCTAAATACGGCTGCTAGAATCCTGACTAGAACCCAACATTTTGATCATATTACTCCAGTGCTAGCTTCCCTACACTGGCTTCCTGTTAAGACATGGGCTTGCTCCTACCTATCTTTCTGATTTGGTCCTGCCATACATACCTACACGTACGCTACGGTCACAAGACACAGGCCTTCTTAATGTCCCTAGAATTTCTAAGCAAACACCTGGAGGCAGGGATTTCTCCTATGGAGCTCCATTTTTATGGAATGGTCTGCCTACCCATGTGAGAGACGCAGACTTGGTCTCAACCTTTAAGTCTTTACTGAAGACTCATCTCTTCAGTGGGTCATATGATTGAGTGTAGTCTGGCCCAGGAGTATGAAGGTGAACGGAAAGGCTCTGCAGCAACGAACCACCCTTGCTGTCTCTACCTGGCTCTCTCCACTAGGATTCTCTGCCTCTAACCCTATTACAGGGGCTGAGTCACTGGCTTACTGGTGCTCTTTCATGCCGTCCCTAGGAGGGGTGGATCACTTGAGTGGGTTGAGTCACTGACGTGATCTTCCTGTCTGGGTTGGCGCCCCCCTTGGGTTGTGCCGTGGCAGAGATCTTTGTGGGCTATACTTGGCCTTGTCTCAGGATGGTAAATTGGTGGTTGAAGATATCCCTCTAGTGGTGTGGGGGCTGTGCTTTGGCAAAGTGGGTGGGGTTATATCCTTCCTGTTTGGCCCTGTCCGAGGGTATCATCAGATGGGGGCACAGTGTCTCCTGACCCCTCCTGTCTCAGCCTCCAGTTTTTATGCTGCAGTAGTTTATGTGTCGGGGGGCTAGGGTCAGTTTGTTATATCTGGAGTACTTCTCCTGTCTTATCTGGTGCCCTGTATGAATTTAAGTATGCTCTCTCTAATTCTCTCTTTCTCTCTTTCTTTCTCTCTCTCGGAGGACCTGAGCCCTAGGACCATGCCTCAGGACTAACTGGCATGATGACTGCTTGCTGTCCCCAGTCCACCTGGCCGTGCTACTGCTCCAGTTTCAACTGTTCTTCCTGTGGCTATGGAAACCTGACCTGTTCACCGGACGTGCTACCTGTCCCAGACCTGCTGTTTTCAACTCTTTAGAGACAGCAGGAGCGGTAGAGATACTCTT